>NW_022987698.1:6608907-7082958 GCF_902827165.1 Trematomus bernacchii
ACACCAATAGTGGTGTTTTCTCTTGATATCCCGAAAAGTCTTGCGGATAAATGTGGATGATATGCTCCTGTTTTATCTCATATTTTACTCTCCACAGACGTATGTTTCCACGCTCAAGCCATCAGAAATTGGACAAAAAGTTACATTTGGCCAAACTCACATTAAGGAATAATAGCACCTTTTCCACCTTTACTTTGAGGCTTGAATGCAAACCATCTCTTCCCTATCACTGCACATCTATGTTTCTGCTGCGTAAGCCAAGCCATGTACCCCCTTCCATTAAAGATTTTGCTGCATTGACGTCAGCCTTTTTCCGGCACTGCAGTGTATCATATGATGTGTATGTCACCACCGGCAGCTCTTTGCCAGTTCAATGCATGGATGTATCCTGCGACATCATAATAAATCTCTTTAATTGAGCAGAGAGCAGAACGCTAGTATTTTCTTTAGCACACTCAGCTGCAGTGTTCCTGTAACCACACCACTTCATGAATGCATATGAGCCCCTGTAAAACGTTATTGACATGCCTGTACATCTTTTATTCAGTGGTTTGCTGAAGGCCAAAACAGGCATCTTTTGTTGATTTTAAAATATTCAACTTTGTGATGGTGTTTTGTCCAAAAAAGTGTATCTCTAACTTCTAATTTTATTTTATTTGTGACGTAGTCTAAAATGTGAATCCTATTTCACTCATTTAACTATTTTATGATAATAAAACTTTTATTTAAACAGCACATAAGCACTAAAGAGCTAAGTGCTAAGCAACTAAATATAAAATAGCAAGCAAGAGACAAAGCAACGGACTGGAAATGCGGACATCAATCCTAATACACACAATTCTAAAACAACAAAGAAAAGGCAAATGTTAACAAATCAGTCTTGCGCTGCTTGGGCAAAAGTTTGGCTGCAGCATTTTGGAAATCTTGTAGCGATTTAAGGAAGTTTTGCTGAGGCAGGGGCAAAGATAATAACAGCATGTTAAGACTGACGTAAATTAATAAGTAAAGAGAGTCATAATTTCCAACTTAGCTGTGCAAAGGGCCCACGTTTAGCAATGTTCCTCAGCTGGTAAAAACAGGATTGAACCAAACAATTAACATGCTGGTTAAAGCTCAAAGCCTGGTTTAAATATTAAGTTAAACCGGCATCTGTTAATTAGGTTTTTTGCCACTTGGGGGCAGTGCAAAAATGTATCACCTTTTAAAGTTAAGCTTAATATTTTAACAAACAGTTGGCCATACATCCAACAGATAGGAAGGTATATGCGTTCACATTAAGTTCTATTGCTCGCCATCTGATCAATGCATGTCAATTTATAACTCATTTTAAGCTTAACTTTGCTCTCCGGCAGTGGCTCAGTCAGTAGGGGCTTGGACTGGGAGCTGCAGAGTCGCCGGTTCAAGTCCCCGACCAGACCTAAAATATGGAGTGTGGACTGCTACTTGGAGAGGTCCCAGTTCACCTCCTGCCCTGCCGTGGTGCCCTTGAGCAAGGCACCGGACACCCCCCTTCCCCCCTCACTCCCATTGCTCCCCGGGTGCTGTACAATAGCTGCCCACTGCTCCTAGTACTAGACTCCTGGTACTAGGATGGGTTAAATGCAGAGGCCACATTTCACTGTGTGTGCTGTGTGCGCTGTGTGCTCTGCATGTGAGACCATTAAAGAGGGTTTCATCCCTCCCAATTCTATTCTATCTATCTATCTCGACCAACAGAGATATTTTTGTCTCTGGAAGCACTATACAGTTTGATTGATAATTACTTTCTTTTTCTCTTAAACTGTTCCCATAAAATCCCATGTGTAACATACTGTACATGCAAATGAATACAAATGAATGGAGAGACTAAAAAAACTTGTTGGTGATAAAGTTCAACTTTATTCACTTCAGGGTAACAAATATAATAAAGTTTTGTGATGTAAATGATTTAAATTACATTGTCAAGAAAATGAACTGAAATATGTTAACATTGATTTTCCAATTGGTATAAGTATGCCACAAATAAAAGAACAAGTTATGGCTTCTATAAACTATCAGTGCCAATTGATAAAAAATAATGTAGGTCAAAATAAATATCACTTTCCTCTAAAAATGTTTCAACATTCTTATGACATTTCTTTATTACAAACTTTGCTCCTTTCTATTTCTACACACATTGTTGCACACGGGGCTGGCTCATTTTATTGATTCTGGTTTACTACATTGACCGGGAGTTACAATATCATTATAGTTACAGTATTATGTTTATAAAGTCAATATTGTAGCATTGGTGTAGATGTTGAGAGCATGAGCTGATGATGATGATGATATTCACACAGTCCTCCCCTGAAGAAGTGGACGACTCTCTCCTGGTGACTGACGACTCAACAGGTTCCACAACAACAAAGGCATTGATGTTACTGCAGAGCTTCCTCCATTACTGTCAGAGTCTTCTCTGAGTGGCTGGTACTGCTTGAACCGCCTGTTGAGAAACATGAGGCCAGAAAGACTGATGAGAAGAGTTCACCCATGATTAGACAAACAAAAAATGTGGTTTTCCCCAGTGAAACAAAATAGTTTATCTGGCCTGAAATGAAGACATAAATGTCAAAAAGAACCAAAAAACATAAAAATTCAACAAGATGTTTAAATCGTGGAAATAAATTCATGTTCCCGACTTTCTCAGGTGTCATCAGGATTATATACTATAATAAGGTTACATTTAAAGAAGTCCACGGTACCAGGTGTTACGTCTTGTGTTTATAAGTCAAATATTTAAATGTATTCTCTGCAAAATAACAGCATGCTAACATTGACATTGTGAGCATGTTAGCAGGCTGATCAGGAGCTTGTTTGTTTAGGTGTTCCACAGGGATCTATCCCTGGACACCTTTCTCTTGCTTATTACATATTTTGCTGTTAAGATTTTTTACATTATTCATGTTGGCTACTGACATGGCTACTGAAAAATTAAAGTGAGCCCTCAATACTGTTATCACCTGTTTCTTTTTGCTGTGACAATTTAATTTCCAACATTTAAAATGGGTCAAAATATGAAACTTATTGTGCTGAGAATTTTTTTGACGGTTTGCTGTTTTACACACTGCAACCAGGACAACCAATTGACCATTATTACAGTGTCTTTGTTTGCAACTTATCTTTCATTAATCAAACTTTTGAAGTGTTCTATTTTTAGTCATGCTGACCTCATATCAAATGTAAAAATGAAGTTGAAAATGAGCTCCTCACCTGTACATCAAACCAATACAACAGACAACACAGGCGAGAACCATGACCCCCACGACTGTGGCTGCGGTTCCAGCTGGGGAACCACTGGATGCTGAAATAGAAGCATATCATACCAATAAGAAAATAATCTAGATATTGAGTATAGTGGTTATAAATGAAAATGTTACTTTCACCCACCTACTATTACACTGACTCTAGCACTTGCAACAGCAAGACTGACATCATTGGTCAATGAGACATTGATGCAAAATATTCCTGAGTCATTGAAGAACTGACGAAGAATCATTTGACAGTCTGGAGAGGGAGTAGCTGCAGTACAGATTGTTTCCACTGGTGTGATGCAGTCCGCGTCTGAAATCACTGTGCAGACCTCACTTGGCAGGCTTAAAGAAGAAGAACGAAAATGTGTTGACATAGTAAGGGAGAATATTCACAAGCGGTTATTATTTATAAAGGTGTCTCAATGCAATCGTGGTGTTCATGTGTTGAAATCCAATTGGTGAAAACAAGCAAACATAAGGCTATAAACAACTACACCACTGTTTGCATGTCCTCACGCAACCAGCACTGAGTAAAGGAGCTTTCTTGTGTTTGGCCTGATGATGTTTAATTGCCCCGACAACCTTTATTTACTGACATAATTTATGTCATAGAAAAATACGTAAAAATCTCGAGACTAGGAAACAGGATGTGCATACAGCCTGACAAATGTCTGTGTTTTAGCACTCATTTCAGTAGCACTCTGTATAGAGATGATAATGTTACTGCTCACCTTCCCTGGCAGGAGATGGTGATGTCCACAGCGTTCTGATCCAACTCGGTCGCCATTGCTACCACGTTGGTCATCTGTACAATCTCTACACTTTCAATACCCTCTGCAGAGTTGAAAATGTTGGAAAGAGAGATATAAAATGATTAAATCATGCTGTGTAAAGCAGAATATTATATGTTGAGGTTCAAAGTGTCATGGTTAAAAAACTATATTGACTTACGGATAACCTCTACAGATGTGGCGAGGGAGCCATAACGGTAGACCGTGCAGTCTTCTGTCAGCTCTGGTGCTTGTCTCTTAGCCAAAATGATGGGAACCAGTGCTGGATCTATTTCCGCCTCTGCTTGAACCTCAGCTTCAGCTGCAACAGCCGCTTCATCACCTGCTGTTTGCATTAGAAATGTTATCATTGTTAAAATAATGATTTTTACATTTTTTGTCAAGTAATATTAGTTTGTAGTAAACACTCACCTGCAGGAGCTGCAGTAGCTGCAACTTCGTTCTCAGTTGCCTGTACTTCAGCCTCAGTATCAGCAGCTGGTGCTGCCTCTTCTACAATTGGGGTCTCAGTGGCAGCAGGAGCTACAACATTATCAGCAGGGGCTTCTGTTTCAGCTGCAACAACGTCTGCGGCAGCAATAACAGCGGCATCATCAACAACAGCAGCATCGACAGCAACAACGACATCGGCAGCAACAGTCGCCTCAGCAGCAACATCTACAGCAGCAGCATCGGTAGCAGCATCTACAGCAACAGTAGCCTCAGTAGCAGCATCGATAGCAGCATCTACAGCCAGAGTAGCCTCAGTAGCAGCATCGATAGCAGCATCTACAGCCAGAGTAGCCTCAGTAGCAGCAGCAACAGCAACATCAGCATCAACCGCAGCAGCCACAACGTCAGCTTCCTGCTCAACTACTTCTGTTGCAGGAGCAACAGTAACAGCGGCAGCAGCGTCCACTGCAGCTTCTTCTCCCTCTGCAACAGGTGCAACTGAAGCAGCAGCGTTGATCAGAGCCGCATCTTCTTCAGTTGCGTCTGTTAACACTGCTGTTTCATCTGCAACAGCTGCATCTGCATCTGCAACAACTGCATCTGCATCTGCAACAACTGCATCGGCATCTACAACAACTGCATTTGCATCTGCAACAACTGCATCTGCAACAACTGCATCGGCAGCAGCTGCATCGGCATCTACAGCAGCTGCTGTCTCTTCAGCTGCAGGTGCGACAGGGGCTACAGTAGCCACCTCACCTGCTGCTTCTGCATCTTCAGCTGCAACATCTGCTTCTGCAGCAGCGGCAGCAGTGTCCTCTGGAAGGACTGCTGCGTCAACTGCAGGTGCAACTGAGGCAACCTCCACTGCTTCTGCGTCTGTATCAGCGACTGCATCTCCCTCTGCTGCTTCAGCTGGCTGCACAGAGGCAGGAACATCAAGAGCAATCACATCTCCTCCCTCTGCTGTTACTGCTGGGACAGCTTCAGCGGTGGAGGGCACCACAACTACTGCTGGTATCGCAGAGGCATCAATAGGAACAACTGAAAGAAACATTTAGAGCAGAACATATCATTAAAACATGTTTACTGCTTGTGCACATACGTTTGTGTATCTGGAGTGCCTATTATCCCAAATAATGTGAAATACCCATTGAGTTTTCAATTAAAGTACAAAGCTGAACATTAGCATAATATATCCCCTTTAAAACAACTAAGCAAAAATGTATGTCATACTTCTGTACATAGAGTATGTATTCCTGGAAGATAAAAAGGTAATCATTAGTTAAATCTCACCAGCAGTGGGGGATCCGCAGCCATTGGAGATGCTTGCCATCAGGACCACCTGAGGTTTGAAGGTCCCGACTGCGAGATATGTGTGTGTGACAGTGAGCTCTCTGGAGATCAGAGTACCGGTGCTGTCACCAAAGTCCCAGCTGAAGCTGACGTCGGCGCTGTTGAGGTACTGACTGGGGTCATGGAGCTTGACAGTGAAGGCAATGGCTCGGTTCTGGATGAAGTTCTGGTCGTTCTGGTTTACATCATTGATTTGGGCAAGTGAGATGGTGAAGGGAATCTGATCTAATGACGGAGTAAAAGATGTAGAACAACTCTTTATTATCGACTTCAATAACAGAAACGTAATGATGAATAAAGAAAAAATGATGTTGTAGAATATTTGTTATCAAGTGTAGTTTTAAATTGTACGATAGGTCACCTGTGATGGCGAAGTACGTGGAGGCATAGCCGAGAGGGATGAACTTGTCTTTGCCACGGCAGTGATAGATGATAACCTCCATGTTGTACGAGCCCAGGGGGACGTTGTCGGTGCCGATAGAGAGGGAGGAGGACGGTCCATCTGCCACCTGCCAGTAACGCCCTTGGATAGAGGAACATTGTGATTACTCAGAGTGGTCCGTTCATCGTGACAACATTTATTAAATTCACACATTTTGGAGACATTCCAGATGTCACTTTCATCAGGAGTACATGAGAGGCTATTTTAACGGACACAAAAAAGGCCTGTTTTTCATTTGTTGTGAAAGACCAACAGATTATATTTTAGTTGTTAATTTTTTTATTCTGCTGAGGATAATACTTTTTGTATGACAAAATACTTGAAAGATTTTAATCAAATTTGTGAACAAGTTGGCCTCTTCTTAGTCGATTAGGAGCTCTGCTATTGACTGAATGAATAAAGTTAAACTTCATAACATGTTTACCAAAACAGGTAAGCCTGGTGATCTACAGTAAAAATGATAAACTGAAGCTACTGTGCAAAAATGAAGATGATACTAATTAAATCCTGCATAAGTTAACAAAAGTAATTCCTTTGAAAACTGTTTTTTAAGGTTTTGTTTTCTAATGTAAAGGTGATGTCAGAGATAAGCACAGACAAGGCTTTGTACGAGTAAGACCCGGGGCAAATGTTTGAATTTAAATTCCCTGCCTGGAGCAGAAACATCCCCTGTATGCTTTACAGCCCTTTTATTGTCTGCTCTTTGTCTCTATGGATCATTTACATGTTAATGTGATGTAGTTATAGCTTCATTTGAAAGTTTGGGATGTCCTACTGCGGCATAAATTACAGCTAAAGTGCAGCCTTGGTTCTTAACAGACTTAATATTATAAAATGAATATATTTACCCCATGTCTTCCACACAAACACATAGTGGGGCTTCTTGTTTTGACTCCTGAAAGGTGTGCCGTCAGGGAAAACTCCGGTGGTCTGGGTGTCCTGGTCCGGATAGACAGGCTGACCCTCCTGGTACTCTCGTCCTGAAAAAGATTAGGTCATAGATACATAATCAATAATATAAGAGGCATGATCATCTATAACACTGCATGTCAACATGAGTCAACACAGGGGGAATATTAGTTGGGAGAGGGAGTTATCTTTTTTTTTATCTGAATGAAATACAGCTTCAAAATCACTTTGCTTTATGGCTAGGATTAATTGACAATAGCCATTCACAGAAAACATTAATTATTTAAGGCAAGACACTATAGAGGATTACACTTACTTAACCCTTCACATTGAGGTGCTTTCTTACACAAACGTTTACATTATATAATGCTCAATTTGTATATTTTAACAATATATTTCATATAACAAAAATTAGTTTCGATCTATAAGCTAATATGTCGCCGCTTTTTAAAAATCAAGTATCCCCTAGCTGAAAGAAATCAGACCAATTTCTAAATGTGAAAAGACCAAAAAGAATGAAATCTCTCTAGAAAACACCATGTCGAAACGTTTCATGACATGATCTATGTTTGAAATCTCTGTTAAAATGATCTTGTGGTTTTGAGCATGAATTAAAATATTACAATTATTATATCACAATTAGTTTCTAGCTGGAATGGGTTTTTCTTACCATTGATGGTGCAGTTTTGCGCCCAGACCACCTGCCCGTCAGAGAGCATGGTCTGGTTTGGTGGGAAGTTCAGATTAATGTTGAAGGTTGCTCGTGCTCCAGTCAGAGTGGGTGCATCGTTTTTCAGTTCAAAAGTTACATCACCACCTGGAAATTAGGATTACATACAATGTATCATCTTTAGATGGGATGGCAGAGAAAATGTTGCAACATTTCTGTTTTGAGAAATAAAGGAAAAAGGCCTCACCAAACCAACAGTTCCTGAACCTCGGGTCTCCATCTTTCCACACCGGATACATCCGCGAGTTCCATGAGCGGTAACGCGTGAACTGACTTCTAGGCTCTGGAAGAAGTATCACAAACTCTTTCAGGAAAAGAGGCCAGCAAAGCTACTCTAAGCAAAACTAAAAAAAGAAATGTTTATATAAGATACAACCCAGAAAATGTACATGCCAGCTAAAGATTATCACTCATTGAGGAACATGATTTCCAAACTGTCCAGTAGTTTCAGTAGGTAACTGTACCAACAAATGGCTTAATACTAATTGAACTCTGTGCAAATAAAAATGTAAAATAAAGTTCAATTAAAAATGTTATTATTCTCTTAAATATCATCAACAACCAACACAAATGATAGAAAGATATAGAGAATAAGCAGGTTTTATTCATGATGCTTATGTAACGAGCAGGTCTGTGTGTTTGGAGGAGGGGTGGGGGGTGTCGGGGTTATTGGTGGTGGGAGTCACACGACCTGCAATCCCCCTCAATCCCCCTCAATCCCTTTCATGTGACTATCAGCTGAGCAGCAGCACCAGTAATCCCAGAGAGGAATGAGGGATCCCAGACAACTGGCTCACTGCGGTTTTCCTTAGCTTGTGATGTGTGTGTGTGTGTGTGTGTGTGTGTGTGTGTGTGTGTGTGTGTGTGTGTGTGTGTGTGTGTGTGTGTGTGTGTGTGCGTGTGCGTGCGTGTGTGTGTGTGTGTGTGTGTGTGTGTGTGTGTGTGTCTGTAAATGTTTTGCATTAAACTACAAAGTACAACCCAATAGCATAACGCATTTTTTTTTTAAGTATTAGTGTGAAAAGAAAAGTGGTTAATGAACTATGTTTTTTAATCAAAGCAGACACTTTTAAATATATTTAAAGCCTGCAGTACTAAATATAAATAGGCATAAAAACCAGCGTGATATTGGTATGTAAAAGTTTGCACATCTTTCCTCACAACCCAGACAGCATAAAATGAGCGTGAAATGTTGAGTCAATGTATTTGCTCTTTGATTCACAGTCCAAACAAAGAGATATTCTAGTGTGTAATTGATGGGAACGCAGGATGTTTTGGTTAGATTTAATTAAAATGTTCCGCTTTCCCTGGTGCTGAATTGTGTTTGAGATATGGTCTTACATCAGACACAGCAACAACTCAATTAATTTAGACTTCGTTTTCAAACTTTGTTTTGTCTCTTTTACTGTTTTTATGGTTTTATTTTTACTTTATTTACTATTATTGCATGAAACTACAGCACATTTAGTTCTATGAAAGGTGAAGAAAAAGAAAGAGAGGAATTGTGCTCAAAGGTAATTCTACTGCATCAGAATCAGGTTTATCGCCAAGTAACTCTCCACAAACAAGGCTTTGCTTGGTGTGTATATTTGAACACAGTCAGAGAAACTATGATGGTAAACAGAACAAAACTATGCCGTTTCTCTTAATGTTGTTATTTTTTTGTTAATTTAGATAGAAATGTTCAATGAAGTGGCACTAGGGAAATAAAATGACATGGGAAAGAGATGTACTCACTTGTTGCAGTGGCAAATGTAAAAGCTGAAACCAGCAGCACCAGTGACAGAGTCCTCATCCTGAATCTGGTCGTCTGTCTCCTCTCTCTGAGCCTCACCCTGCAGTCCTGAACCCAACACAACTTCCAGAGAGACTTAAGAAATGTCCTCTCCCTCTCTTTAAGAGGGCCTCAGAACTGAATTACCATAACGTTTCTCTGTAACCTCTGACATCATGGGGAGCCAGACTGGCACCACCCTCTTTGGTAAGAACAGATAAGTACTGTTTTGATAACTTTTGTTTTGTTGGAGAATTGATGTGTTACTCACAAATTTGACATTATCATCTGTTTTAGTACACTTTATTTTCTGTATCTGAGCATACACTTTTTTTGCTTAATCTGTAATGTGTGTTTTTTGTGTGAATCGCGTTCAAGGTGAATTACAATTTCTACCCATGATAAATGTGAAATTGTACAGTTGCTTAATGCAAACAAATTGATATAGTGAAAGAAGATAATTGACATGAACCCAAAGTAACAGATATCCCTCAAGCAGTACAACATTTTCTGAGTGTAATAATGGAAAATCAATGAATGCTTTTTGCACGGTGTGAATGAAAATGTTGTACGTGCAGAACAAAAAGGACCGACGGTGAGAGCTGTAAGCAAGGCTCGAGTCATGTGTGTTTTTGACGTATGACCTTGGAGCTATGTGTATAAGAGCGTCACAAGAGGAGTGGGTGGGTGGGAAATCAATAGCATCCTTTTATTTCCTCAACCATTCCTCCGCATCCTGCTGTCCACCTCAGGCTGCTGCAGCTCTAGGAATATGGGATTGCAGTAAAACAGACACACCCGTGCTCGGCTTATGTTACTCATCACAAAGTTTCTTTCAGAAGAAGACAAGAGTACATTAAAGGAAAGAGTGGTTTGATCCTGTAACTGATTTGAAATGTAAAATGTTTCCATATTAAATGTTAACATTGTTGAGTAAAAATACTTTTCTCTTCTCACTTGTTTATACTCCACACATGAATAACATTTATAAAGAATCCCACTTAAGGCATATTTAAGTAACACAAAGCAAGTTACATCAATACATCTTGAAGGTGTCATTGACACATCACAATAAAGGATTCATGTTATTCTGATGTTCTGCAGAGCTGAAAAAGCTTCATTTAAATTTGTAGAAAAACACAGTTTAATCATTCTACTATGAAGCAGAGAGATGTTGTAGACTTGTATATTTGTCAAAATTAACAAACATTGAAAGTAAAATAATAAATAAAGTGTAGTTGCTACAGAAGAGGCCGCCTTGAGCATTGTCAATCAGCAAGTTCATTTTAATAAAACAAAAGTCAACACAAGGATGTTTAGGATTTAGAAAATGTAAATTACTCAAAAGAAGAAATACATATATTATTTTGGGAGGTTTATGACAAAATAAAAAGTTTGAGAATTGGATGAAACTCTCTTTTAAAAAGTGGACAGGTAAGTTATATGTTTAATCATTTACAGTGACTACCTTTTATTTGTCTCTTTCCCAATATATTTAACCGTTCCTTTTTCTTTGGAATTATTGTAACTAAATGTATGCAGTCATTTTGATAAACTAATTTTAAATAATCATTAAGCACTCATGTTATGTATGTATATCTTATAGAGATAAGGCACATGTATACATATATATATCTACAGAAAGATAAAGCTTGACTCTTAAGACGGCGTCAGTGTGTTTTCTAATACAAAGGGGATTGGTGGTTTTCCCACTGCTGTTGTCTCATGTCTGCTCAGGCTGCACTACATGTGACCCCTCATGTGCTAACAGCAGAGTGCAGGAGGAATAAATCCTTCCCACAGAGCACCTGACTCAACATACCACAAATAGTTGGCTGTTAGTCTTTTTGCTCATTAGTCTTTGTTTATTTAGTATGTTAATAACATTGTTCCTGGGAAAGTATAGAACTATTAACTAACTGGTAATACAGAATTAAAGAGTTGTTTTTCCAGATTTGGGAAGTAATTGGTAAAAAATGTAATATCATTGATTTTTTCAACCGATCAATTTATAGGAATACTTCTTGATGTGT
Organism: Trematomus bernacchii; assembly: GCF_902827165.1. Lineage (NCBI taxonomy): Eukaryota > Metazoa > Chordata > Actinopteri > Perciformes > Nototheniidae > Trematomus > Trematomus bernacchii. The sequence goes on from NW_022987698.1 coordinate 6,620,644, forward strand.
ACTGGTTGAATTTGACTGCAATTTAGTTTTTAGTAGTTTTCTTCACAATGAACCAAAATCAAATGGTTAGCCTTTGTGCAATAGCCTTAAAGAAATGTTACAAGCAATGGAAGGGCATCAAATGTAATATTTGGGCCAAAATCAAGCTTGGATGCCCTAAATTATTTAAACACAGAGCCTTTGCAACCTGGAGTCACCCACACTGACACGCTTTTGTGTTTTTAAACATTAATTGCAGAAAATGGGGATTGTGTTTTATTATTGGCCAAAGGCAGATCAATAAGGCCGTCTAGTTTGTGAAATGCCAATACAAAATCAGACGAGACAGGAAAATAAGTTCACGAACACAACAAACATAGCAGTCATCCAATGCCTTCACAAAGCATAAAACAAAACTCCCTCATTTTACTCAGTGATCATGATTTCTATTCTGAAGGCCATTTATTTGTTCTCATCGCAAGGAACACCAGCACTCTAAAATGACAAATAAATTGCCCATTTGTGCAAACACAAAGCAGAGCTTACAGTAATAAACACAATTTATATCAGAACAAAATCTGGCGTTATAAATCCTCAGAAAAGGAACCTGTCACCTGATTATCAATGTCCACACAAAGGTTGTCTTAACTAAGTAACCAACATTTTAGGATGTGCACTAGCAGCCATAGAGAAAACTGGTAACATTATCTCTGTAATAAAAGTAAGTTAGACCAAACTGTCAAAGAAACCAACATACATTTATACACAGGTAGTATATAGCAGCATTGAATGCCTTTAACTCACATCTAATAACCTCAATCATAACATAATAAGGCAACACTTCACATATTAAGCTGCTGTGTGGATACATGTCCAGCCTCTGGGCTTTGATCATGTGCAGTGCTGTATGAGCTTCTAACAAAGGCTGTTTCTTCCTGCAGAAACAGATGACATCCAATGCCTCATGACCAATCCTGCTACATATTTCAGATGAATAAAGGCCGTTTGGACAGCACACATTTTAGGTTGTAATAGCAGGAAAGCACAGGTGTGACCTAAATACATTAATGATGGCTTTGTTTGTTCGCGTGTCCCTGTAATGAATTACATTGTGACAGTGAACCAGCATGCACAACCCCAGGAACCTGACACTGAAGCAGCTAAAGGGAATTCTGCAATAATTATTTTTATTGTTTACACTTGTGCTTTTTCTGTTGTTACATGTGAGTTTGATTCTGACTGAGGATCTTTGTTGCACTTGGCCCTGGGGGGTTTCAGAGAGGCCCAGCAGCTCTGAGGGTCTGCATGGTTAATCTGAGCCCTGGAGGCGAAGTCTGCTATTGAATAACGCATGATCAGAGGGAAACACGTGAGGTGAAAGGTGAAAATATCCTATTTTTTATCAGGACAATCTTGAGCCCCAAACACAGGTGTGACATGGTTGCAACATGTTGTCATTTCTGGTAAAACAAATACATCATAAATGCAGAGGAAAGTACTTTGAGTAAAAGTAGAAGTACCAGAGTGTAGGAATACTCTTTTGTTTTTACAAGTAAAAGCCCTGCAGTCAAAATGTTACTCAAGTAAAAGTAGAAAAGTATTAGCATCAAAATATACTCAGAGTACCAAATGTAAAAGTACTCATTATGCAGATTGGACCATTTCAGATATATCATGTTTATAATTATGCTTTAATGTGTTTATCAAAGGTGCAGCTATTGAATTACTTTGTACACTGCAGGGTAGCTTGTGAATTTACTCCAGGTGTAACTAAAGTCTTATTTGAGTGTTGATTATATTTCACATTAATCCAAATCTGTAAAGTAACTAAAGGTACTGCGTAAATGTAGCTGAGTAAAAGTACACAATTTACCTCTGATTTGCAGTGGAGTTAACGTACAAAGTAGCATAAAATGGAAATACTCAAGTAAAGTACAAGTATCTCAAAAGGTTACTTAAGTACAGTTTGAGTAAATGTACCTAATTACTTTACACCTCTGCATAAATGTTATTTGTTCCTCCAGTTGATCTGCTATGACAAGCTAAAATGTCCGCTGTAAAATAGGTGTATAAATCTTTTTTGTTTAAGAATAATTGATTTCCCCCCCAGCTTTTACACCAGTGTGATAGAAATAGGTCTTAACCAGTAAGGGTGGGCCCAGATACACTGACTGCCACTAGAGGGGGCAGCTGTATTTCCCCTTCTCTACTGTTCAGAAAACCTATTTTAGAAAATAAAAATGTACATGTCTTACTGTCTATGTTCAGCTGTTTTATTTGTATCTATTTTTTATTTAAATGATTCACACTTGCAGTACATTTCCTTATTTGATTTCCTAATTTCCTTTAATGTGTTTAATGTATGCACAAAACACCATACCATTGAAAGTAAGTGAATATTCCTATGTTTTGGAAAAAAACTTGAGCATAAACGTATCCAAATATGTGAAAGAATGATGTGCTTTGAATTTCCTTGTGTTGTGTGGCACCAATTCAAAAACGTTGTTTGATTCACTAAATTATTTTTCTATAGACCAAAGAGCTGTGATTCTTATGTCTTTTTATGACACCCTCGCCGTTTTCCTATTTTATAAAGCACATTTTAAAAAGCCACTTTACTTGTAGTATGATACAAGAAGTTTGAACAGGTTATTTTGTTAATGAAAATAAGAAAAAATAACACTTCCGTTCACGGCGGTTATGACGTAAAAACGTCATCTTCGTGTCAAGATGAGGTTTGTTTTCTGGCGTTTGATTCCTTTTCCGGTATAACACGATCTCCTCTATCAACGTGAACCGAATTACAATAAAACATCGAATTCAACTCAATGTACACCTTTTTATAAATAAACATTTCACACACGTGTCTTCACCAGGGTCCTTCACATCGATTCACAAGGAAGGCTCTTTTTGAGCAATGAACTGGGAACACTCTTTAACACCGCCTGGCTAAATCAGTTGAGGTGTCTTGAGCACAAAAACGAACGCTCCCAATGTAACGCGGGAAACGCTACTGTGTTGTTTCTCCAGAGAAAAAGAGCCGCCACGCTAATCAACATATGTAGGGATATTATCATCACCAGGTCCAACAAATGACATGATCCGACAGGCTTTGGCTCTGATCTGAGGAAGTTAATGGTAGACAGGACCGCCGACTGTGTTTTGTTTCCGAACCGTTTGAACCCGGAGCAGCCGTTAATTATATGTCGGTCCCCGCGCTGCTACTTAACGTCTTTCTGTGTAGCCACCGAGCAGTTGTTAGCTCCGACACAAAGAGGGAGTCCTGCTAACGAGCAAAACAACAAAGAGAACATCCTCCACTCTTGACCGGTAACATGGATACGTTTCAGAAGGTGGAGAAGATAGGAGAAGGGACGTATGGGGTGGTTTACAAAGCCAAGAACAAAGTCACCGGAGAAACTGTTGCTCTGAAGAAAATCCGCCTCGACACGTAAGTGAACTGTGCTGTTTGTTATCATCTGCAGGAGCTAACGTCACTGTAGCTAACGCTACTTTTACTTAAACTGTGATGGAAATGTTTTACTCAAATTCAAAATGGCTTTTAGGCATGACCGTATAAACAGTCCTGTCATTTATTCAAGGGTGTCATCATCAGGTTGTGATAGTCAGAGTAAAGTTGCAGAGCTTTTTTTTAATGGACAAAGATGTTATTCAAGCTAAACAATAGTAGGACAAAGAGGACTTGCAAGATGTGTAATAACAGTTCATTAGTTCAGGCCCTACTCATATCATTCCCTGCACATAAAAGCAGACTTCAGTAGGTAGGATTATTCATTGACTCCCTCTTTTTGGTTTTCTGACATTTGTGACAGACTTCAGTAAGCACAAGCTGTGCTTATCTTTTTCTTTTGTTAGCTGTCAGTGATAATACACTGATCTATTTAAAGTAATGTGTGCTGTGCCAGTATTCGCACCTGCTGATTTTAACTCTGCTATTCCTAACCAATGACGTCCAAGTTATTTATAGAAAAAATATATAAGCTATAATATAATTAATTTAAATCACTCTAAAATAAACAAACGTACCATGAAAAACAGAGCTGAAATAAATAACTGAAGTTAAAATGGCAACATTATCATAACCTGGGATAAGTGATTGAGCTTCAGTAACAAAACCTGTTAATTTCTTTCTTTCAGGGAAACAGAGGGTGTACCAAGCACTGCCATCCGAGAGATTTCACTTCTCAAAGAACTCAGTCACCCAAATATTGTCAAGTAAGTCCCTTATGTTACAGCTTTAAGCTAAATCTCAAGATTCTCCTGTTACTTGTTTCCGTCAGTTTTAAGCCAACCTGTGGGTTGACACGTTTCAGGTTGCGAGATGTGATCCACACCGAGAACAAGCTCTACCTTGTGTTTGAGTTCCTTCATCAGGATCTAAAGAAGTTCATGGACTCCTTCGCAGTCGCTGGTATCCCACTGCCTCTGGTTAAGGTACATTTCCGCTACCTTTGCAAAGCAGATCTGCCTCAATCTCAACAAGAAATCAAAAGTAATTTGACTAACCTGGGCGTTAATATATATTTTTGTGTGCATTTTTAGAGTTATCTTTTCCAGCTGCTGCAAGGCCTGGCCTTCTGCCACTCTCACAGGGTTCTTCATCGAGACCTGAAGCCCCAGAATCTCCTCATCAACGCCCAGGGGGAGATCAAGCTCGCTGACTTTGGTCTGGCAAGAGCCTTTGGGGTTCCCGTCCGCACTTACACACACGAGGTAACATCCTCGTCCGCCCTGTTCATGCATCAACCTTCCAGTTATATGGTTTAAAATGTATTTTCAAAACTAGAGATGCACGGATTGCAATTTTCTTGGCAGATCTTCTTTCTCTCTATGGACCATGATTTACCACATCAAATTATATTTTTGTCAGAGATGTCGGAGAAGATTTTATGGAATTTGTATTCCATAGGCTAATGTATATGTAGGCCGTTTTTAGGACGACAACTATTTGTACACTATGTATTTATTTTTCTTCTTATTTATATAAAACTATTTATGGATCAGTATATATTTATAAGGTGTGTTTATTATTCAATTATATTTGTGTAATCTGCATTTTATACAACTTATTGTCTGGTAACCAGTCACAGTTGATCGATCAGTCCATTTCTATTATTGCCATACCCAGCAGAAAAGTGCTCTTGATCATGTATTTAGGTTAAGAAGAAATCCTGTTTTCCTAAATACAAACTTGCTTCCTTGATATTTTTCAGGTGGTAACACTTTGGTACAGAGCTCCAGAAATCCTCCTGGGCTGTAAATACTACTCCACAGCTGTCGACATCTGGAGTCTGGGCTGCATCTTTGCTGAAATGGTAATATGAATGCATGAAGCCTGCACACGACCCATAATGGATTATATGCAGTGTGCGAAAAAGCACACGTCCCACCGTCCGGGACGTGTTATTTACAATATCGGACAAGTAGATCTTTAAATTGACTTGTCCGATGGACAAGTGACGTTTTTCGCCCTTATTTATTGACAAATTATTGATAAATTCAGCTTACAAAAGGCAGAACTAATTCGTAAATTATCTGTGTCCGCCATTGTTGTGGTTTTGCTTGTCGATTCCTAAGGAAATGCATCTCGCCGCTTTCTGTACTGTTAGACGGGGCCGGGGCGGGACGTGTAGCACATTGGCAGGCTTGGGAAGCAAAACTCGGTTCCGAGTAAGAACAAATAAGTTAATAACAATTGTCCGGTACCGGGATTAATAAGAGTTGTGAGGACAGGAGGCGGAGGCCGAGCCCCGCGGACCGCAGCTCTCTCTCCCCCTATGCTCCGTATCGTGTTGCCGTATCAGCTGATTCGCTGCCCGTTTAACAGCCTCATATTTGTTCAAGGTTCTTTATTGTCAAACTAACATAGCTACAGAGTAATTATGTCGTTGAAAATCTTATGTCACTGGCTTCTCCAACAATGCAACATAATAATACAGATAGTAAAAGTAATACAAAAAGAAAAAATAGTTCTAAAATAAAGTGAGTATGTGGAATAGTGCAGTACGAGTCTATATACAAGTTATTGGAATGATATATATTAGATAGTAGATATATATGTCAAACTTCCTTATGTTCTTTCTCTAACACGTAATGAAGGTTATTAAGCGTTTTAGCTCCTATATTGTTAATATTGACCGCCATTTCCTTTATGAATTAAATCAGCCTCCCTGTCTGTGTCCTCGCGCTGTCCTCACATCCCCGGACCCCCAGACTCGGAGGAGCACAGGGATGTCAGTATTGTTTATGAAGCAGGGTATAGAAAGTACATTATTGAAATGAAAATACTATTTATTTACTTTTACAAACAGTGAGCAGCTGGGCAGCTGCAGCATGTTTATTGCAGGACATGTGTTGGACACACAGACTGTGTGGTTGGACTCTGTCTCACAGGCAGGTTGCAGTGTAACATCAGAGGAGACTGGGCCAATTGTACATTCTCAAACTGCACCACTTAGAACTAACTAAACAATTATTTTTATATAATTGTATTCAATAACCGTAACAAAATTAAACAGTATGAAGTGATTTTTAAATAGGAATACAGATTTGACTTAATGTTTTCATAAATATATTTTTCTCCCAGTTTGTCATGGGACTTATTTTTACCCTCTCAACGAACCAGAATCGAGAATCGAAAAGCATAACCGGAATCGTTCAAATCCAAACGATACCCATCCCTATGTGTGATGCAGTAAAATCTTACCGTAAAAACCGTGGGAAAATGTAAAATACGATGCAGATCGATTTTTCTGGACAAGTGAAAAATGTATTCGGACAAGTAAATTGCCAAACTCACTTGTCCATGGACAAGTACTCTCTAAAAACTTTTTCTTACACTGATATGTAACATCCAACTAACAGGCTCGCCTCACTTTCCTCTGCTGTGCAGCTCACCAAGAGGGCCTTGTTCCCCGGAGACTCAGAGATCGATCAGTTATTCAGAATCTTCCGCACCCTGGGCACGCCTGATGAGACCGTCTGGCCTGGAGTCACATCCATGCCCGACTACAAACCCTCCTTCCCCAAGTGGGCCCGGCAGGATTTAGCCAAAGTGGTGCCGATTCTTGATGAAGATGGAAGAGAACTGCTCGGAGTGAGACCATTTCTCTTTCATTCATATATTCATTTAGCCCGGATTACATCTGTAAAGGAAGTTGGTTTTGTGTATTTGTTTGTGAAGTCTGCAAGATCATAACATGACGATATGCTAAAACATTGCATACATCTAAATGTAGCGAAGTCAGTTACTCAAAATAGTTCGTCCCTCTTACACTCAAGCATACTAGTATATGACACCCTTATAGTGAATCTGCTAAAATCGGCTGATTAATTGATTCAATGTGATTTGTTTAAAATATCTTGTTTTGTTAAATCAAAAACCCACATATTTTTAGTATAAAACAAAACTGTGAAAAGCAAGGTATCTCCATCTTTATGAGCCTAAAAACTGCATTTTCTGAAATCTTTGCCTGAAAAATGTGTACAAAAAAATGAATAGATTATCAAAATAGTTGGTGGTTATTTTACTGATGAGTCATTGTTGCAGCTCTAGACTAAAATGAAAAATCCCGTTATAGAGGTTAATAAAACCATCAATTAACAAATCATTAGTCGTCGCCTGCTTCATAGGCACAGTGTTTGACTGTATTTCTCTTTTTGTTCTTGCAGGAAATGCTGAATTACGATCCAAACAAAAGGATATCTGCCAAAAACGCCCTCGTACATCGATACTTCCGCGACGTCACCATGCCAATTCCTCATCTGAGACTCTGAGCAGGATAGGAGTTTGTTTTAATGCCAACAATGTCTGAGCAATAAGGACCTCCTCGCCTCATCTCCACGACTGGAATGGACATAAAGCGGACACTACGGGACACGTTGGATCCTGTAATGGATGTTTGGTCACACTTAAAACCAGCTTTCTAAGACGGTTGACCTCCCGAGATTTTCGCTGTGTTTTCAGCCATGATGTTATAATAGTTACAAACATTTAACTGTAATTTTCAATATAATTATTCTGCATATTTTTGTGCAACTGCCATTTTTTATGTTAATGTTATTTGTGATTGGGATAGTCCTCTGAGTGACTGCAGGTAGACTGATTCTCGTAAACTGCCATTACATTTCCCATTTTTAGGATGTCAAAAGTGATATAGTCTAGTAGTTAGAGTTAAATATTATTGATAACGTTTGTGGGATAGTGCAAAAAACAAACGTCATGCTCTTTGAGATTGAGCAGCAGCTGAATGAAAGATGTGAGTGACGGTTGCATCTTCTTTTGATCTAAAACCGTTGGTGCTGAAACAACACAATCTTAAAAGGTTGATTTTCTTGCAGTTCAATTCTTTAAAGTTCGGTCTGAAGTATCTTGAAGTGATTTTATAACCGCACCTTTGGTTGTTTAACACACACAAATGTTTGTTGGGCGTTTGCTGGCAGGATTACAAACTGAAGTTCTCAGCGTAGTACATACAGTTGTCCCTGTTTAAACACAATTTAATGTGCCGTCAAATCTTTCATACTCTAGATTTTATTCAAACGTAATGAATCGTTTTTTATGGATATTGTTTATAGTTTGAAAAATAAACTTGTTTAAACAGCTGATACCCTTTGTCCGTGTCGAGGGTAATTTTAGTCTGAAAGTCGACAGAGTACGTCACAGTTTGAGTTTAAGTGAACAATGTTTTCTTGAGTTCTAGAGCCAAGTGAAACCATTATGGCTAAATGGTTTGAGGGACTCAAATACCATGGTTGTTCTGCAGGTCAAATATGTAATAAGAAATGGCTTTGTTAACCTGTATAGTCATTTAGATATGGTTTATACACGATTTGTTCAAAACGTGAAATGGCAATGCCAATCAACTAACTGAATTATGCGACATCATTCACAAACGTTTAAGGTTAGTAGAACTAGGAAAGGACAACATGGGAAATGTTTTGTCTTCAGATTAGAACTCATCCACAAACATTGGTGTGTGGGAGAGAAACTCCCTTTGGGATTTTAGCCTTTACAGACCATTTACATAACACAAAAGCCTATATAACTCACTACAGGAAAGGGAAGCCCCAAAAGTCAAAATAGGGCCCCATTAAACATAACATTTGGGTTTCATATTTATCATACTCTGCAAACTTGTTATGTACAGTATTTAGATTCGATTATATTCAACTTTATTGTCATTGCACCGAGTATAAGTACTAAGACAACGAAACGCACTAAGCATCTCACCAGAAGTACAAAACAGTCAAGTGCAGAGTGATGTCAATGAAATACGACTAATCAACAAACTGACAAATATTTTATTTGTAGTGTTTATAAGCCACAATAGTCAATGCAGGTCACCTTCAAACCTTTTTTTCAAATTAAGAAAAGATGTTCAGTAGAGAAAGTTACCTTGGAAAATCTGATTAATTAGTTGCTGTAGGCCACAGTGTGTTTTCTCATGTGACCACTGAGGGGCCCCAAAGTCTAAAAGGTTTACATCTCACTCACAGTCGCTTTTTCTGCTTCGATTTGCACACAGAATATGACAGACTCACTATGTTAATTGGTGTAGTTGCAATTTATTTTCACAATGACCAATAGTAAAGAGGAAATAGGAATAGATGATAATGGGGAAATATCATATTGTAAGCAAACCTTTTAAAATAGATATGTTATAAATTAATAAACAATTGCATTACATGAGAGGCACAATTCAAATAGTGGTGCTCTTTATCAATTTTGTTGTTTTATTTAGTAAAAAAGCATGTGCTCCACTAATTCAAAAACAGAAATATAACAGCACTAGCCAGCTAGCTGTTTCTTTCACGTATCATAATGTGTTTTATTCATTGTATCTCTGAGGATGTCTGCCATGGCAACAACATTGTTGCACTATACGTGACAACACCATAGATATTGACTTTGATAGTTATTTACTTTTTTAAACAAGCTTGACCCTAAAAATGTAAAGGCTGATGAACTAAAAAGCTGCAAAATGAAATTTGATGAATAACTAAATGTTACATTTTACCACTACATTCTGAGCTAAGCATTGCCTGTTATACACATTTTAGTAAGTGCAGTAAGTTAACGGTCCAGTCGACAAAGATAAGATTCAGGAAACAGATATGCAGTGCAGTCTGATAGGAAGTCAGATAAACAGATCACATGATAGCTTTCAGATGTGGAAATATGACAACAATTCTCATCAGATTTTATAAAAGTAAGTTTGGTTTTGGAGAGTCAGACTCTAAGCCCAAAGTGATGCATGTTTAGCCGGATTATTTCAAATCATGAATACTTCAATTATGAACATTTTGTCTATGATGAAGTGTTGCAACTTTGTCGTTGTCAGTGTGCATTATTAAAGAAAACAAAAGTTTAATACAATTTTTGAGACTATTTAATAATAATAATAATAATAATTAATAACATTTACTTATTACTTTTGAAGAGTCTGGAATTAAACTGTTATAAAACTGTATGTCACATTGACAAAACTGAAAGCAATATATTACCAGATTGCCTTGTATTTGGTAATTAATTGGTCCAGTTGCACTTCATCATTTTATCCTATTAGACATTTGTCATGATTAGCATATAACTTGAGTTTGTGAGGTCGCAGTGACTCTTGGCAACCCAAATGGAAATCGGTTCATCATTGAGAAAGTTGACGTATGTGCCAATTTGGAAGAAATCCCCTCATGGCGTTTTTGAGATTCGCATTTACCAGAATAGGAACCCAAAAGGAATGAAATCCAATACATCATGGTCATTGGATGACACAGCTAAGTTAATTTCAAGACTGATTATTACCGCTTTGAAAGCAGTCACACCTTCTAAAGTTGTGCCACATTATGCATAAGCATTGTCAGCAGTAATATGAAGTACACATGATTTGTAGTTAAGGACCTATACATTGTTTTGGTGTGTTTGTGGAAGATTTGGGAGGATGGTTTAAAATATTATTTAGCTCAGATTTCTAGTTTCTTTTTCATGACAAGCTTGTAGAGGATCTGGTAGCCGTCGTCCCAGGCGTAGAGCAGCTGCTCCTGTGGGTTGTATTTCAGACTGGAGTGAGCTCCGTAACGCTTTGGAAAGTAAACCAGTGATGCTTCTTCGTTGGTCACCATGTCATTGACGTCGAACACACACTGGATTTGTGAGCGCCCGGGCTGCTTGGTGTTGTAGACCACATACAGAGTGCCACAGATGATGAAAGCCGCCTCTGCATTCTCCCTCGGACAGTTTGAGTCCCACATTTGCTCAATGTCCAGCGTGTTGGCGTCCATTTTGGCCATAGAGATGTACCTCTCATTCTGCCGCGTGGCGTAAATGGCCCACAGGCCTTCCTCGTCCACAGCCAGGTCCATCACTGTCTCTGGGGTCAGGCCGTACACAGGGAGATGGTCCTGCACTGGGAACACAGCGCTGTCCGTCACTGAGCTGTTCTTCATGTCATATTTAACCACCATCATCTCTTCTACCTGGTTTATATAGTACGCGTAATTGTTGAATACAACGTGTCCTGTTCCCTTCCAGGCAGACGGCAGCTTCAGGTTCTTGGCCAGAGACATGCCCTGCGAGCGAGCAAAGTCCTGAACGGAGGCAAACTCATGGATGGTGTCTTCGTCTGTCCCGTTAAAAATGTAGACCTTCCCAGAGCCCCGGCCTGTGTCTTTGGTCCACATGCCCTTTGGCCCACCAACTCGCTTCAAGATCTTCATGGCTTTTATGCTGGAGATCATGTCACTGCAGTCTGAAAAGGAGAGGGCAGCAGGCTTTATTTGACAAGTGACAACTGGCACGCATGCTGACATGGTTTACATTGTATTAGCAGTTAAAGATCTCATGACTGCTTTTAAAGAATAATGTTTAGGTCAATAAACTTACCGGTATGAGCACTAAAGTAGCTAAAGGGCTTAAAAGTTGAAAAAGTCACCAATAGAACATGCTGAACAGGAAGTTGCCAAGAAAAGTCCAGCATTTAAAACCATACCCTGTGATTTCTAGTGTTCAGTTTCTGTGACACAAAAATAGATCCCAAGTCGCAGCATTTAGGCCTGTATTCCTATCCCAGGAACTTTACTTAAAGTTTGACTTCACTCTTGAATTACAAAATGGAGAAAATGTTGTCTTCTTTCATTTGTCTCCTCTTACGCCTAGGCCTAATATTCTTCTGTAATCATAATTACTGTTTTGATTATCTGCAAAGTGACACATTTATATATTCAGAAACTTGAGAATATGCTTGCTTTTCTCCATTTCAGGTTATTGTAAATGTAGCCCTTGTTCCATGTTCATCCCCATTAAAACTCAACGTTTGCTCTGATTAACAGAACACACTTCACATCTCATCTCACCTGATAGTTTTGAGTACTTAGCCTTCTGCTTCTCCTTCACCAGCATCACCTGCTGCTCTATCAGCTTGTCGTCGACGTCCACACACGGCTGAGCCCCGTTCTGTGTCTCCAGGTAGTCCAGCTCCCGCTCCACCCGGTCCACCCTTGTCCCCACGCCGTCCAGAGTCACCCTCAGAAACTCTTTCTCTTTATCCAGGCTCTCCAGCTGGGACACCATCTGTTGCTTCAGCTCCCTCAGCTCCGAGGCGTAGCGGGCGGTCTGCTCATGCCACAAAGAGATCCGGTCCTGTTTTCAAACAAGGTGACAGATCATTTGTTATTATTTTTATTGTACAAGCTGTCTCACTTGTTTTTATCTAACCTGGTTGTCAGTAGTAATGTGAGCCATACACAATCGTCATTTCACAGGAACTGTAAATGCATCAAGGCCATCATTTAATGTTTTTTCCAGTCTAAATAAATAGACTGAAGTTGAAGGGCATAATAAGTAGGAAGCTCATCCTTCAAACAACCAGGTTCCGACCACACGTGGCACGTTTCCTCCCTGCTCAAAGGCCTTTTTAGCAAAACACTGACTCATATACCAGCTCTCTCCTCAGCAGACCCTGACCTCTGACCTGGAAAAGGAAATGAGATTTTCTCCACAGGTCTCAACAGTGAAAACAGAAATTCTGGCATGTGTTGTTGTATAATAACAAATAATCACTGTTTTAAAACATCATCATGATACTTCATTTTGCCAATACACATTTTAGGAACCAAAAAGCGTTTCCATAATGTGACATTAGGAAAAATGCAATGCAAATATGTACTCTTCTAAGTTGTAAACTACATGTTTATCTCCGTCTGTGAACACAGACAAGGAGCTCACAGAGCTGTATTTTCCAGCCTTTTTTGGATTTGCCCACATCTGCGTTTCATTGCCAATGCCCTGTCCCTGGCAGTTTCCCCTCAGAGGGACTCTGGCGCGCAGGGCTCGACAGGAAGGTACAAGGAGGTACAAGGAGGTAAAAGGAGGTAAAAGGAGGTAAAAGGAGGTAAAAGGAGGTAAAGGGAAGTAAAAGGATTCTTACCTCGATAGTCTGCAGCCTCCGCTCCAAGTAGTCAATCAGTGCTTGGTGCTGAGCGCTGGCAAAGCACGCCAAAGTTACCAAGACAACAAGTACTCTCATTTTGTGTCAGCCCGGTGTCCTCAGCTCCTGGAGAAGTTTTGACTGGAGCGGAGAGAGAGAGAGTGGAGGAGCCAGCAGATTCCCAGAGGTGGGCTGGAATGTTTTAGAAGCTGTCTGGGAGGAGCCAGAAACATCTGGGGAAGATGGAGGAACACAGACCCTCAGTGAGACAAGACACTGCTTTCAATTTTCACTTGACCTTTTACCTGATTGACCAACAAATATACAAATTCTGCTCCCAGCGCTCCAGGCTTCCCATCCCTCCCTTTGTTTCTTCTTTTCCCTCATGCATACACAAAAGGAAATACTGCATAACTGCACAAACCTTTTTTTTTTTAAGTGCTTGTGATAGTTTCAGATAAATACATTGTTTCTTTGCTGCAGGGCCAAGTGTTGCCTTCTGTTATTTGTAATGGTTTTGAGCCGGCCATGAAATGTTTAAAGGTATATATGGCTCTGGGGGAAGGCTGTTTTTTCCATAAAACACAGGACATCAACGTTACGTAGGAGGAGGAGGCGTAATGTGAGTGGAGGCAGGAGTCATAGAGGCACTGTGTTATGAGGAAGACTATTGACTGTCTCCATTAAACTCTCTAGCAGCACAATGAAAGATTTTGTATAACACAATATGAACTATACTAATCAATGCATTTATTTTTACATAAAACATTGGTGCAGGTAGATCTTGTGTCTTATCTTGTTTAAGTTTGCTGCAGGCATTGCTTTTGGTCCTTTATTCATGCTCTCATTATGTAAATTGTGGTAAATTGACTTTGCAAATCAAAACAGTATTATTTTTATTCTTAACAAAATATGATGCAATAGTTTTGCATTTTCACATTTTCAGCATCCCTGCAGGATGTCTTTCAGCTCCTGCTCGCTCCTTTCAGCACACAGCCCATTGGCACTATTTCTAAAGCATGGTGGTTTGTACTGTATCACTGATGCAATCAGAGCGGGAACTGTGACTCATACCATCTGCTCTGCCCTGTTCATTTCACCTCTCCAAAAACACACTCCTCTAGATGAAGAAATATATAAAAGCTTTAAGAAGTTAGAACTTCTTAATTCCTGAGACATAATTTTTCATGACAAACGTAGGAAAACATCTCGTAGCTTGAAAATAAAAAAAAATTAAGCAAAATAATTAAACAAAATGCCTCTTGAGGGCATGAAGTGACAAAAACTTTCAACATGTCTCCATTAAACCCCATTGTAAGTTCAGCCTCATCTTTCCCCACCACAGCAGCCGCACACCTTTAGTTAATCTGCCAAAAAGGCCACATTATTAACCCGAAAGTACACAAAAAGTACACTTCAGATGCTCAAGTTCCTTGACATGCTTCACGCTTTGAAATTTTCACCGATATCTGTTACGGTTCTTCAACAAAACGTTCACATGTAAGAGGTTTATCTCTCATTCAGAACAATGAAAATGCTCTCCTCTCACTGATTACTGCACATCACCATGGAAACCTTTGATCTCTGGACACGTCGTTAGCTCAAATATAAACACCTGTGTCATGGAACACGATGATGTCATAACTCCAACTGACATGCTCAGAGCAGCAGATTTCAGATAATGGTTAACACAGCTCTACATCAAATCTGATGTTACGTAGTGTGGTGTTACTATGGCAACGCATCCCTCGCCATAAAACAGAAGCAGACTTCAGATAATGGTTAATGGTCCTGCCCTCAACAGCTCTACATCAATTATGGGGTGCCTTCATATGCGGTTTCCATGGAAACGCATCTCTCGCCATAAAACACGATGTCGCTGTAACTCCAATGGACACGGTCCGATCGTCCCCAAACTTCGCTTGTATATCACCGGTCCATGCCTCAACAGCTTTACGCCAAATCTGAGATCTCACCATAGGCTGTTGCCATGGAAACGCATCCCTCGCCATAAAACACGATGTCGCTGTAGCTCCAATGGACACGGTCCGGTCGTCCCACAATCTTCACCTGTATATCACCTCTCCATGCCTCAACAGCTCTACGTCAAATCTGACATCTCACCATATGCCGTTTCCATGGAAACGCATCCCTCGCCATAAAACACGATGTTGTCGTAACGCCTATGAAAAGGGTCAAAACAGCACCAGACTTCAGATAATGGTTAACAGTCCAGCCCTCAACAGCTCTACGTCAATTATGGGGTGTTATCATATGCCGTTTCCATGGAAACGCATCCCTTGCCATAAAAGACGATGTCGCTATAACTCCTATGAAAATGTTCAAAAAGTGCTCAAACTTCACAGGTTTGGTAACGATGCAGCCATCAACGCATCTAAGCGTATTATGGGATGTCATCAAATGCCGTTGGCATGGGGACAGATCATTCGCCATCAAGTTAGTTCAAAAGTTTGCAGTTCAAATATTCTGCTGCTTTTCCAAGTCTTTTTACTTTCTTTTCTTCTCTCATCACACATTCAAGCCCCCAGTGTTCATGTATCATTTCAATCTAAATTCTTCACTTTCTTCTTACACATTACATTTCAGCATAGCAGTTTAGCGTCAGCTTTTCAGCATAAAGCATTCCCACAAGCAATTTCTTCAGGAATTGCATTCTCTAGTTCTGTTAGATGCTGCTACAACCAGACCAGTCCATTGTATTTGCCATCTTTTACAATATGGTAATTCTTTCTCGTGGTAGTGCATGGCACCTTTATGACTTCTTTACCCCACGCTGTACCGTCATTGAATAAGGTTTGTTTGTACAAGGATTTGATTATTTGATTATACAAATAATACTTTACTTTTTATCATTCATTTAGGTTTCATTACATTAACAGGTGGTTATGAAACAGTGTGTTTGTGTGTATGTGTGTGTGTGTGTGTGTGTGTGTGTGTGTGTGTGTGTGTGTGTGTGTGTGTGTGTGTGTGTGTGTGTGTGTGTGTGTGTTTGAGTGTGTGTGTGGGTGTTATTCATGTGCTGTGTATGAAAATGATTCTGAGGAGTGACTGTGTGTTTAAGGATAACAAAACAAACACGTTGAAATTGTCTTGTGTGCTGACATGCACACTATGAAGTAACTTACATAGTATTAGTTACTTATTGCATTATTTATACATAAGTAAAAATATATTTTCCTCATTCCTTTTCTCTGTCAAAGCCTGCCGCCTAAATAACCCACGATGCAGCTTGACCTCTTCTACACTCACTTCTGTCTAACTCCACAACCCCAGATTGTTTTATTTTTCAAAGATGTACTCTTCAGACCTTCAGACTTTGGGCTGACCATTGTTTAGTCTACAGTAGTAGTCTTGTACTTACTTGAGTATTTCAATGTTTTGCTACTTTGTACTTCTACCCCACTATAATTCAGAGTTAAATGGTGTACTTTTATTCCACTACATTTATGCAGCTTTAGTTACTTTGCAGATTTGGATTAATGATGTGAAATATAATCAACTATTGAATCAGACTTTAGTTACACCTGGAGTACATTCACAAGCTACCCTGCAGTATTCAAAGTCAAAAACTAGCTACACCTTTACCAGCTCTGATAACCCTACATATAATATGTATTATTCTGAAATGGACTAATTTGCAGAATGAGTACTTTTACTTTTGATACTTTAAGTCTATTTTGATGCTAATACTTTTCTGTTACTTGAGTAACCTTTTGATTGCAGGACTTTTACTTGTAACAAGAGTATTCCTGCACTCTAGTACTTCTACTTTTACTCAAGTACCAGATCCGAGTACTTCTCCGATCTCTGCTTTTACAGTATATGTCGCCATAGAAACCCATCTCACTGTATATAAACCATTCTTCTCAAAGCCCATTAACACTAATGTATTATTTAAAAACATTATTTCGACTCATAGCTGTGCATTAGTTCATACCGTGGTGGTACAGGGCCGAGTGGGTTGTAAAATATACAGACAAGATGGCGGGGGTCAGAGTGACAGTGTGTGTTTGTGCATTTGAATATGAGTCAATCCTTTTTCTTTCAGAACATTTGCCTACAGGATTGTGTTCCTTCCTTAGTGATTGGATAGAATACCGTGTGAGGTCCTGAAAGATGCAAAACACAGGCAAATGATTTAAAAGCAAAGAGGGGAGGAGGATTGAGGGCTTTTGTTATCAGATAGAAGATCAGCTGTTGGCACACCATACACGCGACAAGGGAAGTCATCAAACAAGAATACCAGGTATGTTTGATTATATATAAACTATAAGATTTAAACATGATGGCTTGATATTAGTTTGATCGAAATCTAGAGAAAATAGTTTAAAATATTGTTAACATTTGTGTTCTCAAGGAAATTGCATTTAATGTTCTTAAAGCAATGCTATAATCTGGTGCAAAGCATTTTATCTCTTTGAGATGTATGTTCATGGTTCATGTACATGGTCCCTGACAACTAAACAAATACACTAAACTAAGGACCAAAACATTTATGTTTTCATAACCATTTCCTCTTCCAATTTCAGAAAACAAAGCATCAAAAGTCTACATTGTCACTCGAGTGCATCCGAGCAACATGGAGTACACATTCAGGGCAGTAACTCGCAGCGCGGGGATTATAATCTGGAGAATTGAGGTAATTTGATTTTATGGTAAATGGTTCAGTATAGTGACTTTAGTCTAACTTTTTTATCAGCAGTCAGGTTTCAAGGTAAAAAAAAGTCTGCTTCTCCGGGAGGAAATTACTAAAACAGCAGTGATGATGTGTAGAAAGTTTGCTGGTAGCTTTAGACCTGAAATGTTCCTCTCTCTCACTGTGTGTGTGTGTTGTGTGTGTGTGTGTGTGTGTGTGTGTGTGTGTGTGTGTGTGTGTGTGTGTGTGTGTGTGTGTGTGTGTGTGTGTGTGTGTGTGTGTGTGTGTGTGTGTGTGTGTGTGTGTGTGTGTGTGTGTGTGTGTGTGTGTGTGTGTGTGTGTGTGTGTGTGTGTGTGTGTGTGTGTGTGTGCGTGCGCAGAACATGGAGCTGGTACAAATCCCAGAGAAATCGTATGGAAACTTTTACGAGGGTGACTGCTACATACTTCTGTCTGTAAGTCTGAGAAGGTGTGGTTTTAGAAGATATGGCTGCTTGTTTGTTTAGTAAAGACTGCTGTTGTAATTGCAGACTTTTTACAGGAAGTAGAGACAGATGTGCTTTTAATTAACCACTTTGAAATAGAGTTACTCAATACAAATTACAATAATTGCAATTAACACGGTAAACCATTAGTATATTCTTATTTATTTAGTCTGAATAACTTTGCATTACTTTAAAATAAGGATGCAGTCATAATATGGGGTGCGGTTTCGTAACAAACAAAAAAGGTTAATTTTTCTGTGTAATGATACTACTAAAATGTAGAATAAATCATAATTAGAAAACAACATTTTAATTGTAAGCTGGGCTGATTATAGATACTCATTTTTGGCAATGTGATCATATATATATCCTGCTTAAATGTATTCTGTTACTAGCCCTGATCATCAGATAACGTCCTGGTCCACACACTGCTCTCTCCCCACAGACTCAGAAGGTAGGCAGCTCTCTCGCTTATGACGTCCATTACTGGATCGGCTCTCAGTCCTCTCAGGATGAACAGGGTGCAGCTGCTATTTACACCGTCCAGCTCGACGAGTTCCTGGGCTCCACTCCGGTCCAGCACCGCGAGGTTCAGAGCCACGAGTCTGATGCCTTCAAGGGCTACTTCAAACAAGGAGTAATGTAAGTCAGACTGCCAGGACAGGAGGCCAATGTTAAAAATAGAGTGAAATAAATCTCTTCTTCTCTCTTGTCTAGCTATAAGAAAGGTGGAGTTGCATCAGGAATGAGGCACACTGAAACCAACAGCTACGATGTGAAGAGGCTGCTTCATGTCAAAGGGAGGAAAAGAGTGATTGCAAGAGAGGTGGGCAGTTTCCTTGCAGGGTTGTACATGTAATAGCCTTAAGAATGTGTTGTTCAAATAAACTCATGTGACAGACATTATGCATACATTTGTCATGAAAAATGATGCAAAGACTAATTCAATGCTGATGTATTGCTCTATGTTTTTATTTGTTTCAGGTGGAGATGAGCTGGACGAGCTTCAACCTTGGAGATGTGTTTTTGTTGGACATTGGGAAGACCATTGTTCAGTGGAACGGACCCAAGTGTAACAAACAGGAAAAGCTTAAAGTAAGATTTGTTTTTGGGTTCCTGTGTCCACTCTTTGGCGCGGATCCATATCGAAACACAGAAAGATACTGGAGCAGAAAATACACTAAAAGCATTCACTCAATATTTGTACTCTTAAATAAGATAAGATAAAAAGGTATTGTCCTTTCACATGAAAAGGTGTCTTGCATTAACAATTAACCAAATAACATCAAGAAACCTCCAGCAACTATCATTAAGAGATGACGATATGCCTTAAACATGACAGAAATGCAGCTTATAAGTGAACACATTGGCAGCTATATTTTCCTAAGTACAGGAACAGAGTTGGAATTACGTAGGAAACCATTACTTACTCTTTGAGGTTTTCATTGCATCATATTTCTGGATATATATGATAAACATTTGTAGCACAGATGCTGAAACAAGTCTTTTTCCATGCTGGACTCTTCAGATCTAAATACCATCATTAGACCAGTATGGAAAGCTCTGGGAGGGTGACGTCAAAGCTAATTTCCTACTTCCTGTTAACAGGCCTGAGGCTCTGAATCATGCATTCACTTCAAAACTTTTTAACAGCAAAGCAGTGTGGACTAAAACTTACAGCTCATTTATATTCATATTCTAGGTGTTGACATCATTTTGTCAACACCTCACACTTTTTTTGTAAATGTAGCCATTAGTTTTTGTGCAAATAGTATTAGATAGACTTAACAGCTAGTGTGACATATACAGGTGGTGATTTAAAATACTACAACATGTAAGAACAGACACGAACTAGAATATTAACAAAATGTGGCAAAACTAAAAACAAAAAAGAAGTAAAATAAATACATTGTTTTAACCAGTTGGTGTTTCTTAGACTGTGAACATAAATGAATAATAATAAATATATATTGTAATATGAGTAATGTTTTTATATGAAGCCAATATTTAGGTTACGTAGTTCTATAATTATAGTGGGATTTAAGAAAAAATGGTACATGTCCAAGAAAAGACGAACGAATAGAAAAGAACAATTCATATTTAATCATCTCAACATTCTGTATTAAATGTATTTTTAATGGAATCTCACAAGTAAGACAGAAAGTTGACTGATACAATTTTTAGTTTTGTTAGATGTATTTGGCTATCACAATGGTGTATTGAAAATCCGATATAAAGACAGTTTGAAGTCTGAGGTTTCTGCATTGTGTAATTTCTTTGAGTTGTGCTTCAGGGCATGTTGTTGGCCAAGGACATCCGGGACAGAGAGAGAGGAGGCCGGGCGGAGATCCGAGTGATCGAGGGGGACGCAGAGAGCAACTCCCCTCAGAACATGGAGGTCCTGGAGGGCGTTCTGGGCAAAAGAAGCTCCAAGCCGACGGACGGACCTCCAGATGAAACTGCTGACCAGGAACAGAAAGCAAAACTCACTCTTTACCAGTGAGCTGCTCCACCTCTGTGACATCCCGTGTTCCATTCATGCTTTTCATTTTCAGGTAGAGAGTTGTGTCCTTCTTCTTTTTATCTGTTTTCAACTTTTTTTAGGGTGTCAGATGATGATGGAAAGATGAAGGTCACAGAAGTTGCTTCTAGACCTCTGGTTCAGGATCTCCTCAGCCATGAGGTGAGTTTGTCATCAAATAAAGGATGCAAATGTTATATAATACGGCCACGTCCAGACGGGTGTCACTAGAGCAATAACAATTTGAATGGTTGTACAACAAGGGACAGAGGTTGTCAAAGTGGAAGGTGCCAGACTTTTTAGGAATTTAAAAACAATATTCCATCAGATATCAAATGAGGATGACTTATAGCCTAAATGTGTGGGATTTAACAGAGAGATCTAAGAAATAGTATTTTAGGAAGTATTTAAAACTAGAAAGTAAAAAACTAAACATATCATAGGATACACCTCTTTTATGTATTTGGTGTAGTCTAAACTTACAACAAGCAGCAATATTAGGGCTAAATTATCTCAATTCTCAGCTGCATTTCAATTAACCGAGATAATCATTATGTTATAGTCATTCAGGAATTGAGTTTAAATCAAAGCAAGTAAGTGCAAGTAAGTTAGTCTTAGGGGATCTACTGTGACATTTCACCAAGTCCTACACAGCTTAGGGATTTAAACTCTACTGTTTGGACACAAATGATTTTGTCATGAATATGTATTGAAACTATCTGTTTAGGACTGCTTCATCCTGGATCAAGGAGGAACAAAGATCTTCGTATGGAAGGGGAAGAAAGCAAACAAAGCTGAGAGGCAGGTTGCCATGTCCAGAGCTTTGGTGAGTGACGTCCACATAGATCCTTATCTTCTGTCTGGTTGCTCTTGTATACATTCAGTAATGTAGACACCTAGAATGCAGTATTACTACATAGCCCTGTAATCATTTCTGCTTGATTGTATTTCTTATTAAGTTGTGTGGCTGTTACAGGAGTTCATCAAAGCGAAAAACTACCCTGTGACAACAAATGTGGAGACGGTGAATGACGGGGCGGAGTCAGCTCTGTTTAAGCAGCTGTTCCAGAGGTGGACTGTGAAGGACCAGACTCAAGGTCTGGGAAAAGTGCATACAAGAGGGAAAGTGGGTATGTGTGTTCTTAAATTAACCCAAACACAAGCACAGACTAAAATAACCTATTGCTTTTGATAGATAAACATATCAACTCTAACGCTTTTTTGTTTTTTTGACCATACTTTGCTTTAGCTCACATCACACAGCAAAAGTTTGACGCCTCTCTGATGCACGCCATGCCAGAGGTCGCTGCACAGGAGCGCATGGTGGACAATGGCTCAGGTGAAGTGGAGGTATCTGTGGCACTTTAATCTTTTGCAAAAACGTATGATTGAATAATGTCAGCTTCATCAGTACAAGGTACGGATGCCCGGAGAGGCCAGTGAGGAAAACCTTTTTCTAAGTCTGATCTGAATTGTTGTCTGTGTTTATGATTATGTAAAAATACATAGCAATAACATTACTTCACTTCCTCAGACTCAATACATGAATTTGTGTTTGGTGCAATGAGAAATTATATTTCAACTGGAAGAAACAATGAATGCTTTTAGTATTGTTTAGGATATTGGATAGTGGTGTACTTCAGTCTCTCATGGCAAAAATAAGTATTACAACAGAAAACACTGATCCTGACTATTCCACAACAATGTTTGTTTCACAGCTTTGAACATTTATTTAACTTATTTACCCTAAACTGTTTTACAGATGAGAAACATTTCAAATGAAATATGTTCCTCAACGTTGATAGACTGATAGCCTTTGCTACAAAGTGTAAGCTTATGCTCGTGTTGAAACATTTGAACATTCACTTGAATTATTTACACCTGTGCTTTGGTTAATGCTGCATGTCAAAATGTGTTCTGTAAGAAAGCTGTAGCCTTGTAGGGCCTCACAACTGTAACATGTCCTCTGATGGACACCGTATTGAATATAAATTGAGTTTGACATATCTGAGCAAGACAAAATGAATGCTTTGTATTACTTAAGGTTTCTCCCTGTATGTAATAAACATGATCACATCATGGAGCAGCAGCACACCTACGGTCATCGAATGCATCTCTGTGGTATTAAACCTTTGTGATGTGTTCAGATGTGGAGAATTGAAGACCTGGAGCTTGTCTCCGTGGACCCTTCATGTCACGGATACTTTTATGGAGGAGACTGCTACCTGATCCTGTATACCTATCTGGTTAACAACAAGAAGAGTTACCTGCTCTATATGTGGCAGGTGAGAATTTGCTTTAACACCCAATGTCTTACACAATAAAAGTCGTTCCTGATCATACACTGACAATTTATCATTTCTTACAAAGTTCCATACAAGATGGCTGCCCATTGCTGCCCTTTGCTGTCCTTGCATTAAATGTTCCTTTTATTACTGTATGAAATCATGAAACTACTACTTATTGTTTCAGGGGCGTCATGCAACACAGGATGAAATTGCAGCCTCAGCATTTCAGGCAGTGATCTTGGATCAGAAGTACGGTGACGAGCCAGTCCAAGTCAGAATAACAATGGGAAAGGAACCAAGACACTTTATGGCGATGTTCAAGGGCAAAATGGTCATATATGAGGTACAACTGCATTTAAATGATATATTTATATATATATATATATAGTTTCTTATAACAATACAGAATAAAACTCTGTTTTGATGTTAGGGCGGCACATCTAGAGAAGGGGGCACTGACCCAGAGCCGCCCATCAGGTTGTTCCAGGTTCACGGTTCTGACCCGTCCAACACCAAAGCCATGGAGCTTCCTGCGCTGGCCAGCTCTCTCAACTCCAATGATGTGTTTCTACTAAAGAGCCAATCAGGAATCCACCTGTGGTGTGGAAAGGTAAGAAAAGAGGTGTTTAAAATCATATAACTGATCATTCACCGACATGCAGCAGCAGGGTGACCAAACATTCATGATGATACTTTTCATAACATATTTTGTTCACATTTGTGTATCAGTAGTTACATAAAGGTAAACATATAACTTGAATGGCACTTTGTGAGTGCACATCTCTGCTAAGGCCAAATACCCTATAGCAATGTTTAAATAATGAAATGAAATTATTTGTAGATCTGCTACAAAATTGAATATGTTCTTTAATGGCGGCTGCTAAACATTCCACCAAGTTTAAGGAAAATTGGGTTAGTAGTTTGTCTGTAATCCTGCCTTAAAACACATAACCCTTCCTGAAAACAAAACCACCTTGACAGAGGCAAAGATGCTAAGGCCAAAATGTTACAGTAAAAGTAAAAAATACATTATACGTCTGACGACAGTGTGCCTCCAACATTGTGCCAACAGTTTGAAGGAGGCCCTTGTGCACAAAGTCAGGTCTGGAACTATAATGCAGACTGTGAGACGGGCCTTATCGCCCAACTCATGCAATCATAAATCCCTGCAGCCAGGTTAAACAATTTGTTTTAAAAGTCTAAGAATAATGGAGAATGTGAGAGGGGCCTTATTGCCCAAAATCATGCTATTGTGGCTGAATGGCAGAAAATCCCTGTAGCCAGGTTAAACAATTTATCTGAAAGTCTTAATTTAATGAAGAATGCTAGCATAGCTGCAGGTTAATATCCATTGTTTTGAGTGATATCATCTAGAATCACATTTGGTTTTTAATAAAATGTGGATGTCCATATAATGTCAGCCATAAAGTGTATAGATCAAAGTAACCGAGAGTTTGTCACCAGGGATCCAGTGGAGACGAGAGAGCCATGGCTAAGGAGGTGAGCTCTGTGATTGGCCAGAAGTCAAGACAAGGCTCTGAGGAGATTGTGGCAGAGGGTCAGGAGCCCTTTGAATTCTGGGAGTTGCTTGGAGGGAAAGCTCCCTATGCTAATGACAAGAGGTGATGACGACACAAATACAGTACTGATATTTGTAAATGGACTCATGAAGACATTGGGTGAAAAGCTTATTTTCTATTAT
This sequence comes from Trematomus bernacchii, assembly GCF_902827165.1. Classification (NCBI taxonomy): domain Eukaryota; kingdom Metazoa; phylum Chordata; class Actinopteri; order Perciformes; family Nototheniidae; genus Trematomus; species Trematomus bernacchii. The sequence continues at coordinate 6,645,721 of NW_022987698.1, forward strand.
ATGACTTATATAAATATATGACAATATGACTTATTGTAGATTACAGCAGAGCGTTTTAGACCAACAGCCGCGCCTGTTTGAATGCTCCAATAAGACGGGACGCTTCATCGTGACTGAAGTGACCCAGTTCACGCAGGACGACCTCAACGAGGACGATGTCATGCTGTTGGACACATGGGACCAGGTTTGAGGCGACACTGTTCATGGCGGGAAAACTGACTTCATTTAGTGCCAATGTACTTTAGGCATTAATCATGCAGCTTCCAGTACAAAGAGTTCCTCCCAAAGAAACATATATATATGATGTTTTCTAAGAAATGTCCTTACATTTTAGACAAAACCCTGTTAACGGTCAAAGTTATCTCCTTTGTTAAACGTCCTACGACGGAAAGACAAATAGCTCAACTAATTAATTAATGGTAGAAACTAAAGCCACTACCACATGATAACTAATCATAAGCAAGTTAATATAACATGTGAATAGGCTACAGCTGCTTTGTTTTCAAACATTTTGAAGGCCACTGTTAAGTATGCCTTACAATTTAGTCAACAGTTGTTTGTAACTTGAAATAGTATTCATAATTACACATTGTATTAATAGACACTAAAGTCCATGATATGGCTGTTGATCAATGAATCCCATCTTTGTTTATAACAGATACATGTGTGTTGTTGCTAGCAACAGGGTTAACAATACCTCTCACTGAGGTAAAAACTTGAGTCCTCTCCTTGCTCAGAGACATTTTCCATAACCACTCCTGAGTTAGGAGTCCGTGCTGCAACGTATGCCACCCCTAAGGTTGTTTTGTGCAATACTACTTAGGGAAATATAATATGTGCCTTTGCTCATCGTTGGTCTCAGGTGATTCTCTGGATCGGTAAAGAAGCCAATGAGGTGGAGCGTAAAGAAGCAGTGGTGACCAGCAGAGAGTATCTGCGCACACACCCCGGCGCCAGAGACCCAGACACCCCCATCGTCCAGATCAAGCAGGGCTTTGAGCCGCCCACCTTCACTGGGTGGTTCACAGCCTGGGACCCCTCCAAGTGGAGTGTGAGTGGTTCTGAACTGAAATGAAGCATCATAAATGTATGAGTTAAAAAAACATACACTTAACATCAAATATCTTTCTTTTAGGGAGGAAAGAGCTATGAGGAGTTGAAGAAGGAGTTGGGAGATGAAGTATCAGCTGTTAGTGTTGCATTGGTATGTACAATTTCTATCTACCACCATCTGAATGTATGACTGCAATTCATCTGCTAACCCTAACCCGAACCTTACTGTGAGTTTTAGGAGCAGAACTGTGTGGAAAGTGAAAAAAGCTTTCAGTGTTTTCCACCTGACGACTTGGTCAACAAGCTCACCAATGAGCTGCCCGAAGGTGTTGACCCAACCCAGAAAGAGGTGTGTGTGTGTGTGTGTGTGTGTGTGTGTGTGTGTGTGTGTGTGTGTGTGTGTGTGTGTGTGTGTGTGTGTGTGTGTGTGTAATAATAAAACCTTTAAGGGCCTTTTTCTTACAAAAAAAAGCAACTGCAATGTTTATTTATTATTTGATAAAGCACAAATGTACTCTTTAATAACAAAAGGTAATTTATGTCTGAGGCCTTTGCACCATAGACTGTTTGTGAGATGTAAACATGTACCTTGTTGCTTTTTCAGAAATACCTGTCCGACTCTGACTTCAACAACATTTTTGGGATTAACAAAGATGACTTTGCCAGCATGCCACAGTGGAAACAACTGAAAATGAAGAAAGAAGTGGGGATGTTTTGATCAGATTCATATCTGTTTTGTGTCAGCCCCTCCTGATCTATAACTAGCAACTTTCCACGTTAGCTCAACCTGATTTTCGATTAAATGCAATGCATATATTCATATTTTTATATTGTAATTCATTGTTCCAAATCAATGTAATACAATCTTCAGTACTTAATTGTATCCTGTGTTGATGTTGTACAATCAACAGATGAATTATTTGTGATATTAATTGAACTCTCAGTTTGTAAAACCTATCAACTGTATTGCTTATTTATCTGTGTGTGTTACTGAAAACCTATAAGAAGTATTTCAGTACTGATGAAAACACAAGACAAGATAACATTTAGACATAAAAACAACACATTTAAATGTGGTTTACTTTTTTTTTTTTTAAACAGATACAGCTAAGAACCTGAATAGTAAAAACTGAACTAAATGGAATATGTTAACAGGTTTAAATGATCAACATCACTTAATAATTATTTTTTTATATCAATTGTATTAAATATGAGTTTCCCACTAAACAACAAATCAAACGTAAGGAGGCTCTGACTCCTTCATTTAATAAAGGTCTGCTCTGCCATCTATTGGACAAACGTCCGGCGTACACAATTCAGAGAGCAAAATAAAAAGTTAATTTTGAAAGTGACTTCCAACATGATGTGAATGTTTATCACTACTGATAAGCTTGTGACTTGTGTTGGAAAATAACTGAGTGAAAATGTGTGATCCAATTATCATGTCAAGAATATGTAAGTAAAAATAAATCAGCATCAGCATTGTTCACCTTTTTTATTTTTGACATGTCTCAAACGTGATTTCCAATACAAGTATACGTTGTTGTAACTTACTGATACATTTGAACTTTAAATACAAAGCTCAGGACAACAATATATAGAGCAATAAAATGCACCAAATTACAGTAAGAACACTTCTTTTGGACCAATGTGATTACTCGAGAAATTGTCCCCAAAAGAGTCTGTTTGCCTACAATGCTGAACAGCGCTGTATAAGGAAATTAAGTTCATTATAAAAGATGATTGATCAGATTTAAAGTCAAAGTAACTTCACTTTACTGGTTTATTACAACAAACCAAGTCCTTTGACCTAGACACAAATCATGACATAAAAGGAATTGTTGATGACAAAAACAACAAATGATTGTGTGTTCATGTAAAACCATCTGACCTGATCAAGAACTGACTACAGTGCCACCACACAGCACTACAGTAACATCTGACTCATCAGAAAGCAGCTGTTTGTGCATCATGGCCGCCAACATAACCGGTAATCAAGTATTCTCATGTGAGCCAGCATTATGTGATAAGACTTTGTGATGAAAGTAGTACAAAAGATTAAATACAAATATTACAAACCCACAAAATGATAAGCAGCTAAATTCTGCAAACATTCGACCCCTTTTTAAAATGACAGTAAAAATGTTGTTCCACTTTTGTTTTTCTTGTAACCGTATCAGATATGAAAATTGTGATTTTATTAAATTGGTAGTGTCATGTAGTTTTCTCTCCCTTTCAGTAAACAATTTGTGACACATTTGCAACAACAAAAAGGTCCCTTCAAAATCTTTGCAGTATATACCTTAGATCAAAGTATGATTTAATATACGTGTACTGCGTGCAAAAGTACTAATAAATGACGGATCAATTCATGTGCAGTTTGGAAATCGATATACATTCTTAGGTGCTCATGCAAACTATCACGAATGAGGTGAAAGGGTCTACTTTGATTTAAGCTTTTAAGGAATGTAACATCACATAAAAAAAAAAAATTGCGATTAAATACAAAGTGTTTACAGCAATCAGACTTACAAAGAGACTAGTTTTCAGCAAGTTTCACTGCAAATGTGCAAGTACAGTGTAACCATGCAGGCAGCCTGCCGCAGGTCAGCTGATCACTTCTCGCTGACAGGTTTGGTTGTTAAGGGAATGTTGCTTTAATGTAAATCGGACACATTTATGCCACAAGAACTTTAGAAAGTGCAAATGCAGCCAAATGAATTTCCCTAATTTCAACGTAAAAACAGGAAAAAGGGACGTTTATATAAAAGATAAAAAAATACATCTTCTTTTAAAGATTAGCAAGGCAGCAAAAAGATGGCATTTTCCCATACTTTAATTTGTATCGTATTAACCCTTCCAACAACTGCCTTTGATTACCTGTAGCCGCTCTTAGCTTCCAAAAATCGATAAACATGTCCTACACTTTCTTTACAGTGAGCTCTGCAGCTGGGGACAGTAACAACACATATCTTTAAATGCATTGAATAACTGCGTGTGTCTTAAATGTCTCTCTAACTCGAATTACAAATGTGATGAACATGAACTGTTCCTGTCCAGTTCCTCAGAGCTCACTGTGTTTTGTCTACAGGTAAATCCTGATGTTGTGTCCTGGCAGCTGTTAGTATACAACAAAGCTTATTTAAAGATTAAAAGAGGTAAAAGGTCAAAGCAGCATGGACTTTTTTTCCATGTCTATCAATGTAATATAACAAAGAAAAGTTAAGACGGATATTAAAAATAAACTATTGGCAGATAGTATTAAGTAGTCATTAGTGGAGCTGGTGAAACACCCGAGTCCTGAGTTGTTTTGTTGTGAATTTAAACGTACAGTGTATTACAACTAGGGCTGCCATTAACCATTATTCTCATTATCAATTAAGCTAAGGATGAATTCATTATTAAAGTTGTACAATTACAAAAACTAGTGGAAAACTACCTTTTGGTCTTTGGTGACGTTTTCAAACTCCCAAAGATATCTCTTTGACATTTTAGAATGTGAAACTAGCACTCGTTTTAGCAAAATGTTAATTAATAGATTGCCTAATTAGTTACAGATACATTTTCTATTGATCAACTAGTTAGTTATAACTTTTGAGGTACGTTTTAACCTCGAGGTTATCAAAGAACAAAACTATCGATGTTGGTAACTTTCAAATCAAAGAGCTCTTGAATCGCACCAAATGATTAATAATCAATAACCTAAGGTCCTTTGACCTTTTGCCCAGTATATGAAACAGATTAAGACACAACACAAGCTTCAGGGTTTTTGGGGTCTTGGGGATCCCCATTGACCGGAGCGTTGTTAGGAGAACTCTTCTCTGAATCGTGAGGCAGATCCAATTCGCCCTCCTCACCCGGAAACTCCCTGTCCTGCTCTGGAGTCTCGGCAGATGCATCCTCGTAGGCACTTATGCTGTCGGAGTCTCTTCCTTCCTCCAACCCATTTTCGTAAGGCCTCTGCAGGACCCCGTCTGCGAACGGGTTGTCCACTGCGAGAGAGGGCATGTGGCCCAGGGGCTTATTGACAATCATACGCAGCTTCATCAGAAGGCTCTCTTCCTCTTCCCCGTCGCTCTCTACCACTTCCTCTGACGCACTAGCTCTGGTTTCACAAGGCGACGAGTCTTTCATCAACTCCTTTGAATCATTTTTCACTTCTTCACTTTGTCTTGTTATCTGGTCCACCTCGTCCACACCTTCATGTGTGTTTTCTGGAGCAGATGGCTTGTTATTCCTCTCCTGCAAACACACATTTAATTGGACATTAAATTAAGATTCTTTGAGTTAAAACTAAATATGGTTCTATTTGCTATTTCTTATCAATATGGCAGCAAAGAAAAGCCATTAATTTCTTAGTTTATAGGCGACTAAATACATGATTGTGAAATGTTATCTCTACTGGATACTTAATGAAAAACCAACATCACTGCTAAATAATTTCAGATTTATTTTTGTCATGGCAAATATATTTTTGTATGATCAAGTTTAATACTGCATGACTTTAGTGTACCTTTACAGTACTTCATGCACTGCCATGGCTAGTAATACAGTCAGTAACTTGTACAAGTTGGTAGAAAAAGGGGATTACTATAAGATATCCACGGGGAATACAAACATGCACCATTCTCCCTTATTTATGTTAAATAAGAAATGATCTAACTCCAAAAAAACTGTAACATAACAAGTTCCATAAGACTTCAGATATTTATATTCAGAAACCTTGTGCTACTGTAAAGTTTGCAACATTAATTGTCCCATTACCTCTGTTAGTCTCTCCACCTCTTGCATCAGAGAGCTGACCGTGCTCTCCAGTTTCCTCTTGGCCTCCCTTTCTCGTCCCAACTCCTAAAAATAGAGGAAAAACGCTTTTAGATCTGATACAAGGAACAAAAAATAAACGTCTCATTAGATAGGATGGGATAGGGTGGAGCCATATATATTTTTTCTGTAGTCAAATGTTTTAATTGTTTTGAAGCTAAGCAACGTTTCAGAGTTATTGAGCGTACCGAACTAGCCTCCCCAGCCTCCCTGTGGGCCTCAGCCAGCAGCTCCTCCACACCCTCCAGCGTGTCCTGCAGGACGTCCACCTGGAACAACAGAGTCTCTCTCTCCACCTCCAGCCCACGCAGCTCCTGCACCACCTCGTCATAGCTGGCCTGCAGCTCCAGCTACACCACAGACACACATACAGATCAGTGTGGGCAACTTTAGGGAACAAATGCCAGTCAGTGGGTGGACAAGTGTTTAATGAGCTCTCATAGCTATCAGTGGGAGGAATCCTCTGGAAGCACGACAATCCCTCAATATGTAACGGAAAAGGCATCACTGATCTAATAAACCTGATAGCACTTTACTTGAAATAGTAATATTGAAATAAATATACAAACAGTAAGAAATACTCACCATTTCTGGGAGTCCCATGTAGATGTCCTGGTCCGAGTGCTGAAAGGAAAACAAACTATTTAAAAATAGTTCATTTGTAAACAATGTTTTTATATTAAATTCATTAAATGCATGCATGATCTCAAAAAGACCATATAGGATCTTTCTCTTTTGCTCCTCTAGTTTACACATAAAAACTATAATATGACCCGAACAATAAATAACAAAACAATTATGGCAATTGATATTACCATAAATCCTTAGTGTTATTAGTGCTTCTCCTACGATCACATGTTACATTTCGGCTGTGAAACAGGGCTCAGAATGAGACAAGTTTTTTGACAGGGTCCAAAAGAGATTGTATGTTTTACATCTGTTACAATATATTTCCTCTGTAACTGAGAACCGTATAAGCCTACCTTAAAACATAGTTTGTTTTGTATGCCTTCATGGTTAGATAGGGTCAAACGTTTAAAGCTATCAGTCTGTTTTAAGTGCACTAACACTCTAACAGTGCCTACCCTTTGTTTTATCTTTGTGTAGTTCATTTTCTAGTGTCACATAATCTGACAATCTATCACTGAAAAAGCAGCTATCAAAAGTTGTGACCTCTAAATACTGCCCTGCACCATGTTAGATAACAGCTCTCAAAAAGTCAACATGGGATTAAGTATGATAAAAAAACATTAGCAATATAACTGACATTATTATTCAGGTCATGCAATGTGATGGTGGACAGAATTGAGTGTAACACCAGTTTATGAGGATTTATATCCATCAAACTCATTGCCATCGATAATAGTTTACATCAGTACTGGTAAATGTATAAAACAGAAAAGAATGCCAAACTGAAGGACAACATTATCTTTAATGTTCAAGGACAATATTAAACTGATTTAAGCTGTCAGTTAAAATGTAATAAAGCAAAATTACCATTACATCCCTCTGAAATGTAGTGGATGGAGTAAAGGCATAAAGTAAAAGATTAATAAATTAATAATAAAAAGATAAAATAAAGATTATTAAAGTACTTCAAAACTGCACTTTAGCACAGCACTTACATTTTAAATATACTAAGTGACTTACATGTATTCATCATTAGATTGCAATGCGAATGACACATGAGTCATACACTGTAGAAATCCAGGACAATGAAAGTGATTGCAGCTAGAGATCAATACACTATTTAACTCGAGGTGTTTTTATCTGCCTGTCCCCTCTTCATGTGATACGGCTCCTACCTGGCTGTCGGTTCTCCTCTTCAGTGTGCCTGCTCGGCTGTCGCTTCGTGTCAGACGCCTGGAGGAATTCTCGGTCTGAAAGAAAGGAGAACACACCTTAAGTCGGAGGAAGAGCCTAGCATCACAACGTTAGTCAGAACCACAACAAGCTAATGTTAGCTAAGGAAGTGAAGTAAAGCTGGAGGCCTGACGGTTTATTTATGCCGTTGGATAGACGTCAGTGTTAAACCGATAATTAAATAGATTCAAAACGTTGTTAACGGTATATGTTTTTTAAAAGTAAACTGACAGTCTAAACACTAGCTCTGAACAAAATTCGGTATCGTCGCCGACTCGCCGTGATTTCTCACCTCTTTTATAATGCTGCGGAGAGACTCATCTTCGCTCAGTCCCCGCGATATTGTCCGTTTCCTTGGCGAACCATTGCTTTCCAACGTGACTGAATGCATTTTTTTGGTATGTTTTAGATGAGGTTTACGTAAGAAACACCTCCGAGCTCTCTGTGGGTGAAGAGGTGTTTTGTTGTTTCCTACGCAGCAGCAGCAGTGAGTGAACTGCCGACGCCCAGGCCGTGATCTACGGAGAGCCGCGGGGACCAAACTCCGTTAAACACAACGCCCTCACTCCGCCCACGGAGGAGTCAAAGGTTAGGGTTTTATAACTGTGGGCTGGCATTTAATGTAAATTGTTTGATTTTAGGTAATCCCAGGCACCGTGGCGCTTGTCAAGTCCTAAAATAATTGATGACAACAAGGCTAAACTGTTTTCAGATGAGTTTGATGGTGTATTAGTCTAGGTGTAATTTGTACAAACTTGAAGTAGCCTAGCATAGATGAGGGAAGTGTGCATGGTTACAATAACAATACAAAAACTAATCTTCTTTTGTGCTAATCCTCATACATTTATAGTGTTATCAAAATCATAACAAAATCAAGTTCAGCCAAGCACTGCTCATACCCTGGACCCACCCCCAAAGATACCCAAGGCTGAAGATAAGATAAGATATAACTTTTAAACCTATTACTTTACTTTTCACTTATCTTACTTTTTGTGAAATAGTGAACAGTTTGATCTTAGCTAACAGTTAGACACAACTATGTGAAATAATATCGCCTGTAGGTGGAACAGAGACGTCTAATCTGTAGCAAGGGGCCCCAACACACTACCTTTTTTGTCAGGGTGCACAACAACAGATACATTGAACTACTCTTTCAAACACACGCTAAGGGCAGTTGGGTCTACAAGAAACAGCTACTTACCCTCACAATTTCTACCACACAATTGCAGTACAAATGTATTTGTTATCTTTGCCATTCCTTTTGTATAACAAGTGTCACCATCTATATCACAAAAGCAAGTTCGATAGCCACGCCATTATGCATGCCAATATATATGCAACCAATATTGAAAAGATAAATTCCCAACGGTTTAAGATTACATAACATTACATAAGATAAGATTCAACTTGAAGGAAATGTATAAAATATATAAAGAATATTTTTAAACTGTGTTATTACTGCTCTTACTGCTCTTACTTCAGTTACAGTGAGTACATCCACCACTGCTTGAGAGCTGTCAGTTTGATTGAATGTATTCAAGTGAAGAGCTTGGATGAACTGCTTCACATTTCTCTCCTTGTTCCATAGCATCATCATCATGGCCTGAGTTTCTTGATAAATGTGGTTTGTGACAAAAGCTCAGCATCAGAGGTCAGAAAGTTAAGCGCCTCCTGATGCCTGATGCCTGAGTTGTTTATGTGCTGATGTGCATTTTGGTTAATATTCATACATATCTATAAGCACATGTAAACATACTGTTCAATATACATACATAAGTTGATGCTTAGCATGTACAATGCAAATCACGACTTAATATTTATTTTCCTCTGAAGAGTGTATTCAATGAATGACTATAGTCATTCTTTGAATACTCCAAAAATGACCATTTATTTCATGGTGTGGGCCAGGTGCTCTGGGTTGTGACTCTGCTAATGAGATTGTTGGAGAGAAAAATCTGGACCTGGATCTTCTGCCTGTCGCTGTCTTACATGTGTTGTACACTCAATGTAAAAAATATTTCAGCATCATGGGTAATACACATTTAATTGCTTGCTAATAGTAAGATTAGAAGAATTATACCACTCATATGGTTTTCTGTTTGTAATATGCAACTTTTATTCTACAAAACTATTTAAATATTACCACCCTTTGCTGCAAAGATAACTCAAGTTGTTTTATTATTTTGCTCAAAGTGGATTTCATATATTCATTCACTTGTTATTTAGACACGTATATCAACTATCAACCATGTATTTCAGACAGTGGTGGAAGATTGCTCATAATATAACTCAAACATGATCCGTTCTGCAACTGCAACTGTGTTTTCCTCCAGCAGGTGACACTAGTGGGTCAGTGATGGTTCACTGAGGGCAGGAGAGAACTGGTCCAGTGAAGTACATTAAGAAATCAGTTCCATCACAACTTTTATTTAGCAGATATAAATCCATGAATACAGCATCTCTTCATGGATGGTTGGGATACATTCTGGTCTGATCCTAAGGCATTCTGGCATGGATAAAGTGTGAGCCAAAGAAGAGTTATCTATTATTCACAATGACATTTTATTAATGTGTTTTCCATTTTCGCAAGGAATATAACTACTATCAAATAATTGTCAACTGTATACATTATAAATACTTATAAAGTAGGCTAAGCAGACTTGCTGCTACTGAATGACTTGTATCAATATATTAATAATGACAGTTAGACGTATTTTTTACATTAGCATAAGAAGCAGCCTTTTTAAAAGCACACTTGAATTTTATAGGCCATGATTTAGAATGAGGAGGCCAGTAATTACTTAACTGCGGCCACTCGGACGCAGTCATGCATCAGATAGGCACGTGCAACTTCTAAATAATTTGCATCTAGTATGGGTCTATGAACAATACCCATCAGTCGGTTTCTTGTTAAAATGCACCGTAAATATTAAGATGTGTGTGATTTACGAGAGGCTGTGCTGCATTCGTGTTGAATCCATTAAGCTTTTTTCCTAATTGTACACCATAATAAAGCTTTTTTAACAACAGGCGCAATGACCCATAGTTTTTGTCATCATCATAATAACCTAATTGGGCAGTATCTCTAATGTGAGACATTGTTTGTGCACTGTAAAAACATTTATACTCTCATAACAGTGCGTGCACCCTCCCTTCGCTCTGTCCCTCTTGACTTGGTGACAGACCTAAAAGCCTTTTGTTGCAATCTTAGCCAATGGAGACGGATTACGACACCGGGCAGCTGAGATATATAAAGAGCCCCTTTTTGACCGCACTTGCACATTTTTCAGTGACACTTCTGAACATACACACCTCCATGGACTAAATTGTACAGAAGACCCCAAAACAACAATTATACAACACGTGAGCGCGCTATGCATTTAACAAGCAGATAATTTGTTCACTTTCAATCAAGACAGCCTGCACCGAGACACACTGGGACGTACTTTTTTCTTTTTTTAAATTGATTGCAAAATCTTATTTATCGCAAAAACTTCGGGGTGATTGTATTGGATTAGATGCATGCCACTGATACCCTGCCTGTTGTAGGATAAGGCAAAGAGCGGCGCACATCCGAGAGAGGGGATATAACGGTATAAAGCGATTGAATAGACAAAAAAAGAAAGAAAAAAGTTGCATAGCCTGGTGTCCACGCATCGTCATGCCGAGGTACAACTTCATGCTGTGCTTCATGGTGCTCATCTCCCTGGGACAGTCGGGGAGCGATGAGCCCAATGTGCTGCTGCCTTCGGCCAGCGAGACGCCCACGGATGCCGGGCTGTCCCTGCTGGACGAGGACGCCGGTTCTCACGAGTGTTCCGCCTGTGTTTGGAGGGAGCAAAGCAAAGTGCTGAGACTGGAGACCATCAAGTCCCAGATCCTAAGCAAGCTGCGGCTGAAACACGCGCCCAACATCAGCCGGGAGGTGGTCAATCAGCTGCTGCCCAAGGCGCCTCCGCTCCAGCAGCTGCTGGACCATCACGACTTCCAGGGAGACGCGTCGTCCCAGGATGAGTTTATGGAGGAGGATGAGTACCACGCCACTACGGAGTCCGTGATCACCATGGCCTCTGAGCGTGAGTAATAGTTTACAACCCAACAATATTGTCTCCAAATGCGTCATGCGCGTAATTGTGGAGAAGTTAGGCTCAAGTGACTCAGGCCTGCTGCGTGGACAGTGGAGCTGCTGATGCTCATTCAAGTCATTGATCTACCCTACTTGTCTTTTTTAGATTGGGGCTCTATACTGTGTTCCTAAAGCAGAATGATGACATTAGACTAAAAACTGTGGTCAGCTGCTGGCCACGGCTGTCAAAATAGGGATTTCACGTGAAGCTGATAAATCAATAATCAGCAGCATATAGGTCACTCTGAAACAGACAGCTCCAATATGGCCTGATGAACTTTTGTTTTCATGGTGATGATGGAGTCCTGTTGGAGCAGCAGTCTAATATTAAGCTTCGCAGTCCACCTGCTGTCATGTTCAAACTTTCCCTCTTTCGGATGATGTGTTTGTGAGTAAACGCATGACAGAGCCGTGAATGTCAAGTGCATTAATGATTAATGGTAATGCAGCATTTGGCTAGCAGTTGCACCACTTTATCCTTTATGTCTTTATTTTGCATAAAGGCCCTAAATTATGGAGTTATGATCACGTCGTGAGGCCCTCTGATTATTGCCCCTCTAACTATTTGCTCGCCCTCTTATAGTTCCCCATAAATCCACTGATAAACCGCAGGCAGGCCCCTTGGAGACATTTTATAAAATTACTGTTGAACCCTGGCAGCTGTGCTCTATCGGTCTTTTATAGGAGGCTCTACCGGTTTCCCTGCTGTTCATCGCAGTGAGAAAAAGTGTGTCCAAAAAGCTGCTATTGTTCCCCTCATGCAGCGGCCCCCCTCGGCCGCACTTGCCTTTTAAATGCGAAGTTTATGGGCGCAGCTCGTTTTTTTTTCTTCACCACGGGTACACAAAGACAGAGAATCACTTAGGGTCGAGGGGAGTGTGTGACCTTTCCCTAGCGAATCGTGGGGTTCAGCAACATTAACACACGTAATATATTCTGCACAAGGCGGATAAAACACACTCCTAATAATCAGTTTTTCTCTCTCAGAGTGAACAAAGATACGCCTGTGTGCAGGAGCCTTCGTCCTTATGTGCTGTTTGACATTATTAAATGCTCATTATTCTAGATATATATCTATACATCTACATCTATCTGTACATCTATACATATCTATACATCTATATCTCTGTTTATCTGTACATATCTACCTATACATCTATATCTCTGTTTATCTGTACATATCTACCTATACATCTATATATCTATCAATGTTGACAGTCCCACCTATCGTTCTGATAACAGCAAATCAACCTTCACTTGACATGTTACAACTGCCAGCTCTTAATGTTATCTGAAACGAATCTCCATTTCCCACCACTCTTTATCTCAGCTTTTCACTTTTAGTTTTGAAATACCACTTGCAAACATCTCTGTTCACCCTATTATTGTCTCCTCTGAGAGATGTGTTTTCTTCCTGTAAACAATGCAGTTCATTCACTCCAATGGAGAATGGTGCACAGCTACATCTAACAGGTGAATTGAAGAGTCCTCGTAAAGCATTTGACATGTCATTTGTCAACCGTTTTCTTTATCTATAGGCTATTTTTGTGATATTTAAACTAAAGAATTGTGTTAGCTCTAATGCTGATCCTCATCTATATCTCCCTCTGTTCCTATTTCCATTACTTGCTGAAAAACACATAAATGTTATGCATGCTGACAATGGAGATAATGTATAATGTCTTATCTCTCTAATTTGCAGATTAACCCTACATAGAGTTATTCCGTCTCCACCTGTGCAGATACAATGAAACTGCATGCTTAACACACTTAATCTGCATATTACAAGATACATCTACCATCTCCTAAATGTGAATTATGCTCTTTGCTTCCCACACTCACACACAACACACCATGCAAAGTGATATGACACCATCTCAAGCCAGAAAAAGGCATTATGCATGACGCTGGCTAATTGCATATTTTTGAACGGCCTCATGCAGAGCCAGAGGAGCTAATGTCTGACATTACCGCTGTATCTGTCATGTTACAGCACTTCCTGTTCTGTATTGTTTGCCTCATCTCTTCACGTCAGCTGCAGTTTTTATCATCTGCTCCTTCTCTCCATCTCTCTCTCATTGCCACCCCTCACCCCTCCCTCCCTCCCTCTACCCCCCCACCTTCCTCCCTGTTAGCCCGCTCTCTCCTTCCTCTTCTTTTCCTCCGGTACTCATGGAAGAGTTGAGAGAATGAGTGCATCTCTTTTCGCCTGTGGCGCCTTAGTGATCCCACAGGATTAAAAGTGCCTTTTCTGTCTCTCTGATAGAAGGAGGACTTCAAACACTATTGCCTGCGCACCTCAAACCCAATCACCCTTTTCACGGTGGTGCACACTGCCTTTGATGGGCCATGTGGGTTCACACAGTACATACTGAACTGGACCTGTGCCAGAGTTGCTTCTTAGTATTCACTCAAGGTACGTGGGTGTCGCAGTGGGGGTTGAGAGGGTCCATGCTTCCTGGTCTCTAATTACTATGACATTTCATGGAAATGTACAGCTATTTATATCATAGTGCAGCACTAAAACATCTCCCTCCATATGGTGTTGTGTAGGTAACCGCACCGCTCGCTGTACATAAGAAATGAGTTAGTTTGGAGCAGTTCAACAGAGTTATTCTCCAGCGCAGCATCGTGAATGAGTGATGATTTTTTATTAACAAATGTTATTACATTTACATATGAGTCGTTTGTTTTACGTTGATTTGTGTGTGTTATTGTGCGTGCATATGTGTGTTCAGTTTTGCCTGAGGTGGGGTGACAATCTGACCCCAGTAGTCTCTCATTTGTCACCTGTCCACATTAAGCCCTTCCTCTCCCAACAGTGACCTTCTCCTTTTATTCTCCCTGTCTCTGTATGCATGTGGTGATGCTGATAAACTGACACCCACGATTCAACTGTTCTATTTAATACTAAGAAGCAGGACAAATATGTTAAGAAAATACTTCTCATGGGTATGACTTAGCTTGGAAAAGCTTTATTTATTTTTGTATCATGTCTTCCCTTGAGTAAACTTATATTTGTGCTGTGACATAATGAGTAACGTTGAAACGGCCCCGTAAGAGAGAATCCAGCTGAGAGCAGCAGGCCCTCTGAGCCTTATTCCACGTTTACATTTATACATTGCATTGTGTTCAAAGCATATGAAATCAGTAATGATCTGCAATAAACACTTTACCCTTTTAAAGGATTGAAAAAGCAGTTTTAGATATAAAGAAGATCACACGTGAAACATTTCTAATGACCAATCAGCTAATCTTGCTTTAAGCAATCTTAATAATTTTATAACAAAATGTTTTATCTTTCCTTCATGATTTTATGTACACCAACATTAGGAGGGCTGTACTTGTTTTATTATGTAATCCTGTTGAGAAGAGGCTCTTTCAGCTTGAGCATAGGCTTAGACAACTCTTGAGTTGAAAAACGAACATCTACATGTAAAGGTACGAATGTACACATTTCCACATGTGCACACTTGTGAAGACACATGAGGATGCTCTCCCTCTCTCACACACACACTCTCACACACACACTCCAGAGAAAAGTTCTCCTATTGACAAAAAGGGTCACAGAGTTCACAGCTATGTGATATATTGGAAGAGGAGACTATTAACCTCATCGGGTCTCTTTCTTTGGCAGCAAAGACGAACCGGTAGTAACTTGAACACTTATCCCCCCCACACACACACACACACACACACACACACACACACACACACACACACACACACACACACACACACACACACACACACACACACACACACACACACACACACACACACACACACACACACACTCATCCTCTAACCACTCCCACAAAAAAACAAGTCTTTTATAGTGTTGACCCTATAAAAGGGTCATTTCCTGAAGGTGCAGGAACCATAAAAATTAAGAGGGAGAGCGCTAAAAGGACAGAGCAGCAGAAGCCGGACTGTCTTCAACTCACTGGCCAGTGTTTGCTAGAAGTTGATGACTATGTGAGGTTTTTATAGATTTATTTATTCCGTTGAGGTCTCAGTTTGACGATGACACCTGTTCTCCCTGTGTAGTTGCTGCCATCAGTTGAGGGAAAGTAAACTTTGTGTTGAATTGTTTGGACACTTGGGGGCACGACAGATTTGTTTTGTAGAAATTGCACAACATACTGTCAACTTTATGGCTTATAACATTTCAAAGGGACCAAAGTCTATTAATACAGGGACAACATTTCCCCAGGACCTCAGGAATCTCACTCCTTCCCCTATTCCCACGCTCCTGTGTACCAGTCCCTGCAGCCGGTCTTCTCTCCTGCCATTTTAAAGTATGTTGCTGAAGAATTGTATGCGTGCCTAATCAAAATACAACCCTGAGAAGTTGGGATACTGGATGAAAGAGTGCACTGATGTCACTTTGGAGGCATGGCTTTGCATGAATATCTTCGGTTTTCTTATATAAAAATAATATCTGCCTTCACTGCCTGTGAGCTACTCGTTGCTTCTTTGAAGGATTTCAGAGAGAGATGGAGTTGGGTGCACCACGGCTCACACAGCGGGTTTGAATGGGGGTGGGGGGGGGGGGGGGGGGGAGTCCGCAGGGAGCAAGAAGCATCCCAGTCCCATCCTAAAGGGACAGAAATCATCATGCAAGGGTTTTATAGGTACAATTAAAAAGACCTGAAACAGATGTTACGTTTCACTAATAAAGGAAATAATTACTTCACACCAGTAATTAAGCCCTGTGTAGGGACATGAATGAGTAGGAGGAGGGGAGTGAAAAGATAAAATGGAGATCATTGAGGGGATTATTGTTGATGGATGCGCCAAGGCTCTGTGTGGTCGTGTGCGAGGAGCTGCTGAGGATCAGTTTATGAAAGAGTCCATTAAATCTAAGAGGCGTTTAAGCAAAGGAAATGCTGCATTGGCATAATGCTTGATCCCTTGAGGGAGCCACTGTGTCGGATAGAAGCACAATTAACAATGGATTACCTCTTGATTACCTACATGAAAATGTAATTAGCCTCTTTGCTGTGGCAAGGGAGAGCAGCTTCTCGCTGTATTTATCACCTGTGGTTGTATTTCTGCTGCCATACTCGCATCACCCCAGGAAGTTCATTATGGAAAATGCACAGTCGAAGTGATTTCTTTAGGGACAGGAGCCAAGTTTGATTTATATGCTGTACAACGCGGCTCATAAAGGGAACGATAGGTTCACTTTGCCTAGGAAATCTCAAGGAAGCAGTATGGAAGAGAAAGCTTCCTAGGGGGAGGGTTGGTCACACTTCTGTTGTCTGTTGGCCCAGATTGATCGTTTTGGAATACTTCAGGGATTGTGCTAAAATAGAAAGACGTCCAGGAAGAAATATGGCACTTTTTTTGCAATTAAAGTGATGAAGAAAATCATAATAGTCCACGTGTGTGTATTCATGTAAGAACAAAATAATACACAAACTTTTGAGTTTACTTTTGATTAAGAAACAGTAAATACATTTATACTGATTAGTCGCCCCACTCCATAGTGAGGTGCATGTTTATGATTTCCTTTGCTGAATTCGATGAATTGTTTTGCAAGAGAGCATGCTAGTAGCTCAGAAAAGTTAATTTAAACACCAATCATATAAGAGGCGTGAAGACATTAATTAACAGACACTCATTAATTGAAAGTAGGAAAATAGTGTCAGGGTTGAAGGTGAGCAAATTGATATCAAATTGCTTTAAGAGGTGGACTTTATTGTCTTACATATTCTGGTAGTTACTTCCAGCTACATGGAGCATGGACATTTAATAAAAAACTACATCTGTTTAAAACAACCCGGTATCACGGCAAGACGTGAACATGTGACGCTCTACCATGCTGGGAGACGTGAATATGTCACGGTTTCGTCCCTTCAAACGTGACAGTTACACGGGGTGTTTCTCAATCGCGAGTAAAGCTGCTCCAGAGCCACTATTTCAAGCATACTACGTCATCGAGTGCCGCCGAAGTACTGTTCCAATCTCCAGCATACTTGGAAATCTACCGAGCCCGGCGTACTCCGTTTGGAGAAATATCGAGGCTGCACATGAGTAGACTCCGCGGTCTTAAAATCCCCACAATGCTTTGCGCACGGACCAATTTCCAAAATCTGTGGCGGAAAATGTAAGGCGGGGCCTATCATATGACGCACACCTGCACACTTGCTAGCCTGTTCCACTCTTTGGGTGTTTCTCAATCGCGAGTACGCTTGCTTGGTAGCACATGTCTGCCGAGCATCTTGCTTCAGAAGCGAGTCAAGAATACTTCCTGGCATTCGGAAAACAAAGTGTGGAACACGCTAGCAAGTGTGCAGGTGTGCGTCATATGAGAGGCCCCGCCTTACATCTTCCGCCACAGATTTGGGGAAATTGGTCCGTGCGCAAAGCATTGTGGGGATTTTAAGACCGCGGAGTCTACTCATGTGCAGCCTCGATATTTCTCCAAACGGAGTACGCCGGGCTCGGTAGATTTCCAAGTATGCTGGAGATTGGAACAGTACTTCGGCGGCACCCAATGACATAGCATGCTTGAAATAGTGGCTCTGAAGCAGCTTTACTCGCGATTGAGAAACACCCTTTGTTTTCCAAATGTCAGGAAGTATTCTTGACCCGCTTCTGAAGCAAGATGCTCGGCAGACATGTGCTACCAAGCAAGCATACTCGCGATTGAGAAACACCCACGGTATTGTTAACATGGCCCAACCAGTGGAGAAATACCCGGAAGTGCCAAGCAAATGGTCTACCGCGCCTATTGGTCGGTTTTTATTGTCAAAATGAGATGTTTTTGATTTATTTTTTAATCGTCACACTCGATTTCGCTGATTTTCTTGTTGCCCTAGCTGGTCGACACCTCTTTTAGCAGAAACAAAGGCTACATTAATGTATTAAATCGATGTTAATCCATGTGTGTGGATCTGGGGGTGTTTCTCAATCGCGAGTAAAGCTGCTGCAGAGCCACTATTTCAAGCATACTACGTCATCGAGTGCCGCCGAAGTACTGTTCCAATCTCCAGCATACTTGGAAATCTACCGAGCCCGGCGTACTCCGTTTGGAGAAATATCGAGGCTGCACATGAGTAGACTCCGCGGTCTTAAAATCCCCACAATGCTTTGCGCACGGACCAATTTCCCCAAATCTGTGGCGGAAGATGTAAGGCGGGGCCTCTCATATGACGCACACCTGCACACTTGCTAGCCTGTTCCACTCTTCGTTTTCCGAATGCCAGGAAGTATTCTTGCCTCGCTTCTGAAGCAAGATGCTCGGCAGACATGTGCTGTTTGAGAAACACTCACAGACTGTATATATAAAGGTGTGGATGTGGAATTACGTGACGTTGTGCGATTGCGTTGCCAGGCAACGCAATTTACAAACTCTTCAACTACAACCCTAATTATATTTAAAAACATTTTAGAAGGCCTCACGAAATACTTTAATGTAAATTAAAATGTAAATTTGAAGGGATGTGTGTAATGTGGTGATTGACATTATTCACCCACGGATCTATGGGTTGGGGGTATTGTTCCGCACGGACATTTTAGTTAACCGGACTTACTGTTGATGTGAAATCCGAAAACATTTTTTAAAAATAAAATAATACTTTATTCCGAGTTTGCTTGCTTTTCTCTTTGGAGGTCATCACATAACGGCATTGTAATACACGGTTCGGCTGCATTAAATATTACATATCTGCCGTAGTTCTGTATTTATAGAGCTCTGATGAGAAGACTTCTGGACAAACAGGAAGCACTGCCGCCAAAACTGAAAACGTGACGTGGATCATAAATATATCAGCAATTAAACAACATCTTACATTTATTTTCACACAATACGTCTCCTTGCAGTATCAATACTAATTTGGCTGACTTTTATATTTGATCCAATTGGTAGATAGGCTGTATTTACACCATAACGGTGCACAGCTGATAGAAAGGCACATCTAGTGGTTAAAGCACGTTATTGAATTTTATTATTTTATTATTTTTCACAAAAATGAAACCATCAATAGCAAAAACAGAATCAACTGTCATTAGTAAACCACTCAAATAAAAAGATCATAAGTGGTTTTGTTTTACATATATTTTAAGGATAATAATAGCAATGTAACACTGTCTATGACACTTACTGTATAACACTGATTTGAAAAACATACAGAAAAAACTAATTCACTGCCCTTAATAAAGTATTTAAATATACATTTCAGGTGTGCTGTTTTGTTTAGATCATTAACATCTGGAGCTCTTTTAATGTCCTTTTTGATTATTGTTACACCAGGTCTTGTCAAAACCTTTATTCCATATTCAATATCCATTACTAAACAAAACAGCAATTCTACTCCACTACAATTCAGAGGTTAACCTGGTAGTTTTACTCCACTACATTTATTTTAGTTACTTAGCAGATTCTGATTAATGATGTGAAATATAAACAACCCTTAAATCAGGCTTTAGTTACACCTGAGTAAAATTCAGGGAAAGGTGATTGTCAAGTGCCAACAATCAGGAGAGATATTTGATAGTTGCCGCTTGAGAAGACTAAACATTTATCTGCAGATCCCTATAAAGTATATTCATTACTCGTTATTCTCTACTAATAGTTCATTAAAGACTGTATATAATGGCTATTTTGCATATCACTTTCAAGATTTCAAGATTTTCTAAGGTTCATTGACATATCATACACACAACTAATTCAATAACGTGCTTTAACCACTAGGCGGTGCACACAAGGTACACACAGCCATAATAACTTTGTATTATTAGTGTAGGACACTTGTGTATGTATAACATCTGAAGATGTGTAGTTTTATTCATGTTTTCACATAATTGTACAGGATATTGCTATATTATTTCACATGTTTTACTTATAATATCTGATTTGTAAAACATCACAGACAGAAAGGTATATCCGTCATTTAACAGTAAGCTATTGAAATTCTGAATCCATAGATGTGTCTCCCATCACCCAAATCCCCTGACTATTCTCTCAACTCAGTATTTACATTCTTATATTCAAAGAAAATCAGTAATATCTTTAAAAACGACAAGTCCTTTTATATCAGCTGTGCACCGTTATGGTGTAAATATAACCTATCTACCAATTGGATCAAATATAAAAGTCAGCCAAATTAGTATTGATACTGCAAGGAGACGTATTGTGTGAAAAGAAATGTAAGATGTTGTTTAATTGCTGATATATTTATGATCCACGTCACGTTTTCAGTTTTGGTGGCAGTGCTTCCTGTTTGTCAGACTTGTTATACAGTCTATGATCCACACACATGGATTAACATCGATTTAATACATTAATGTAGCCTTTGTTTCTGCTAAAAGAGGTGTCGTCCAGCTAGGGCAACAAGAAAATCGGCGAAATCGAGTGTGACGATTAAAAAATAAATAAAAAACATCTAATTTTGACAATAAAAACCGACCAATAGGCGCGGTAGACCATTTGCTTGGCACTTCCGAGTATTTCTCCACTGGTTGGGCCATGTTAACAATACCGTGTAACTGTCACGTTTGAAGGGACGAAACCGTGACATATTCACGTCTCCCAGCATGGTAGAGCGTCACATGTTCACGTCTTGCCGTGATACCGGGTTGGTTTAAAATGAACACTACTCACTAGAGAGAAACATGATCTCAAATTCGAAATTCAACAAAGTGATTGTACACTAAGTCATGTGTGGCATGTGATATTGTAAGAGGATTTTAGATATGCAGTTTTCTGGAGGTTTGCTCCATCAAACAAGGCAACAAAATCAACAGTGAGCAGAAGATCATCAGTCTTCCATTTTCAAATTCTGCCAAACGTTTTTTAGCAAAATTACTGAGATAAACAAACAAAGTGCAGAACCGGGTTTGTTTCTATATTGTTGTTGTTTTGTATTCTATGAATGTTGTTGAAGGGCTTTTGTGTTGGGTTAGCTGTGCTAGTTACTTCGAGCAATAGTTCATATGTAAGTACTAGTAAAAGACCCAAAATTGTGAAAAAAAAAAATACCTGTTGTAGGCATGCAGATTTCCTTGGTAACAACATGCCTTGTTTCCATCGCATGAAATTTTAAATGCAATGCTCTAATGTGATGATCAACATCATTGCATTTTCTATTAAAACAGTACCATGGTTATTTAAAGGCAGGTTGTGCAGATTTTGTGTCTCGCAAGTGACTTTTCTCTCTGACCAATCAGTGGTCTGCAGTATTTGAACTCCTTCTTTTAGTATAAACTCACCTCACTTGGATCCTCGACCAAGGGTAAAATGTTTGCTAGTTGAAAACCAATGCAGTGGACACGCGTCATTAGTTACAGCACAGCATCTTCATGGCCAGCAATAGGGGCAGGTTTTGTCTTTGATTTGATTAAATGTAATTGTGAAAAGATGTATTGCACATTACCTTAATCTGTGACATATTTAGTGTGTTTTTAGTTTCTATCCTCTGAATGGCTGAAGTGTTTCCCGCCTCTAAAGTGTTTACTCCCCTCCTTCCGTTTCCCATCAGTCACCTCTACGTCCCCGCTGAAGCCCTCGCCTCAGGCTGCAGTTGTTTCTGAAACAATAATCTCTCAAGGGTCACTGCCAAATTGAAAGCCATACACACTTGGGTATAGTAACACAACCTTAAGTTGCAGCACATTTCAGTTGGAGTCCAAGGCTAAGAAATACATTTTGAACAACACATTTTAGTTTGCAGTACGTTTTGGTCAACAAATTATCCCTGTTGACTAAAAGCTAACATTTTTGAAGATAATTTCCACTTCAGGGCTTCATCATACCACAATCTGCTTCTTTTACTTTGAATGATATACTAATTTCAGTTTTATTTGTGCCTTATTAGTAAAAATACTTTCTCTGTGCTTTTAAATATATGACATTGATAAACTGCAATGCATGGTGTGCATTATAGTTTGTTTACTGCTGTGTTGGATTGTCAACCTAGCAGAGGTGTTTACTTTAAAAACAGTAGCAAAAAAACTCATAATCTGAAGCCTGTCATCAGTCCAAAGCAGCTGTAATAAAGACACATTAACAGTCTTTAGATATCTGCTAAATACAAAATGTGTAAAAACTAAGTTTGGATTTAACTTTTGGAAACATCCTTGTCCTTGAACGTTAACGTCTTACATGTATGTGTGGATGCACACAAACACAAGCGGTGAGACCCCAGCATGCTTCCTGCTGTCCAGCTGTCCATTTTATCGCAGTTCACTGCACGCTCAATCTTTTCATACTCCGTCCCCATACAACGTCCGCAGACGTCCCCCTCATAATACTAACACATACAACCCCAGCACCAAAAACAATAAGTCTGTATGCTAAAGATGGTCAGTTTGGAGCAATGTGTTTTATGTGTTTATGCGTAGTTGAATGAGTGTGTGTGTGTGTGTGTGCGCGTGTGTGTGTGTGTGAGTTCACTGAGCTAGAACAGGGAGCATTAGGAGGTGTCTTTTGTTGCTCCTGGGGGGCTACTGTGCTCAGTCCTAATAGGAGTCTTGTGCCTGCCGTTGTCTCAAGGGAGGGCTTCTGAATGAGGGGGTCTAACTTCACACACACACACCCCCTCCTCTCTATCCCCAGCTCGAGCCAGGCCTCCCCCACCACCCTCTCCCGTCCCTTGGGACTGACCGAGAGACAAAGAGGGAGTGGGGCTGGGGTGGGATGGGATGTTTGAGGGGGTGCACTGTGGCCCCTGTCTTATTAGAAGGGTCGTGAACGTGTCACGATGATTAATATGCCGAGGTGCGTGGGGATACCCTAGAGTCACATTTATTCAACATGAGGGCTCCCAAACACACACTCACCACAAAATAGCACATTTGCATTTCCCATTAAGAAAACAATATATAGATATATATGCAAATCAAACTCCTATCTATGTTTATACCATTTTGCATTATCCTTTTGGACATTAACAATATATGACCATTTCTTTCCCCACCTCATTTTAGCCACAGATGGTCACCTGATGGCACATGTTACATACTATGTACACAACATGCACACCGCCACCTTTCAAGAGTTTGCATGAGGAAGTGAACTCAAAAATACGTTTTTAATGAGAAAGGTGTAATTTTCTTTTTAATTCAGAAACATTTTGAGATGAAACATGGTTTATTTATAAAGTCCTGCCAAACTGACACCATTCATTGTGAAATAATTTACTTTTGTGCCTCACATTTAACAAAGAAAATTCTGTAATTTAGATTTCTTAAACTTTCTTTCTTGTATTTCTTGAGTATTTGATCAAGTTATGTTGACTTTTTCTCTTCCATGGTAATCAAAGATAGAACCATTTGACTAGAGTCTACCATTTATACTGCCAACATAACATACAGTCCCCTCACTTGTAACATGTGTTAACTATTCAGTGAATAACTACATCTTAACTCTCCCTCTCCATCTGTTTTTTAACTGTTTAACTGGCTCAACATTACTGCATTTGATTATTGAAAGCATTTAACTTTGAAACAGGCTACGGTCATATTAAAACGGACAGATGGCATGCTGAATAAACCCTTATATGCTATATGTTTCCCCATAACATGCACGTATAGGAGGCTCGGGGCTCACTATGGGACACAGGTACCCAGGGAGCCCACCAGATGTTTGATAGGCTCACCTGCTGGCCTGCTGCGCGCTGGCAGTAAAATTCATGCGCTGCATATGCTGCAATTATACCACAGGGAAATAAGCTGCTGTAATAATGAAGTAGATTGGAAACATGAGAAGGAAAAGCAAACAACCCTGTTTCCTTTGGAAAAACACAGCCTGCGTCCATACTTCACCTAACTTGTCTCTTACTTTTAAAATAAAATAAGTTGTATTATAGGGACATCTGTCTCTCTGCATCTCCAGTTTGGCTAAGGAGAGAGGTGTCGTTGCTCCAGTAGGTGGTGCTGAATGCAAAATCAGAATTCATGTCCTTACTGCAGGACTGAAATCAGTTATGCACTGAAGGATAACTGAGCAAATATTTCAGGAAATTAGCCATAAAAATAGTCCTGCAGTTGCAGTAAAAATATGAGCTCTCTAAGCAATATTGTGTTATGGCAGCAGGAGATGAGGTATTTCAGGTAGAAGCTTTAAATGTCCCACTGGTTTCTGATCTTTACAAGCTAGCTCTGCTTGTGTTGCAGAAGTGGAACGCTCTGCCAAGACGTAGGGTGTAATTAAGCTGCAGGCATTCATCCTACATGGTTTGCCTCTTACTTGTAACTTACAGGATCTATAAAGGCCCAAATTGATTTCACCTATCAATGCAGTCATTGTTTAACATGACGTAGCTCATAGGTTGTGCATGTGTGTTTAATAACCCAGGTCCTAACTGGATCACGGTGTATGGGCCGGGCTTCTCAGATTACTCCTTAAGAAAAGGCCTCTGCTTGTGAAGCTGAACCCTTTCAGCTCTGCTGTGTTTAGTGGTTTGTTTCTTTTATCCTCCTGGAAGCCAAACAAAAGCAGTACAAACTGTTTGCAAAGGAAGAGCTGGTGTGTGTCAGTCCCCATCTGCAGCGATTCAAAACAACAAAAAGTAGTAAACACAAGTAAACCCCAAACAAATTGCAGAATGATTAATTCCCAGTTTTGTGCTGATGAGCAAACACAACACCATCCACGTTAATTGCTGTGACCCCAGCAACCCACCAAAAGGAACATTGACATATTGTTTGTCCAGCGTGAGACACTGTATAATTTACACTCACTAATGACTGTCCCTGGAAATACAGGCTGAAGGACCACGTCTGTCCCCGGCTTGGCCCTTATTCAACGCTCGCTCTGGACTTTTCTAATGGATAGTCCATCTGTACCTCGGTGAATTCATATCCCTCAATGCATGACCATAATTCAATTACAACACTTGTTTGGTGTAAAAAAAACAAAAACAAAAAAACAGCCGGGTGCAGTGTTCTCTCCCGGTCAATTGAGGTTTGATAAACAAATCACTATTGGCTGGAGAATCTCCTCCCTAATCAAAACAAAAACAAACTGTGGCTGATTTTGCGTTGATGTATCTTTGGGATTTTGTTTTGTTTCTCTGGTTCGAAAAAAAGGCTTTTTACAATTGGCATGGGGTCGACCTTGACCTTCAAACTCAATCTGGCTATTAGGGCTGCCCCTCCCCAGCACCCCTGAGATGTAAAGAGGCTGACGGTTTTGACCCCTGATCCCATTTCTTAACTAGGCTGAGGTGCCAAATAACCTTTTGACCCAGGAAGCATTTGCAGGTTGCCTGAGCAACCTCAGATTTAGCAATGATTGACAGGTCCGAACTGTTTTTTATCTGCTTTTTTCAGGAGGAGAAACAACCACACTCCTCTACAAGATTATTGACAAAAAAAGGTGAAATGTTTATTTTTGCACAAATCTAGATTTGTGATATGTCAAATATGCTCAGAGAAAATGGGCAGATTAGATATTCTATTGTATTCAGTTGGCACATTATTATGCCAGATAGATGCAGAATAAATTTCCCTTCATAAATGAACACTTTACATGGAAATGAATGTATGAATGCAATGGATGGATGTCATTATATCAGATGGAAGTATATGTAAATGAACCATGAGCAGATTTGACATGTGGTGCAAATCACAGAAACTCCAGAGCCGAGGATCATGACAGGAATAAATCTGCCTATTTTAGGAGAAGGCTAGTGTTCTTTGACATAACCCTTAATCCACACCCCAAATATATTTTCAGCAAGTGCGAGCCATTAAAAAAACCTCTTGCTAGTTGTGATGTGGGGTAGACCATTTCATTACGATTGACCCAGGGGAATCTAAGGTTACCATCTGGCCACTGGCCACCATTACTGATCCTTGTTTTAATATGCAAATAGAACTGTTCTCCAACTTTGATGTGATCACAAATGTAACTTGACTGAATGGACCAAGCAACACCACCGTGTGCTCATCAGATAACGTAGCTAAAATCTGAAGTTAGACAGAGTATGGCAGTCAAAAAAAACTGTGAGTTGGGCATGTAAGTTTATAATATTTAATACAACTACTTTGAACACTCCATGATTTGTGACTTGGAAATGTACATCGAGTGGGAGTGGATGAAAGAATATATATATATAGATAGATAGATAGATTCTTTATTGATCCCAAATTGGGAAATCATTTTGTTACAGCAGCAGTGTATTATGCCTTTGCTCTTCTAAACACAGTGCTTTGGACCCCTCTGATGCACAGTGTGATGAGCATGGATGGATTGGAAAAAGCACAGCCTGCTAAATTCCAAATTCAATCAACAGAAACTCTGGTGAAAACATTGAAGCCTTAATGTTTTTTACAGAAGAGCAAAACTACTTAATACAAATATTTTGGCACAGACATTGAAGCAAAATGCATGTTGTGATAAAGATATTTTTAACATTCTTTTTGGGGGCGTTTGTATGCCTTTGAAAGAAGACATACGACAGGAATTGAGAAGAGACAGAAATTGGGAATGACGTTATAGAAACAGTTCTCAGTGCTATTTCAATGTTGATGATCTTAATGATATATTATGAAGTATACTGCTTAAAGATGTTTACATGTGTCCTCTTGTCCACAGCGGAGCCCCTGGTGCAGGTGAACGGGAAGCCGAGCTGCTGCTTCTTCAAGTTCAGCCCCAAGCTGATGTTCACCAAGGTGCTGAAGGCCCAGCTGTGGGTCTACCTGCGGCCGCTGCAGCAGACCTCCACCGTCTACCTGCAGATCCTCCGGCTGAAGCCCGTCACGGATCAGGGCAGCCGCCACATCCGCATCCGCTCCCTGAAGATAGAGCTCAACTCCAGGGTCGGCCACTGGCAGAGTATTGACTTTAAGCACGTTCTGCAGAACTGGTTCAAACAGCCCCACACCAACTGGGGAATCGACATCAACGCCTTTGATGAGAGCGGCAATGACCTGGCCGTTACCTCGCTGCGACCCGGGGAGGAGGGGCTGGTAAGCACCATCAGACCTGTCCCAGGGGCAGGAGGGGGGGGGGGTTACTTCCCTTTAAGCTTAGATCAATGCAAATATATTGTCATGTTTTAACCAAAGGAGGACAACCAAAATTCTTCATGAAAAGAAAAGAAAATAGATCTAAAGACAAATGTGCTCCTGTATTGATACCTGGACTGAACTAAAACTCACTTTAACAAATATTAATAGAAAATAGAATGATGACATAACCTCACCTCCCCTTTTCTCTCAATAGCTTTTTGTTATTGTCTTTAAAAAAAATAGGTTAGTTTTAATATTAGCTCAAAATTGCTAGCAGTCGCTCTCAAGTTATAATCCAATACACAGGATGCCGTACTGATATATACAACTATTGTCCTACAATATTCTTGCATGCCTTGTGGTTTTTCAGTAAAGTTAATAGATTCTGAAAAATGTGATTCATTAATAAAACATATATATGCAGTATATAACCTATATAACACACTACAGGATAATGGAAACCCCAAAAAGCAGAGAACAGCTTCCCTCTTACTTATTGCGGAGGTTCACTTCAAACACAAACACAAGTGTGTTGTGTCAATTAAAAACCTTGATTGTAAATTTGGCATGAAACAGCTCAACTTGTTGAAGACTGGACTCAAACCCTTCATTTCCATAACTTCTGGGTTAATTGGTCTTTAAAAGGCAAACCTTTAGTTTGTTGTTGCAAACCTAAGAGTTGAACATTCGTTCTTTGGAAAAACTCCACCATCTGTAACAACCCAGCTGGACTTCAACTGGTTCCCAAGTGACAATATTACAATATAAGACAAGACATTTAAAAAAACAAAAGCAAACTATACTCTCTACATATAGAAACAGGAACAGCTGTGATTTGTGTCATAATTGTGGATAATTTGTTTCAATCATATCCATATTACCAGATGGAGGATTTGACATAAAATAAATACAACTTAAAATACAGTATTTATTAAGGCATCATGTACTTTTGACCCTAAATACACCACCACTGCAGTCTTTGACATGTCAGTCATGACTATGCTATATTCAGTTCTGCTTTGTGTGGATACGACCTCACCATTCACCATCCATCCATCTTCTACCGCTTCACACGATTTACATATTCTTCATACTTTCCTTTCAGAGATTGACGAAAATTATAGCCACAATGGGAAATAGAAAAAGATGAATAGTTTAGACACTCCTTTTAAGATTTGTACCATGAACCATTGAGCTGAAGGACTCCTCTTGGCCCTAAAACCCTAAAAACAGGATTTGTATATATATATATTTTAATTTACTGTGTTTATGTCTAATGGAATAGACTCGTTTGCACATGAGTTCAAACTTCAGTCTGAAAGCAAACAAACACCCGTAAATCATTAATCTGGTTAGTAATCCCAGAGTTACTGCTACTGACAGAATGCAGATACTACATTTATGTTGAATTATGTAGGCCACTCATCCCCGTTAAGCAACACCAAATATGTACCAAGTGGTCATTTGGGTCATGTCTTCACAAGACATATCAGGGGTCAGTTCTGGTGTCTTGGCCAATAAATCCATGCCCTCTGATCGCACAGCAGTGTGCAATATTATTCTTACATTTTGAAAAAAAGGGAAAAGATCCAAAACCCAGGCAAGCGTACCAAAATAAAACAAAACACAACAAGCAAAGAAAGACTCAAACTCTGCTTCTCCCTGTTCTCTGGGTCTTTTTTCTACAACAAAAGCTCTAAAGGCCAAGCTGACATGGTCTCACCCCAACGGCCTTTCAGCTTATTTCCTCTTTTGAATGCGTCACAAAAACTGTGCTCGGGCCCAGCTGGAATCACTGTGGGGAGTGGAAGGCTTTGTAAAACAAACATGATGGAGTAAAATATTTGATCTGCTTGCTTTGCCCAAAGGTCAAGGTTATGGTAGCCTGCAGATGACCTCCTGGGTCATGGATCAAACCAGAGTCATCCATGGATGGTTTCTGTCAATGCTCTTTGAATCGCTGCTCAAATGTGACATTGTGTTCGTACTTTAAAAAGACCAATTCATTCATATGGTCCTGTAAACCATCAGAGGATTACTTTTATTTCATTTTAAGCAGTTTGATATCAAATTCTTTGTCACTTTCAGCTTCTGATTCATATCATTTGTCCCTTTGGCTCTTTTCTGGGCGTCAAGTGTAAATGTTTTTGTTTGGAGAAAAAAAGTAGGTATTAGCAACTGTTAGTTATGTTAGTGTAAATTAGATTAAGTACCTTTTATATTGTATCACGCTGTTTTAATGTTTATCTTGTAACGTCTTAGTTGGGGGTTTTACCACAGTTTGCAACACATGGCCTCTTTCCTGTTAACGGCCAGCTGTGTGCGTTGAGCAAACCAACTACAGATATGCATGTCGGTACTCTGGCATCTTAAATCAATACTTAAGTGTTTAACGCTGAACTATCAGAAGAAGTGTGTGGCTTGTAGTCCAGTCTCTCTGAGTTTATAGATTAGCTGACATATGGAATGACACATCAAATGATTTTGTCTGAGTTTTCTTTGTCTTTGCTTGAGAAACTAAAAAAACGATATTTACACTCTGCCTATTTCAATCCATAGGAACTTTACAAAGCTATTTGTCGTATTCAACCTGTCAAAGACATTATGTACATAAGAATGAATTGAGTTGCAGAAAAAGCACAGATGGAAGGACCTTCATTAACTGTAGCTGTGATCTACCGTGCACAACATTTCTTAAGAACCCTGTTCCCTCTTTCTTCTTACCCCAGATCACTATTCTTTAGATTATAAACCATTCAAATCTGTTAAAGAATTGTAATTGGTTTTACAGCTGCTATGTCAGGATTTAAAGGACTCATTCCTAATTTTTGGGAATCACACAAGAGATGAGAAGATCGATGCTACTCTGTGTGTTAAATATGAAGTAAAAGCTTGGAGGTGATTAGTTTGTCATTAGCATAAAGTTTAGAAAGAGTAAAAACAGTTAGCCCAGCTCTGTTCAAAATCTGCCTGCCAGCACCCTTTCAAAGCTCTTTGTTTAATCTGTGCACAAACAGAACTGTAAAAACGGCATTTTGAGGTTTTAAGGAGACTTGTATGCTGTAACAATTTCTTTGCAAACAGCTGCAGGGAGCTGTTACTACCCAGAGGCTTGTGGTTGCCGTGAGGTTGCCATGCAACCAGCAAAGACACAAAGGGGGGGGGGGAGGATAGGCGTTTGTCCGTCAGGAAATAGTTACAGTAAGAACGTAACTCCCACTTTATACTTCAACTACTTTAACCATTAATGTTCTATCCATGCTTTAATGTTAAAAAAAGCTCTTTATTTTTCTCATACTGCCTGTGCTGCAGCACCTCTTTTCACCCTCTGTCTGAAACCAGAGCCCAGTCTGCTCTGATTGGATAGCTGGCCGGCTCTGTTGTGATTGGTCAACCGCTTAGAGATTTAGCGCTCCAATCACAATGTGTTGGAGCGCTAGCCAATAGAAGCACGAGTGCTACCTTGTGATGTCACTATGTCGCTGAAGTAAACAAAGGAGTCCAATGGAGGTGTTTCAGGCAGGGGGGGATTGCAGTTATATTGCTATATATATTGATATATCGCAGTTGACTTGACATACGTTTGGAGCTTCCAGTAATCACTGCCAAATGGGCATTGGAAAACTAGCTCTTTCCTCCTACCTAAGCTAAGCTAATAACCTCCCAACTCTAGGCCCTAATTGAAACACACTAAGAGGTGTACAGATATTCTCATCTAACGCTTGAAAAAAACAGCTAATTTGTGTATGTCACTTTAATACATGAGGTGAACAGTGGCATTAACTAGTGATGTCTAGTAGATGTTTTGTATTTGGGTTGCCCAGAATGTAAAAAAAAAATCCGTAACTTCTTGTCAAGTAAATGAATGTTCCTCAACTGCTATCAGCTGTGTTGTTGTTCTCTTATAACCACCTCTTTCTCTCTGTCCTGCCTCTCCTCCCCCTGATTCCAGCAGCCATTCCTGGAAGTGAAGGTTCTCGAGACGACCAAGCGCTCTCGGAGAAACCTCGGCCTGGACTGCGACGAACACTCCACCGAGTCCCGCTGCTGCCGCTACCCTCTGACTGTGGATTTCGAGGCTTTTGGCTGGGACTGGATCATTGCCCCCAAACGCTACAAAGCCAACTATTGCTCCGGCCAGTGCGAGTACATGTTCATGCAGAAATACCCGCACACCCACCTGGTGCAGCACGCCAACCCCCGAGGCTCCGCAGGGCCCTGCTGCACCCCGACCAAGATGTCCCCCATTAACATGCTCTACTTCAATGACAAGCAGCAGATCATTCACGGCAAAATCCCGGGGATGGTGGTGGATAGATGTGGCTGCTCTTAGGCTGCAGGGGAGACACACACTTGTGTACAGCCACCATCGCTTCAAAACACCCAAAACCCTTACGGAGTCTCCCCTGGCACCAGAACCCACTCCTCGGCACCAGATTTCACTTTTGCTCAGCAACAAAATCATCCCACTTGGTTTCCATGTTTCCAGTAATTAAATTGATTCAAGGTGTTTAAAAAAAAAAAAAAAGTTGTAATTTAAACAGGAATCAACAAAGGACTGAGTGATGGAAATACATCATGAATGATTTAAAGAGGTTGTCTTTGCGAAGCAGCTTCCGAAAACAGTAAATGAGACAAAACTATGTTATAGAGTATGTGTTAGTTTTGTGGGTTTTTCAAAGTTGATTTTTTTAACGGCATCTTTGTGAAATGTCCAGGTTAGTGGGTCGAGATGACAGGAGACATAAGCATTTACAATATTTTTAAAGTAATTTCAGTCCTAAGGTGAGTTTGGAAGAAACTTAATTTTAAAGATACATTTACTTGAGAATGAGAAAAATGTTTGCAACGGGGCATGATCAGAATTATTTTGCAATCTTTCACTTTAACAAAGAGAACTAAATCCACACGTACGTGAGGAGGGTTTACCTATAGAAATACTGTTAGTATAAATCCAAAATCTTGTTTACAGATGTTTAGAAATGTGCTCTAGAGAGTGTTAAAGGAGATCCGAAACCAAACCTATACCCTCTATTAATGTATAACACCCCAGTGTGACATTCTCGAGTGTCCACAAAACCTTTCACAGTTACTTTGATCTTTTTTATTTGCAGTCTTGTAAAACTCAAAAAGAAAAGAGGGAGAAAACAGCTTGTGCTATTTTAACTCTATCTTTCAAAGTGAATAAATGGAGCCAGTGTAGCTATTTCTGACATTCTGCCAAAGTAGATAAGACTTATTTAGGTTTTACTTCCACATTAAAGTCTCAAACTAAGAAGTGTAATGTAGAAACACTCTCAAGTTATTCGGCACTGCCTGGGAGAGGAGGAGGAGGAGGAGCAGGATCCCGCGGGATGACGAGAACCCGACACATTTTCTTTCTTCTATGTGACAAAAGGAAAATACCAGTCACACCTTCAACTTTTGCCTGAATGAGATGCAAATGCACTGTTTCATAACTTGCAGAGGCTTGAGAGTGAGAGTTATACGACAAACAGAGGGCAACAATCCTGAAATAAAAACACAGAGTGACTGTAATGTTCAGCCTGCTGTGAACTATTGAGCTGAAACATGATAACATAAATATAACTTGAACTTTTCACACTCATACTTGTTTGCATCCATTACACTTGATGTTAATTAACTTTTTTTCAATACTAGTTTCAAAAAAGATAAAAATGCAAAATCCTCTAACTCTAGTACTGTGCTCTGAAATAATAGCTTTTAAAAATCACAACAAACCACATAACACAAGGAAATCAAGAGAATGTAACTCAACCACAGACTTTAGATTAGAAAACATTTGATTGCATTTTAAAATGCCCGCCTCCACCTCAACTGTTTTGTCATCATCGTAAAATATTGTTAGTGCTTGAACACAGAGTAGATTAGAACCGCTAAAAGTCTGTCTTTGTCTCCTGGATGTCAAAGCAAAGATATCCTTTTGTTGTAAACGAAAGCACTATGCTGTTGGATAAAGGAAGAGCCTTCTGACATTATATATAAATGATATATGTATATATTAAAAAAAGGGGTACAAAAACCTTTTTTGGGGCACTCTACCTTACCAACAATAAATTTTGCACTATGGAACGTTCATGGCGTGAGGATGTGAAGTGTTGTTTGTTCTTTATCAAGCACAAGAGAGCTTGTCCAGTATAGCATAAAAAAGAAAAAAAAATATTCAAGCTTCTGGTGATAAACCATGAACTAGAGAGGTTATCACTTCTTTTTGATACCATCACGCTTTCCTGACTTTTGTCTGAAGCGGGGGCCTGTCCATACACTCACACACTTTTATCCAATCTGGAACCTGGACGTAGCGTACCAGCGGCCTGAAAGGCCTCCTTTCCCACTTTGGGTGATAAGTCATGTGTATCTTAAGTGTCTGGATCAATGAAAATAGAATGCTTTAACTGGAAATGGCCCGCCCACAAACTTTAATTTGTTACCATGTTAGAGAGACTACGTCCTTTTGACTTAAACAATGTTTTAACTGTCTTGCATAGACATGTTTTTGCCTTTGTGTGTATTTTAAGTGAAAGCACCCATGCAAGAATGGGAGGAGTATCCAGGGATTGTTAGCCAAAGTAGAGGATGACATGTTGTGTGCTGTAACTTTTGTGATCGCAGGAATATGCTAGAACATTTCAAAGGGAGGAAAAAGCTGGTTTAGGGGCAGTGGTTGGAAATAATTCAACTGGTCAATTATCTATTTATTAATAATAATTGCAATGCATTTCAAAGTCTGTCTACCTCACTCTAGCCTCCTAAAAACCTTGCTTTTTTAAATTTGTCATCAATTAATCTGTGCAGACATTTAACCTATAAGAAAGCCCCCAAAAATGTAGATGAAAACCACAGGGTCCCCTTGCTCTCAGGTTCAGATTGAGTTATTGACGGAGTGACTGATGGTAGCGGCTCTGGTAATGTGTGGTCAAAAGAAATAATTAGCTGTGCCCACATCTATGGCTCGTTGAGAAGTTGCATTTTGAATTTTAGTGTTTGTATACTGGTATGTGTGAGAGTGTTTTCATATAAATATATGAGAGTAAGAAATCTCTATGTAAATACCTTCCCAAATGTTGACATTTATGATATTTTGGACAGGTTCGCCGCTTCTAATGTTTTTCTCACTTTCCCCCGTCATTCCTCCGTTCATTGTGTAGTTTAAAAAAAAGAAATCACCCCAACTTTGTAGTTTAATGGTTGTGCATATGAATAACTGTTCAATTGTTATTTTTGCCTTTTTGTTGTTTATTTACTGTCATTTTTCTTTTGTACAATAAATCATTTATTTAGCTTATGGGATTGGCTGTTTATTTAAAAATAATTGAAGACTGGTGAACAAAATGGAGTTTCTAAAAAATTGTTGGGCTTACAAAATACGATCAATTTGGACTTTGAGAAACTAGGATGGGATAAAAAAAATGTAAACAAAATGTAAGCCTAATACTTGTGTTTCTCCATGGCTGCACTGTAAAATGTAGTAACTAAAATGTTATGCACACTTGTTTTTCCTGCTGTAACCCAAGGCAAGTTTATTTATATAGCACCTTTCAACACAACCCACAGGCAATTCAAAATGCTTTACAACATTTTTTAACATTAAGAGCATTAAGAAATATGGCACTTAAAAACAGTCATTAAAAAGCAAAGAGAATCAAATAAACAGAAACAGGGTAATATAGAATAACAAAGGCATACAATACAACAAGCCAGTTGAGTAACCCCTGGAAGTCACTGGGTGGAGTAGAAATAGTACAAGTATGAAAATGATCATATTACATTACTGTATGTTCCCTTTATGACAATCTCAAATATGTCTGTGTTGTTACGACTGTCTTTGGCGACACCTATGGCAATAAGCAGTTATTGCAATTATTATTAGATCTCTCATCCCAGGGAGCACTGATTGGAATTTTCCTTGAGAATAATGCCCAGGTCATATTACTGATAATATTGCAATACTTCATCATCATAGGCTACATCATCATTGTCATTTCATGTGGCGATAGATTTGAAATTAGAAATGTCTTATAAAAATGTAAATATCTGTGCAGATACTTTCTGTAAATCATAGTCTATCAACATAGGTGATGTTTTAAAACTTTTATTTTCTTATTTATTTAGTATTTTGTCCTTAAAGTAGTCAAATTCAAACAGTGAATCACTGGTTTCAGTTTTTGAAAATTAAATATGAATTTGCTTTTATTCAAGAATGTGAACTCCCCCCAGGTTGCTCTGACACCTTCAGAAGCGCACACACACACACGCCCACAAACACACACACACACACACACACGCACACGCACACGCACACACACACACACACACACACACACACACACACACACACACACACACACACACACACACACACACACACAGGCAACCGGTGGCATCCTGATTCTTAGAAAACAGTAGCCTAACGGGCAGCAGAGGTGGCAGCAAGCAGATACACCGCGAGGCTAATTGGTGAAAGAGAGCGTTCAGGGGACAAAGGTTTAGTCTTGGGGTTCGGGTTGCCATTATTTGGATGTCATATAAGATCCAGCCTGACCCAATTAATATGCCACCTGATAGGAGGGCCTCTCATCAACCTAATTTAGAGAATCAATAGGGGACAAATGAGAGTGAGAACGAAGCTCTTTACGGATGCAAACACACAAAGACCACCCAGTACAAACTCGAGGAGACTGATGCCAGCAATGACATAAACCTTTTGACAAATCCTCACTTGACATAAACAAACATTCACACAGTCCCCTGCCCCTCAAGTGCATCAATGTGCCGTACACATCATCAGTCATACCCGCCCTACATAGACAAGGGAGGACATTGATGGATGTTTTTATTGTTTTGGCACATAAGGAGTACAAGCTGGACATGAAGTGTTAGGGGCTGAATGCTGCACCCAAAGCTGACTACTAACATGATGAACTCTGACCCAACTTCATAAAATAAAGACCACACTACGCAATGGAGGCACTTGTGGAAGAAAACAGTAAAGTACAATGGCAATTATGGAAGATTTTACAAAGCCTTCAAGAAAGGCTGGCGGGGGCTGGGAGGATTTGGGAGGAGCTTTATGGCAATTATAGCCATAAAGTTAAGAAAGAAGGTGAATTGGGGGCAGCTCTCAATAGCTTAAATTGCTGGACACAGTCATCATCAGTAACACCTTTTTTTCAAGCTCAGTGACCGGCTATGTTTAGAGAGGGGACTCAGGGATGAAAGAATCTCACATGACAATAAAACAGGGGAGACACAAGATATAAGTATAGAGAATCCAAATCCTCAACAAGGAATAATAGTGAAGCGTGTGGTTCATTGCATATTGAATTTCTGTTTCACTCTGTTGTATAGTGATAGTGGTGGTCTAATGGATAGTGAGGTGGGCTGAAGATCGGAAGGTTGTTAGTTCAAATCCCACCGGGAACACCACCACTAGTGTGCCCTTGAGTAAGGCACTTAGTCCTCAGCTACTCCAGGGAGAATGTCCCTGTAATTGGTCATTGTAAGTCGCTTTGGATAAAAGCGTCAGCTAAATGAAATGTAATGTATTTAAAAAAATCATATATTATGTGTTTATTCTACCTTCTCAAAGTAGACACAAAATCATGTTTTGGGGTAGTAAATACAACATTAATGTTACATTAGCAAACTATTTCTTGAATACTTACTTCAATTTGTTTCAAAATTGAAGTATTTACTTTTTTTTTTAAATGTTTTTTATTCAAAACACTCAACAGACAACATGTTACAAGTATTGTTTTGTGTCTTCGGCTTAAAATCCAATTACATTTAACTGTGATTTAAAA
This sequence comes from Trematomus bernacchii, assembly GCF_902827165.1. Taxonomy (NCBI): domain Eukaryota; kingdom Metazoa; phylum Chordata; class Actinopteri; order Perciformes; family Nototheniidae; genus Trematomus; species Trematomus bernacchii. Next base: position 6,683,374 of record NW_022987698.1, read on the forward strand.
AATTAACATTTACTCTGAGAAATCCTATTAATGTTGATCCATTTTCATTTTGTTCCACTCTGGTTAATCAATAGGTGGAGTTCCCTGCAGAGTTTCAGGGTCTGAGAGAATGACAGCTGTCACTCTTTTGTGCTCGCAGCGCACCATCTGGTTTGATGCTGACTATGCTGTAGATGCTGTTGAGGGGCTGCATGTCTCTGAGCCGTCCCACAGATCTGAGAGTATACATGGGGACAGGATGCCCACCCCTACCCTGGAGGATTTTCTTTCTCACAGTCAGACCTTAATTATACTCATATCTGTACATCCTGTTGTAGTTTTACAATTTATATTCTGTGGGGCATTCAACAACATTAAAGATTCACCAGTACAGTTGATACCCGTGATAGATGGACAACAGTACACAGATTTATTTCAAAGTAAGAGAGTGAAATCGTATCTGAGTGAAATCGTATCTGAAAAATAATTAAAGGGAAATGACATGACATACAGCACAGGAGCAGTGAATATTTGTCTACTGACTATAGTTTAATGAAATAATTTGTTCCTAGAAGTTATTCAAATCCTTACCGCAAAGGCCCAGGTTTGAATCTGACATCAAGACCGTTGCTGCATTTCCTGTCTGTCTACAAAAAAGTCCCAATATGTTATTGATTTTATTTTATGTGTCTTAAAAAAGAAAGGAATGTATTTACTGTATGTATCATACACTTATCTTCATATGTAAAGTAGATGTAGATATCTTTTAATACAAATCATAATCCTTAGATGTTACAACTTATCCAAACTAAAACCCACAGAGGTCATGAAGTTGAAACACCATATCAAAGAGAAAAATCTTTCATGCAGGATGTGAGCAATGAACTCTCTGCGTGTTTCGCACAGGTACAACATCTTAATGATGACTGAAAACACGAGGCCACTTTTCCTCTGCCAATACTCGGCAATCTGCACATTCCATCCACTTATTTTGAATGCTCCTCACAGCAGTGTGTGATTACTTGAAAGTCAGTCGGACATCTAACTTTTGGCAACAACAGGAATCAGCCTGAGAGTGAAAAACAAAACCTTTTGTCCCACGCTGTCGTCCTGCAGCCCGGTAATAATCCTAAATCGGACTTGTTTTTGGAACAACATCTTCAATCTGTAGCATACCACATGCAGTGCAGTTAATATTACAGATGTAGGGTGGGGACACAAAGGTAATGACAACCTACAAAAACATCAAGATGCTATTTCTCTCAAAAGTATTGTTAAAGCTGTTAATTCTCCTATTACATTTATGGGGATGATATAATACAACATTTGAGAAGGTTATATGAGGACACAGCTGCACTCCCTCTCTCATGGGCAGGACACAGTGAAATAATCCAGGTCACTGATCAAACCTCCAAAAACACAACCCTTGATCAAGTGAGTTTCACCCCCCCTTCACAGACATCAGTGTGATTTATGCAAGAAAATGACAAAAACATAAAAAAAGGAACAATTTACTGTGATTTTAACATGTGTACTTTAATGTTCCACAGAAACCTTGAGAAAAATAACATATGACAATCTCATGTTAATAATATTTTTTTTTATATAAACACGTTCATGAATTCATTTCTCTTTGTTGCTTGCTTGTCTAATTTTAGGAAGCTTTTATTTTTATTTTTCAATATTTGCATATTCATATTTGGTTTAAATACAAGATAAATTGCTACAAACATATCAGGTACATTTATTATTTTCTGTTAATGTATGAATTGTTCTATTTGAATACATTTGCCTTTGCATACCCTAAAAGTTCAAATGATAAGGATGAGTGAAAGAGAAATGCAGAACTAATGCTCTATTGCTCACATTTATAGTTCATATTGTTTGTTCTGATTCACATGCCTCGCAGATTGTAGTCCCAGTTGTGCAGATTGTGAGGGTTTAATGCAACATGGCAGCAAAAACAGCAATAACGAGTTGCCAAAATATAGAGCTCGGGGCAGAGATGCTGTCGGTTACAGTGCTGGCCTATAAAAAGGGGCTGTGCATTTCTTTGAGGCCTGAGCAGTCAGTGAAAGGCACTGTGGGGTCTCCATAGTTCACATGGCAAACTCTCAAACACCCACGGGGGGGGTTGCGCTCCCTCCCTCCCCTGTCATGCCTTAACTGAGGCTAGTGTTGACACAGTGCTGGCCAATCTAATTTTGATTGTCAGGAGCAAGGAATGGTGATCCTCCCCCCGCCCCCCTGAGATCATCAAGTTCATTTCTCTGGCTGCATAGGGATTTTTTTCCTTTCGGCCCCCCCTCCATCTCCCCATCTCCCCACCACTAGAACAATATTCAGCCGTTCCTGGGCCTCTCAGAGTGAGCTCACTGGAGTTAATCTCTCAGGCCTCTCTCCTCTCTATTGCTGCCTCTCTCTCTCACTCGCACTCTCTCCCTCTCTTTCTATTCAAAAAGCCATTCGAGAACAGCTTGAATTAGTGACAGTTATTATTCAGACTAATGAGTAAAATCTCAAAGGCAACAAAAGTGGACTGTGACATCGGCTATAACAGCATTCATAAATCATTCATTCTTGGCAAGACGGATTTATTAATAAGTGGGTGACAAATATCGTTTCTGTAATTTATAAGATTTTAATTGATCAAAGACAACAGTGGCGAGGAAAACAGCAGAGATCTGTGTGTTTGAAGTGTGAAGTGCTTCGAGGGAAATCTGTGAAATGTCACGAGACCTTCATTGTTTTCCCAGATCTGTACCATCAGAAAAGACAGATGGCCCTCTGCACCTTTGTTTGTGGGTGCGTGTGTGACTGAGTGTGTGTGTGTGTGTGTGTGTGTGTGTGTGTGTGTGTGTGTGTGTGTGTGTGTGTGTGTGTGTGTGTGTGTGTGTGTGTGTGTGTGTGTGTGTGTGTGTGTGTGTGTGTGTGTGTGTGTGTGTGTGTGTGTGTGTGTGTGTGTGTGTGTGTGTGTGTGTGTGCGCACGCACGTCTCAGAGACCATGGGACTAAAGAAGGTCAGGCTTATCGGCAATATTAGTTCAAACTTAAAACCTATTTATTACCTCGATCACACAATCCTTAATTTTTAGGCCAAAAATCATTGTCTTTATTTGGATGATAACTGACTGTGATTTCATTCATTATTCATGCACTTTCTGATTTTGACAATCCTTTGGTTCAACGCTTTCCATCATTTTGGATTTAAGTATGCATGATGAGTTCATGCAATAAAGGGTAACTCAATGTCTTTTGTGTGGTGCAGAACAAGGGGGAAACTGCCCGGTGACAAACTATGACATTTGGTGAGGGCCTCTGAGTCACAGTAATCAAATTCAAGCCGCCGCAGACACTAAGACAGACATTAATTTTCTCAATGAATTCCGAGCCAATGAGACACACTGACAGTCCAGCATTGTGTGGCTTTGTGCTGTAATTGAAACTGAGATGTAATAACAGAGAAGAAATTAGGGGACAGAGGATCAGTTGACATGAATAGATCAGTCAAGCTACCTGAATAAAAAGCCAGCATGGAAGAATAATTGAGATGATCAATCATAATAGTTTTAACCATTTGCAAGGCATTGTGGGATGCTGACATTTAAATAATGGACATATTAGCTATCCATAAAACATATAACACAATTCAAATGAATATTGTTAATTGATATTTGTCTTTTTTACCACAGTAGTTCTCAATGTTGCACAAAGTATCAGGGATACAACTTCAACTGTGACTTGCATGAACTGTGCCTGCACATTTCTAATGCAATATGACAAGTTGGCCAGATGGGGGCACTACATCTAAAGGTCAAAGTTTACATTTGTCCCGAACACTTTTTGCATCCTGCCATCAAATCCCTAATGTTCAACTTTTTGAATAATCAGAAATTTAACAGATTTGTTTTGTGGGCTAATGCTTCAGAAGAAATAACAGCAAAGCCCATCTCAGCCTTATCAATGATCCAAAACAGTTACAAAAGCTCATTCAAGATCAACATTGAGTTTGTGTACAACAATATTCAAAATCAATGAGCAACCAGGAAAAGCTTAACAGAGTGTGTACAGAGACATTTTTGTAAATAAAAACATCTTTTTTATTTGTATTTAAAAATGAAACAATTAAGTAAGGTTTAACAATGAAACTATTACTTCAAGTTTGACTTTATCTTTCGCATGTTAGCAAGTATTAGACAAAAACGAAATGTTATTTTCAAAGTTTAATCTCGGTAAATATTTCCATCTCAATAGCAATTTCAAACTAAAGTTCAAAACTCAAAATAATGCACAGGATCAGCTAAGGTTTTAAACATGCTTTTAAACATTGAAGCTCCAATTCCTAAACCTTCAGACTCTCGTTCTTGAAATTGGCAAATAACAATTTGCACTTGAGCTGCGGGGCACAACTGCAGCTTATCAGAACAGAAGTAATCTTGACATTACAGAAAACAATTTCAAATCGATCAAAGATCAAAGGTGAAAGGTCGAAATTATTCTGTCAGGGGTGTTGGGTTCACTGAGGGGGAAAACAGACCAAACCAGAGGGCCCCACATTAAAAAACCCACAAACACAAAACTAGATTAGATACACATGTATATCTCTAAAAAACAATTACACACAGCGCCTTAGGTAAATAAATGCATGCTTAAAAGCTAGAGACAGGGTGAGATTTAAAGAGGGGGCAGGGTGTGTTGGCGTAGGTGCATGATTTGCAAGCTGTCAGATGACAGCCTTGCGGATGAAGAGCAGTAGCCCCCCATTCTCTGTCCGGAGCCCGGTGCTCCCCACCCCCTCACTCAAACGCCTCTCCATACCCCATGGGAGGAGGTCTGTTGCGCTGCGGCCACACTAAATCAACATCGTCCTAATGAGGTGTCACACTTGACCCCCAGCAGCCTCAGCCCCTCACATGGGTGTCAGAGCCACAATGAGCAGCCCTCCATCTCCAGCGCCTGGCTGACACATTTTGATTCATGAGAGAGCCTGGGCCCTGTCAGGTCAAAATTACCCCTATCAAAATGCCACCATCAACACATTCATCACCCCTTCCTCTAAAGCCACCCCGTTTTGTTTCTCTTTTAAAAAACAAACAATCTTCTCTGAAAATCAACAATGCTTTCTTGCTCCTGCTCTGCATGCACAGTTCCCTCTGACCCACACACAATGACACCTCTGAACACCTTACAAACGAATGCATGTTCTCGCTGATGACCTCTTATTGCAGCCAGGAGTGATACGCCTGCCTGTCATTGGTCGGGGTTCAGCCTTTCTGCTCCTAATTGCTCTCTGAGCGATGAACTCTGTCCCCCAGGTGTTGGTAAGCCTGTCCTCTGACCTGCTGACCCAAAACACTCCTAATGTGAACAGGTCCTCACAGCTAATAACAAACTGAGAATGAAATCTGTGTGGGCGGCCCCACTGAGTCAAAACAAAGTGAGAGGCTCACTCATAGCAAGAGGTGAGACATAGTCTTGACACATTTGGTTGTGTAGGCGGATCAATCAGCTTGTAGTAACCAAATATGTGACAAGTAAAACTGTTACGATGGTGGTGACAGGGCCAAGAAATACAGCCCTCAAAACACAGATACAACTATAAAGATGAGGGTTGGCTTCAGAGGGGACCTGCGTGCCCCTCTTCCCCTGGAGATCAGGTCCCTCATTGTGAACACAGCTGAGACTTTCACCTTCCTGGGATCACCCCGGGACCAGATAATCTCCTGATCTCCTAATCAGCCCGGCAGCAGTAGATGCTCTTCTCAACTCAAATGAGGAGGATCAATGTCAGCCACCAATCCCAGCCCGCTTTGTAGACCATGATGATTTTCATCATTCTTCGTTTACAGTTTCATACAAATTTGTTCTTCGCTTTACAAGGACAAGCCGTAACACAATGGCCCCTCGCTGAGAAGATCATTTACTGTCAGCTGACACTCAACGCTGCCCACTGAGGCAGCCATCTGCTCCAAAAACGTTCCCCTGGGAGACAAGGGCAGTCCAGTCACAGCAGAACACCTGACGGGTCGAGTCTGCAGCCTCTACAAATGTCCATGATCTCCTTGTCATTATCTTTTCAAAAAGAGGATGTCACTATTTATTACTCAAACTATCAACTAGCTTCTTAGGGTTACACCAAAGTGTTTCAATTCATAACAAGTCTTGGTATTATTGTGTTGGGTTAACAAATTCTCTGCATCATAAAACAACTAGAAAATTAAAGCAATTGTATTGACATTATGCCTCTAATGAAGCTCAGATGTTAAGACTGGATTGTAGACTGTAATTAATGCAAATTGTTAATGAAAGTGATAAAGCTGTCATTGTTACAACCCCACTCCCGTAAGTTAGTGTGGCAAAGCAAAAGTCTGTTGTGCCTCACTAGTGTCCAGATTTAGAAAGTTAATTGTAATGACATGATAATTAGGCCAATCTTGAATTTTTAACACATGCGTGGCATTTGAAACACAGACAGTCTGGATTCTGGGATACGTCGCAGTTCAATTTTAATCTAAATGAGGTATGTTTTTTTTAATGTGAGCTGATGGTATCTTTAGCTGAAAAACATCCCAGCAAAAAACATGTATGAAAACACAAAAGTGACAAACAGTGTTCATCTTGACAACCTATTTCATTAGGATATGTGACTGCATGCTAAGAAATATTGTTATTGTGGGTTAGGGATGTAGTAGACCTTCATTCTCTACGCTAACGTTTGAGCCTGGGCTGTAATTCTTCTACTTCCCCTGTGCTTGAATCAGGTCGGTTTGACCTTTTTTGTTGTTGTAATGTCATGACTAATGTATGGGCTGTTTTAATCAAGCTTTGAGCTAAGGCAGAAGAACGTGGAGCATGAACAGAGACTGTTCAGGTTCATGTAGAATCAAGCTTGATGTTTTGGGCCCTGTTTTGACATCAGTGAATGTTATCTGGCTAACAAAGGCCCATTGTATCAGACTTAGTGCCATATAGCAGTGACGATGCAGATTGCAGTGTTGCTCCGCTTACCCCTCCCTGTCCCTCATAAGGCTTCAGGTAACCTAAACACATGAATGGCCCTTGTTGAGCCAGAGTTTGGTTTCACTGAGGAACATGATGGTGCAAGATTGGTGAACCCCATGGAAGACGAATAGCATAATGTAGATACAAAGGGCTCATTCAGCAAAAGAAAACACATTTATTCATAATTTAAGAATATTATATTTTTGGTTTCTGTAAATACATCTCCCAAATCCTACACACTCCTACTTTAAGACGACTGCAAAAAGTTCCTCTTTAATAGCTGCAGAATGCAATTACTGCCATATAACACAATTTGCAGCTTGAAAAACCTACTTTAAAAACGTAATATATGACAGTGTCATATCACAAACATATAATGAAATGCATTTTCAGATCATCCACCTCTTCCATGTATCAGCTTATGTTTCCTGGTCTTTCACGCTCCTGCCACCAGCTGCCAGCAATGCTAGTGCAATAATGATTTCCCTACTTAATGATTTAGCCATTATAGTCTCCCCTCCACACAAACCTGATCCCGCCGCAGGGCCAACAGGCTTCTCCTGTCTTCTCTCAAAGCTGCTCATTAAGTTCTCAGCAGCAGATGAAACATGACTCCTCGCTGAGTAGTTAAGCCGTGTTTACTAAATGCTCTGACGGATAACCTGCACTCTGAGAGACACATTTAGACTGAAAGCCTTCAGTTTTTGTTTACGAAAAGTTCAATTAGCAAATAATGCATCAGATTCAAACAGCAAAACAAGAAAATGTGATATAAGCATGCAAGAAACAGGATTAGATCATTTTAAATCATATGGAAAACAAAAGGGCCAAAGATTTTAAAATCTTAACTAGCAGCATTCTGAAAATGATAGTTGATCTGAGTCACATTTTAGATTTTAATTGTTAATTGTATTTACTCAAGATGTAGTCAGTGGAACTCAGTGTTTTTTATACTGTTTTTGATATGGGGGAAGGATATCGTTTCCGGCTTTAAAATGTCCCATTACAATTAAACATAACAAAAAACTGAACACACATTTCACTGTGGGCAAAACATTTTTTTTTCCTAATTTATAATAACCATACTTAAAAAATTGAAACCTTATGAAGCAGTATAACAGTTGCTGTAACGGCAAAAAGGGGACATGCCTGAGCATCTTTCACCGCATACACACCTATCCTAAAAACAAGACACTTATGCTCTCAGTTTCATTATGATGATCTTGCTATGTTCAAAGTTGAAATGTGTTGCACACTGGCATCCTGTTTTGATTTTCTTAGATGTGATTTCCAGCATTACAAAAATGTAAGCTAAAAGCATCAGCTAAATTCAGCATTTTCACCCCAATTTCTTTGGAGTTGCCTTCTAGACAACATTCACTATCTGTCTTCAGAACAAATAAAGAAATGTCAGCCATCAATTCCACAATGCAATGCATCCACTGCATGACTCGAAAGCAGTCAGTGATCATACAAATAACGATAATAAGTCCAGAATCTCAATGTAATGCTAAGTCAAAGTAAAAGAAGAACAAATGATTGAATTCAGGCATAAACCACCAAGTTAAAAACTAGTAAACACAAATCTAAGTGAGTCCCCAGAACAATTGAGTCAAATGGTAGCCAAAACCTAACAATATCTTAATGAAGCCATGCCTGGATATCATCTTGAAAAGGTCATCAACCACCTATCAACTCAAATCTGAAAAATGCTCTCTCACTGATATCAATTTTCTAGCTTGGGCTATTTCTATCCTCAAATTGGACTTTGCCTATATGCTCAAACTGACAAACTGTGATAAATTCATCACCATTTTTTTTATTTTTGAGCTCTTTGCACTCCTATAGAACTTTTTAATATTGTGCTTTAGGCATTTAGGTGCTGGTAAAATGTATCCATCATGTGATTTCTAATGAGAGAAAAATCCGTTGTGTGAAGGTTAAAGAAAGTGGGTTTAAAAGTTTTTTGTTTTTTTAAAACAGGAACAGTTAAACGCCCCTCCTCACTTAAAATGACACATAATGGAGGCCTGAGGGTGCAATCCTTTGTGTTGAAGGAACTTTTGATTCAGTTAAACAGCTAAAACAAGAACCTTTCACACCCAAACAATGGACTCCGTTTTTAAACTTAGCACTCGACAAGTGAGGGGCAAATTGTACGTGTGTGTGTGTGTATACGAGTGCGCACGTGTGTGCATGTGACCCCCCATATGTCTAACAATCACCCTGACGCATACCACCCTTTCTCTCCTCAAATAAAAACAGGGTCAAAGGAAAAGAGAAATCATCCACTGTTGAAGTACTTTACGAGATCCTCCTCTCAACAGAAAAAGGACTGAGTATCCATGGGAATCTTAGCACGTTAGGGAGGCCTTTCTCCCTTCCTCTCATCCGCTCTCCCCCGCTGCACCCATGGACCAATGCAATTGTTTATTTTCTCCTATTGAGGCTGCTCCATTCACTGGCTCTCACATTTACTCTACTCAATTGGAGTTAGACAGCACTTATTCGAGGAGAGGAATGTAGTGTTCCACTGACAGGGCAGCAAGAATGCAGAAGAAATAATTAAAACTTTTTAAAGGAAAAAGGTACAGCTGAGCATGAGGGAGAACGTCGTCAAACCGAACAAAGCGGGACTGACAGGATTTTCTGCCGTGATGAGTATATTCACCCATCACCTTGACGCTACAAAGAGTGTTTGAATAACGCACAATGCCAGAAAGTGGAGCAGGGATCCTATAAGGAGGTCTTTCATTCACTTTGCTTTCTTAACTGAAACTCTCCTGCAGAACAATAGGGCGTTCTCCGGCCTGTCCTCCAACATCCTCAGCACAATAGCTGAGAGCTGGACTACAGAGTTAATATCTCCTGAGGAGGTAGTCGTGATGACCGTTTCCTTCCCTGTAACAATGGCTGCCAAAGCCTTCTCTGTTATCTTTCACCAGGGTGAATCATAGAGGCATTGAGCAGCTGGTTGAATCATACCATCCATACGGACACATTACATGTCATTTGTTAGATGCTTTTATCTAAAGCGACTTACATACATTCAGTACTGTGGGCAATCCCCACAAGAGCAATTTGGGGTGAAGTGTCATGCCCAGGGACATAACGACATGCTGAGCCACAGCCACCCTGTGCACCAGTACAGTATTTGGTAAAGATTATCTGCTCATGCACAATGCCTCGTCAAGCAGTTTCAGGGTTCATCTTGGTTTGTGTGGTTGTGACAGTACATCCCCGGCAGCTGATTAAAAACAATAGCTTTATCAGTAAGATCATGTTATCAAAAGACACTGCCTGCTTCTTCAGACCAGGTTATAGTCCATTGTGCATGAAAATTATCTTTGATTTGTTTGTCATTTTCAGGTTCAAGCAACATGGCAGTAAATTATAGGCTCTTTCCATTTATTTGGATAATCTGACAAAGATTACAATGGTAATATTACACTATAGACAAACAAGATGAAATATATGAATCACCTTTTGACTTGTGCACAGCAGAAAGCAGTTTGCTATCTAATTGTTGGCAACAATCACACTTTCTCTAAACAATCATTTATGCTGAGTCAGTGCTAAAACTGGCCTCTACACATAGTTGGTAACAGAGTGAACGTGAAAACAAAACAGTTCAAATCGAGAAACTGAAAGTAAACGTTTCAATAAGACAGTATAGCTGCTTGTCCATGATCAGCATTTTACATTTGATATCTGCATATTTAAAATGTCATCTTTGGTTCTGTTTTTGAGTAAAAGTTATTGCTTGCTGTGTTGTTTTGTAATATGTTTTCTCTAGCTGTGTGTTTTGAAGGTGAGCTGCCAAGGGACTGCTGATGAATATTGGATTTGAACTAACCTTGTTTGTCTAATTTGTGTCTTCTTTTATAAAGTCTATATCTTTTGAAGGGACACTATATAATGTTAGCTTTAATCAGAACAACATGGTCATGATGAATGTAACGTTAATACAGTATGAAGTGATAACATTATGTGGATCTACAGTTTTGAGGGGCCTCACATACGAATAGTTGAGGGCACTTTCTCTGTAGCTTAAAAGGAAACACTAACGTAAGGTAATAAGGCTTTAAAGGGAAATAATATTTGTTGAACGTGTGTGAAATACTCTGATTTGAATAAAGAATAAAAGGAGGCGGATATATTATCTGACATTGATTCATCCTGCTTATTCACAGCTTGAACTGGAAGTGTCTTTTCACAAATAAAATGGAAATACGCAGTGAAACAAAAGATTTCTTGGGCAGAAGATCAGTGACATTTGCTTCTGAACCCAGGCAGGCAGGAGGTCGCCACACAGGAAACACAAGTAAATCTTACCTGCCCTCTACTGGTTACACACATCCAATACACCGTGATTGAAGACAAATACTTTCTGTGGTAATTCACACTCATAGTATAAATAAACGTACTTAAACAGTAACAGTACATTTTTATGGTACTTTAACTTTATATAAGTATTTCCATTTTATGCTTCTTTTGCTACTATACAATTACATTTCAGAGGCTGTTGTAGTTTGTACTCCATTAAATGTATCTGACAGTTTAAGAAGATTAAGAAGATTCAGATTCAGAGATTCTACTTTTTTGCCAGCTGCAACTTTTAGTGATGAACATAATGCATTAATACGTTTTATTCAATAATATGATATTTCATTATAACAAAATAAAAATGATATTCTTTTTTGATGCAAATACATTGTGCATTTACTTGAGTAAAAGGCTTTTACTTGTATTTGCATAACTTAAGTAAAATAACAACTGTGATAGTACAAATTACCTTTTTAAAAAAAAGAAAACTGATTTCACCTCTGGTCCTCCTCTGTATTAGGCAGATATGACATTTGAGGTGGACACACACACACACACACACACACACACACACACACACACACACACACACACACACACACACACACACACACACACACACACACACACACACACACACACACACACACACACAGTAGGTAAATATGTTATCATTTAAGTTAGATTGCAACAGGAAAGTATAACCAGGTCAAACCACTGCAACTGTGAACTGATACGAAATAAAACAAAAGGTTGCAATTTCTTCCTTTTAGCCAATCACATGTAGAAATGTAACTAAGAGGAAGTTATCACAGGCAGAGGGGTAAGGGTTGAAAAGGATCTATTTTTCTCTGTGGTTTTACCCAGTAGCTGCATGTTGCAAAGACTAACCACCCTGCCACACAACAGCAGCTGCAGAGCCTCTCTGTGATCTCTCACCATGTACGCCTTCACAGAGTATTACGATTACTACAATTACAGTGAGAACTTTACTGACCTTGTCAATGCCACGGTGGATTGTCCCAGCTCACACATGAGTGGCTCCAACATCTTCCTGCCCATACTGTATTACATGATATTCCTCACAGGCTTCCTGGGCAACCTCTTTGTGATCTCGGTGGTGGGCAGCAAAGGTAGGAAAAGTGGGCGTCTGGTGGACACTTTTGTTGTCAACCTGGCCCTGGCAGACCTCGTCTTCGTCCTCACTCTGCCTCTGTGGGCCATCTCTGCAAGCCGCAGCGGCCACTGGGACTTTGGGGCTGCTGGAGACCTTCTGTGTAAACTGAGCAGCTTCATCATAGCTGTGAACCGCGTCTCCAACATCTTCTTCCTTACCTGCATGAGTGTGGACCGCTACCTGGCGGTGGTGAAGCTGATGGACTCGAGGTACCTCAGGAGCAGCAGGTGCATCCGGGCGACATGTGCTGCTGTGTGGCTGAGTTCTCTGGTGCTGGGTATCCCATCTCTTCTGTACCGCAGAGTGGAGCCCTCAGGGGATGGACTCTTCTGCGTGGAAGAAAACAACTCACCCATTTTTCTGGGCCTGAGCCTCGCCATGGCTTTACTCACTTTTGTTATCCCTGTGTTGATCATCGTGCTCTGTTATGGCACCATAATGATGTATCTCAATCAGAACTGTGCTGCCAATCCTCGGGCTGAAGCGCGGCACAGGCACTCCCTGAAGATGGTCCTCTCCATCATATTGGCCTTCGTGGTGTCCTGGCTCCCCTTTAACATCTTCAAAGTCATCATTATCAGCGCGAAGCTCTCCGAAGCTGACCTGAGTTGTGAAGCTGAGTCTTGGCAGAGTAACGGGCTCCTCTTGTCGGGATGCCTGGCCTTCCTCAACAGCTGTGTGAATCCGGCCATTTACTTTTTCCTGGACAATCACTTCAGACGAAGTGCCCAGAACTTGTGCAAGAGGTTCACAGGGAAGCAGAAGTTCCTGCAGAGCCACCACTCTTCAGCCTCTTTCACCAATGTTGACACTTCAGAGAGCTGTGGGGCAGTCGGTGGGAGAACTCGGCTCCAGATGTGTGAGTAGGAGGAGAGGACATTTTAAATAATTTCACTTTGAAGGGAGAAAAGTGCTTTATGTCGTGCTCATCGTGATGATAAGAGACTTTGTGCACATTTTTCTCAAGGGATATTTGAATACAAAGTAAAACCAGACACATGGCAATACATTTTTTTTGAGTAAGTACAGTTTTGTGATTTTGCTTTGTCATATATCTTCTGTATTCTCATTTACAACAAATATGGAATATGCTGTTTATATCTGCTTATGGTGCACTATGCAGTAGTTTAGATTTAGGAGTCAGTAATTGATATCTTATTGTTTTATGAACAACCTTAAACCATTTGTAACAAAAGTAGATTGAAATTGTTTGAATTAAGAGGTTTAAATATAGTCTTTAAATATGTAGAATAACTGAAGTTGCATTTTCTTATCTTGTATATATATCAAAAGCAGGAATGTATTAAGTTGCATTAAAAAATAAATGCTGAAAAAATATTCCTCTCAAACAAACGGTACAAAGATGTGAGTTTCACTGCAATCCTCAGCATATAAATAGCTGCAGCTTTAAACCGTGGCATGTGAAGTCAATACAATGATGTTTAGTCAGAATATCTATAATTGAATCTAAAATGAATTAACAAAAATGTCAGGTTATTTTAATTTAAATAAATGTTGTTATAAACATGTTTGGAGCTTGGCAGCATTTTTTTTAATAAATGCTGTCATTACTATTCAGTTGTAGTTGCTTGTTCTTACATTCTCTAATAAGAAATAACATGTTGTTTCCCTTTGTAAAGTAAACTATCTGTTGTTTTTTGCTATTTTAAATGATAACATGCAGAGCCTTGTACATTTTTTTCTGCAGTTCCCTACTGAAATGTTTCTAAAATGCTGTTTTAAATGTTTTATTAATTGTAAGTTTTAAAGCAATAATTCACAGATTATGCAGAAATTCGCAATACAACTTCCTAATGTCCATGTGTTATAATGGACAAAATACGTATCAGCATTAGCTATTAAAAGTGTTGTTTTGGTGTTTCTAATTGTAATAAAAAAAAAACATTGTACAGTAATTAATCTCTCGTTATAATATTTCTTTTAGCGTCTGCCAACAAAGTAGAGTCCCTGAGGCACGGCCAAATGTTACTTCTCGTAAATCAAAGGTATTCATATGAGTGTTAAGGCCAGAGTCGGGTATATGAAAGTTCAAATGTTCATGTGTGCCCACTTGTTTTTCTATATGTAGTTTCAAATGTGAAAAAATCGGTTGGTGCACGCCACGGCGTCAGGAATTTTCCCTCAACAAAAAACTCATATGTGTCAAGATAAACATCAGAACACTGAGTATCTTATTGCTGTAACACCGTTTATGCATACTTTGAAAAAACGACAGAACAGGATATATTCTAATGTGGCCGACAAATCAGACAATTTAGATTTTTTTTTAAATTGTATTTTCAATGTTTTTTAATTGGAATAAGAAAATTAAGAATTATTTGCCACAATGTACCTTTTGATGTTTATTTTTTATTTAAAATAGTTGAGAGAAAACCCTACCGCATGACCATTACTTTGATGGATTTTGATCACCAATTCTTCATCCTAATTTCTGGGAGAAATCCTTTTTTACAAGTTGAAATACATTTTAGATCACTGAATTGATGGGATATAAAGTGCAATGATGTTAATAGGCACACATTTTTTAAAGCTATAGATTAATTCAATCCGCAACTGTAATATAACGGTTTTAATCTATTAATCTAAGTTATAATGTCCCTCGGCGTGCTTAAAAATTCTACTTTTGATTTGTTAGAAGTGTAATGTGTTATTTCCTTTTCTTACAGAAGATATAGTCTGGCATCAAAGTCCAGAATAGAAACCCTTTAATGAACTGAGTGACTTATTCTGCCAGTCTGGTACACACATAATGAAAGGTGTGACCTTGGCACAGTGGGCGAGCTGTCAGTCAGTTCTTGATCGCAGTCTGAGAGACTCTCAGTTCTCACAGCGCTGCTCCTTTTCTGTGGTTGTAAGACTCTCATTGCAAAACTCATATTTTCAAAACTTCAGTCATGCAATTTGAAAAGTGAACTTTTCTTCAACTTGTCTAGTGAGTATGATTGCTGTTTCTGGGAAGATTAAATCCCTGTCAAATGTTACAATGATGATCTAAAAACTATAATAGTAGGCTTTCATATAAAAATACAGGTTAATCTGGAGCTGGTTGGTGTATTGATGTAATAATATGAAGGCACTTCCAGTCTTTGCGCCCCCTTAAACGCTTTTACAAATACAAGTCAACATTCACCTATAAAGAGGCAGAGGCTGCCATACAAGGTGCCTAGTAGTTTAGTACAATGAACAAGATTTCACAGTTTAACCATAAGGCAGAACTTCAAACACAATTCAACACTGCAACTCTCAGGTCATGTGATTAACTGTGGGTTTCTTGTTCCTTAAAAAGTCATCTCAACATGAGCTCTACTAGATCTGTACAGAATAAGCTTTCTGAGAAAACTCATGTTGTCTAGTGTTCTTAATAGGCATTGACATGAACATGTGAACCTGTGACCTGTGAACATATTGATATCTGGTGACATGTAAACTGAGGATTTAACATTTATAACAACAAAGGATCATGGCTTTGGTTTGTACTGAAACGTCTCAATCTGGACAAACATGTAATTTATTGTTGAATCGTGTATTCAATAATATGCTATGCTTTTCCAAAGAACAATTCTTCATAACTTTAAAGATAAACAATGAAACAAATTAGAGAACCATGGTTTCAGATGTATTCACAGAAACGTGCATGGGAAAAGATAAAACCACTGAGACAGTTGTGTGTACATGTTGTTGTTTTTGCAAAAGAAAAAAGTAGGCTACTGATATAAAGAAAAACGGACTTATATATCTGATATCTGATACAATCACTTTTCCTCATCCATTATACAGGCACATTTGGACCACGTGTATATATATCTTCAATAATTATAATTTGTGGTATCGGGCTAGCTAAATCAGATTTGATTGATTGCTTCATAACATCAAGTTATACATCCTTGTCTTGTGTGTTCCCTTTCAGGCAATTAGCACAATTGTTATGCTTAATTGTCCATTTTAGTGCATTCAAATTATATAATGTTCTCCTCGGTTATACACAACCATTTTTAGTTATACCGGATTAATTAGTCATGCCAGCTACATACCTATGCGGGTGACGTCTAAATTCCTATGAAAAGGTGGTGACTGCCGGTAAACCGCCCACAGAGGATGACCCATGAGGAGTTCACAAGCACATTTTTTAGCTGGTGAATTCAAGACTTAAGTTGTAAGTATAACTTGCAGCCCTTTCAATGTCCACTTAATGAAAAATATACCAATATGTCCCGACGAAATATTATTGTATATTGTGGCTATTCATTCATATTAGCAATCAAGGGACAAAACGGCAGAGTGCATGAACAAAACAATGACAGTAACCTTAAATAACGCCTTAAAGTAATAATTAATTCGCCATATTGAGTTGTTTTGAGACCTTTCTTCATGATGTAAATTATCGTAGTTTGGTCACTTGATTTTAATTCCCGTTTGTAAGCTACCTTGTTTATCGAAAAAGCGGGTTACCATGGTAAATACAGTGTGTTGTTGCTTCACTCGTGTTTTCGACGGCACCTGAAGGCAGCACAGCTATGCTTTACTTCTCTGGTCTGTAGAAGTAGCCTCTCCAACAAAAGTTTAGTTTAGGGAGTAAAACTTTATTTTATCGTTTCTACTGTAATGCATCGACTCGTTTAGTTTAGAGAGACGTACATTTGAGGGCTCCGTGTTGTTCCCCTCAGTTCCTTTCTCAGTGTAAATAGGAGATAAACTTCCAGCTCAAATCTGGGATACTGGGAGCCGATGGAGCGCAGTTTGTATGGATGAGGCACGATGCTAGGCTAACTAACTAGCTACTAAGGTAAGAGCAAAAAGCGATGAAGTTAGACGTTTTTTTGTACATTCTTTGCATGCATGTACGACATGCATTATTTATCAAGGCTAACGAACTAATTGTTTCTTTGAAAAGTAACAATTTATGTGAGTAAAATGTTTGGGAAATGCTCACAACTAAAGCGTCTTTGGAAACTTTTGAGAAACTCTCTGCAGCTGAGGCCCTGCAGCTTTTTGAAGCTGAGTTAGCAGATGGAAAAACAACAGATCTTTATTTATTTATCCTTTCTACATATAGTTTCCTATAACGTTACCTGACCTCAATTAAACCCTTAAGATGTCCAGACTTAACTCAAGCTTATTTGTACAATTTGACGTTATTGTGTAAATCTACCTCCATTTATACTGTGTTGTGTTCAGATTGTCTTTACATATTTATTATGTCATTATTATTATTATTATTATTATTATTATTATTATTATTATTATTATTATTATTATTATTATTATTATTATTATTTTCCCAGTAGTTTTAGCTCAAATATGAAAGTAAACCTCTCAAACATTATTGTAATTTCTAGTTATGCAATTTTGTGAGTTAATTTATATAATTGAATACATTCTTCCTAGTATAAGCCTGTATTTTATGGACAGTCAGTCCCAGGTATTTTATGAATGTGACAATTCTGTGTAAAAGAGAACCAACATGACACCATAAACCTGACTTCACTGGCCAGCCGAGAAGTTATACATTAGCAACATCCTCTTTTAACAGAAACTCACATAATTTTAAAGAATACATGTCTGGGAGGAACAATGAAAAGTATTGCTAGGGTATAAATGAAAATGTAATGATATATTTTTGTTTAAATCTTCTATAAAGGTGTTTTTCATCTTTTGAGCAGTCCCATTTGTTAGTGTTGTGATTTCTGTGCATTGAAACATTTCTGCTGCCTACACATTCCTGAGCATTGGCCCGGCGCGAGAGGACAAAGTGGCTTAACCCCTGGAACCTCAGTGACCTGCCGGTGGGACAGTCATTACAAACTCTAGCTGTGCTGCCAAACTTTGTAAAAAAAAAAACTTTATTTGTAACATCTGAAGCACATTTAGTTTCATAATAAACCGAATAGGTCAGATAAAATATAGAGGAAAGTAGCATCACAAGTTATCTAGAATATGTTAATTAAATGTAACACAGCCATAGTAAACATATTGGCATTTGGGTTATAATATTTCACTCTGTGTAAACATCATTGTGCTTCAACAAAGAGCTTGAACTGGCTGATATGGAAAATGTAAACAGTATAAATTCACAGTTAAGTACTAACATAATTTAATAGCCACTTAATGGGAGCTTTATGTATAAATGTCTGTCTCTGTGTCATGGTTTTGATGTGTTTAGGCTTGTTCACTCTCACAGTGTAGGGCTTGGCCAACATTTAGAATAGACCTTGATTTACATTGTGGTGAACAAACTTCTAATTCAGCTATCCACAAAAGGCACACCCTATCTGCAGGCTTCCTCATTTGAGATACGCGTGGTATTTTTTCACATCTTTATTACAGTCAATTAGAGCCTTTAGGCAACATAAAACTTGAAGCAGGCTGCAGGCAGGAAGAGGCAGGAGGGAACCCAGCAGCTCTAAGAGTCGCTTTGTTTGCCTTTTTTAAAGTTTAAAGGTTTGTGGTGCGTTAGTGTAACTTGATTTTAATGACACTACCTTGATTTGAGCATCATTACAGCAAGATGACCTGTTTGCACCTGGGGAAATAGCAAAACTGCAATATATTGAGGGGAACATGGAAAATCCCTGGCAGCTGATGGCTCCACACACTGGCAACGGTGGTCTAGCCGTACTCTTATAAAAGGACTCAAAAATATTTAAAGAATTTGTTTGGCCAGCTGCTGTGTTGCCTACACAAAGCTCTCTCTCTGTGTCTCTTGGGGACCCCTGGTTTATGTAAACTACCCATGACATCCACCAACTGGCTACTTCTTCACAGGACGAGTGTCTGTGATGTACAGCAGTGTGAGGGAAGTTGTTAACTCGTCTTCACATCCAGCGTGATGGACTTAACTGCACAGCTGTTGTTAATGCATTATTTAAAGAAGATAAATTGTGATACAGCTGAATTCCTTACAACTCTTAAGTGTCACTTTTAGGAATGGGAAGATATGATCACTTAGTGTCACAATAATTCTAGTAAAAAAATTGCAATTCAGGATATTATCCCTAAAATTAAACATATTGGAATCACTTTAGATTACATTTTGTAAAGAAAATAATATTTATAACGACGATACGACACCTATAGTTGCTTTAGTGAACTTCCTTTAAAAAAAAAAAGTTCCCTGCATAAATAAACAATGATACAACATAGATAAAAAACGCAACATTGGGTGAGTCGTTTTTTGAATATGTATTTGAAAGAAGGCCTTTTTTCACATCTACAACCAGATAAAGATAATTCACCATGATATACTTATTGTGAGTGTTTTACATTGGGAGACACAATAACATCCATTTTTCATGCCTTCCCTATTTACAATGCAAATCTGCTGCCAGAAGTGTTGCTATAACCTCTAATCTGTAGTTTCCCATGAACAGAGAAGATTGTTTTTCTTTTCTATGACATCACTTCCTTTATATCTGATTTTAGGTTATCAAACTGCTTGGTATGCTGCCTGTTTACACAAGACGCTGCTGCTGTTCTTTCATTATATTAACCATACAGGCGCTGGTAGTTTGTAGCAATTATACTTTCATGATCGTTGAACCAAGAAATGCACTGGGCAGGACATTAACAGTTGAAGATTAACATTTTCAATAATAATCTATAGGCCAACGTTCGTAACTGAAGGGTGGTGACCCGGATTTTTGCGGTTCGGATTTACACAAATGTGCCACATGATGGTTTTATGTCTACAAAATGGAAGAGACAGACACGTCACAGCCACACACACAAGTTATACATGTTAATGTGGACGTTTTTCAGCATGAGTGAAGAAGGAATTAAGCTTGCCATTTGCAGCATTCACAATTTAAAAGAATAAATACAAAGAAACTATGGAGGAACCTTGAAAACAAGATTTTGACAAAAAGAAGGTGGGTTTAACCAGGCGCAGTTATTGGTATTAAAGTTATTTACGAGTTAAAGTTTTATTATCAACATACAGAGTCATTTTAATTCCATGAAAGAACATTTAAATGTATGCTGTCGATTATAGTTTTATAGAGAACTGGTGATCAACTGCATTCAGTTCATCTCTCATTTTCCCTTCTCTTGATGGAGAAACTATACAATGGTTTCACTGTTCATTTTTGTAATTCGATTTCATTTAATATATATAAATCCAACCTGGCCGATCTAGAGTCAAAGCTTTCTAGAACAAATGCGCTATAGCTGGTATTTAGTTATAAGCTCCTGGTGCCTACAAAAATGTTGTCAACTTGTCATTGATCTGTGATAGGCCAGTCTAATATTTCACTACATTGTCAAAGCAAACGTGAAGGCATGTGTGAATTCCCCCTGCTTGAGTTCACACTATGAAACCTAAATGTAGAAGTTACCAAACCAAATATGTTCTGCTTTCCCCGGTGCCATGTCATTTGAGAACTGATTCTTCAGTGTCTGGGAATTGCTGGACCTTTTCTCAGCGGGTCTGAGCACCAACATTCCTGGAAAGCCAAAATGAATATTGAGATTCAGATGAATGTCAGCCATGCAGAAAGCGAGCAGGTGTCTCTGTAAATCATGCGGACTATCCCACCACCATGTGTTTCCCTCTTTTTTAAGTGACGGCAAAAATGTCAGGCCACAAAAGGGCTTCTGTATTGGTAGCCTGGAAATAAGAAGATGAGTGGTGAAGGTTTGAAAGCTATTTGCAAATATGAGCTAGTAAATTTGTAAATTCATAATTTGTTATCCATTTTTACTGACCCCTTTAAACTTCCAGGAGATGGCAGTAGAAATGCACTGACCAGATATTTTTTGTACAAGCAGAGCTGAACTGTAGTTTATTCTGAAAAAAAGAGACGAGGTCAAGAGTCATCAACAGTTAATTATCAAGTCATAAAGCCACCTTTTGCCGGTGATGAAAGTGTGATATCTGGCTGTAGACGCATGCATGTAGTCCAACAAACCTGAACCCAGAGATTAACGGAGTTAAAACAGTTAAACAAGCCGTTTGACAGCATGTGTTTACGAACATCATGAGGATAAACTGACTAAGGCTGCAAACCTATGAATATTTGTATTCATTAATCTGTCAAATACAAAACACTTGGAAGGTGAAGTTTACAACCAAATGTTCTATCATCCATCATAAAGAGAAGCTGAAACCAGCTAGTGTTTTGGCATTTTTGCTGAAAAATCACAAAAGTTGTTCTTTTGTTGAAAATCAACTAATTAATTAATTGACAAATCACTTCAGCTCTTAAACTGATACTTTACTTAAGTGCTTGTTGAGTGTTGTTGGTAGATTTATTTTATCTTGAGCCCTTTGATGTCCCGTCTACTTTTGTTTAGTAATGGTGCTTTTGTACTGGGACACATGTCAGGTTGCACCACCTTCATTAGACGCTGATAAGAGGGTAAAGCAAAGTGTAATTTCTCTTTATCTCTGTCATTGTTCTTGACACAGTTTCAAGCTGAGACGGGAGCACTGACTAAGTTATATGATACTGACTCAAGTGTTCAGCCCTCTGTATGTGGCCACTCCTCTTCAGCAGGCAGCGCTTTCTTAGTGGGCGAGTCTCATTCCTGACCGGACTCCACTCAGCTCAGGTTTTCTGCATTTCCATTCAAGTCGGGAATACTGAGGGAAGGTTTTCACTCTTTGGATTTTGACAGTTTTTTAAAAAAGTTTTTCATAAAGTAAGTGGATTTTTAATATGTTGTCCAATTTTCCTGTACTGAATTCCTCTATTGTCCTCTTGGGGCTGTTATTTTGATTAATGTGACATAGCTGTCCTTCTCCTCCTAACTATTGTGGAGTTGATATTTCTATGTGTGACATTGATGCTTTCAGTATGTTGTAATTGTTTTTTCTTTAAAACGTACACTGACACTTGACTTAAAATAATGAGGAACATTGCCTTCAGCTAGAGTTTTGTAGTTCAGTACGAGTTTTAGGACCTTCAGGGTAGGGACAACTCCTTACCTGTTTGTAAGTGTGTGTTTTTCTTTCTCCTAAATCTTTATCAAATAAATGCTACGTTTGTACTTGAGTTCGGCAATAGCAAACAACAGGATATGTCCAGCAAATCATTTGAATTGAAAAATGTAACAGATTGCTCTCTATATCAACATTTCATCATATTGTATATTTGACGGCTAGATACTGCATATCTACAGAGCATCAAAGTGCTTCAGTAGTTTTGGTTCCTTCTTTATGCGATTGTGGGATGAGATTCTGACGGTGTTTCAGGGAATGTCTCCCTTTAAAGACAGATGACTGGACGTCCCCAGATTTTAACGTCTTTTTGTCTTTTATTGGAAACAATTACTTAATTGATGGGTAAATTCAATCTCCTTCATGACTGAAAAACCCTTAAAGGTATCTTGATAATTGAAATCAAGCAAAAATGTCAATCGTCAGAATTTGGACTGTAGGTGAGAAAATAATCTACCATGGGGAAAAAGATCAGTAGTTTCATCCCTCGTGGGTTTATTTCTCTAACTATTAGTTTTTCCGGGTTTCAAACTGCTGCAAGTAGTTATGTATATATTCATTGTTTGCAATCTTGTATATTGTAGAGAACATTTCGGCTAAAATTAGCATGTTTACATCTATTTTTGAAACAGCGCTGTAGGTCGTGTTGTGATTTAAGTGTCCTGTTTTAAGCTGTTCCGCCTTAATTCAGCGAACACAGCAGCCACTTGTTGGTTCTTTGGAGGAGCGAAGACTCTAGTCACAGTCATGTGAGCTGTTTAGAGGCTGTCTCATGTTTATGTCATGTATAGGATTATAAGGGGATACATATTCTATGGATTGCTGAACGTCACCTTGAGGATGGACATAAAATATATTAGAAATAACTCTTGCATGTTGTCATGACTTCACCATATCTATTCCTTCCACAACTCAATGCCTGCTGGGAAGCTTACCGCCCCCAAGCTGTGACAAACCTCCCCTGTGTGTTGGTATGCACCCACCATATATTTTCTTAGTTAATAATCAAACCCACAAGTTTCATAGGTTTTTTTTGTTGACACCAGCCGAATTTATGGCTCATACGTCCTGAGTCTTATCTAAGGGAGTGCGATCATATGACATCACAGACTAACAAACAGGCAGTCGCACGAAACTGCCTAAACTTGGCAACATGCGTGTGTACTCATGCTGTGGGAGACTATGACTACACCTGACTGTAGGGTCAAGAAGGCCAGTCACACCTGAATCACTCAATCAACAGGTCATAGTATTAAGTAATGAGTCTTTGGAAAGCCTCTGTTAAGGCTGTTTGGCTTAGACATGGGTTTGACTCATCTAGTGCTTGTAGCCTAATTGCTTGTAGTCATTTTATTTTATATAATCAGTTGTATTTTCCCCTTATGGTCTCCCAGAGGTTGCAGGCTTAAACACTGCGCTGATTTCTTGGTTGAATTGTCACAGTTTAAATGTGTTCTGATTTTATCTTTTGATTTTTACAAAAGACAATAAAACCTTCATGAAATTGCAGAAATACAATGTGAAATGTTACACGTTGTTTGTTCAGTCAAAGTTCAGATTTTTCTAAGAGAATTTGCCTTTTATTACACCAAACAGCCGTTCTAATGTTTGAACACTGACACAAATTATCCCTATTTTTTATTAAATGTAAGTTACACCTAAAACGTTGAAAATTGTGATGGATGCTAAAGCTGAAATATTACTTCCCAGGAAATGGTGAGGGTCGACACTACCCAGTGAAGAATAGCAACAGTAAGTGGATCCACTGACATGGAGGGCAACGGAGAGATCAGTGACACTGACAGCGGCATCATCCTTCACTCAGGTAAAACATCTTGTCTTTTCTTTGTTGTAATTGGGAATCACACATTAACACAAAAGTCTAAATCACAAACATCTTTTCAGTAAATGAACAAATACACGTTATGCAGTTTTTTAGACTATTCAATCGTGAAAGGTATACTATATTGGGACGCAGTGGATTAGAGCGTTGGTGTTGGGATCAGGTGGTCACAGGTTCAAACCCCACTGCAGTCAGCATGTCGTTGTGTCCCTGAGACACTTCACCCCAAATTGCTCCAGTGGGGATTGCCCACAGTATTGAGTATGTAAGTCGCTTTGGATAAAAGCGTCTAACAAGTAACATGTAATGTCTAACAAGTAACATGTAATGTATACTGTCAAAATGGTGAAAGACTTGATTGATTTAAATTACAAATTGATTTATAAAGCAATGAATCAATCTCTTTCAGCCAGTAGACCCTTTGCTAGAGGCAAACAAATGTAGAAACTAAGACACACCTTAGTTCAGCCCTTGGTAATCTTATCGCTGCACCTGCTTTTAAATGACCTAAAGATACATGAAACATTTCAAATAATTTTCATGCTGATAGCTTTCTGCCAAATAAACACTTTACTTCAAACTTTGTATGCTCTACTTCCCTGCTGTTAAATTGAGACTCGTTAGTAACATAAATCTTCTACCGACACACCAGGTCGCCTTTTTTATTGCTAGGTCATTATTGGATACGTCACTCTTGTGCTTCACCAAATATTAAGCAACATGACATCCTTTCAGAGAATAACACATAGCAGATTTCAAGGAGTTAACAACTAACGCTATGGTTTTCTTGGTAGAAGACTCACTTTTGAATTCAATCAAATTAATAAATATTCTTGAATCAACTCCACACTTTAGCAAACAGCAGATGTGTATTTGGGGTAATTCCAGCAAGTTTAAAAACAAGTGCATCTATGTTGTTCAAGAAAACAAGTTGTCATGTGAAAACTCGAGCAGGCACTAAAACGCATGCGGTACATTGTGAGTTTATATCAGATTAGTTTCTGCACAACAAGAAGGACGCATCGTAAGTGATCCACATTAAACTTCAAATAAAAAAATGGCCCTGTTACATTGTCTATATATATGGATCATTTATTTGAAACAAATCTTATTTTTTATTCTATCCATTCTTCTTTATTTTTGAAAAACCTGAAGCCTAGATTGCCCACTGTGCAACTTGAGTAAATGTAGCCTGGAGCTGCTAGCCTCCAGCAGAAGTGAAGAGCAGGTTACAGATGTTTCATTCTTCACACCCAACTGAAGCTGCCTCAAATCAGATTTCACACAACTCCCTCATTTATTTCAAGCAAAAATGACAAAAATTCTCTAGCTCCAGCTTCTCAATCATGAGACCTTTTTGGTTTTTGTTTTATTCTCATTAAATTGAATATCTTTGCTTTTTGGAAAGTTACAGGACAAATCGATTTAACAGGTGCAGCTCAAGGTGTTGCTCTTTGTATTTCCAAAGTTAAATCGTATTTTTGGGTTGCAGCAGTCAATAAGGAAGTCACCCAATATGGTCATCCAAATAGTTTCCTCAGTCCTATAAGGTAACAATAACAAATAATTAACAGCAAACTTTGACAGTCTTGTTTTTGCTACGCCCAGCAGTGTCTACCGACGATTAGTAATGGCCTCTCTGACATTCCTTGCGGCTTAATTGAGCCATGTGATGTCTACCCTATACAATGAAAAAGGGTCAACCTACGAAGAATGGGGGGATTGTCACTCTAGGAAGAGAAATTCTTTGCCCTATTGTAGTGCTGTCACTTCTTTCCTGTCGCAGCTCTGATGTTTGTCAGTACCTGCAGGGATCCTGTTAATAATCTCTGTAGGTATGCAGCACTCAATGCCTTTGGACTGAAGCCACTCCCACAGCCCTGAAACTAATCTTAATGTCATTAGTCACCGAGGCTACAGACAGCACCAGTCGAACACTCAGGCGTTGTTTGTAGTTACAAAGATCCAGCCTGCCATTCTACATGCCAATAAAGAAAACAACGACAATAACAAAAGTTACGTTCTGTTGAATGAAACCATGGTGTCGTCTGTGGCATCCAGATTTAATTTGAAGCTGTAAAATAACATTGATGGTAGCATACTACAAGCAGGCCAGAATACTTACAAGGCAACAGAAAACAAGTCAAGTATATAGATGCATTAAAATAGAACAGGCAACAGTATATGAACATGAAAGATGTGGAATATTGGAAATTAAATCAACATTTTATGACTTAATCTTTTAACTTTTAAGGAATTGTATTGCTATACATGACAAATAAAATGGAACAGATGACTGATACATTAACAAATGCTCTTGTAGCTGAGATATCACTCAGCTCGTGATTTTTAAATAGATTTATTATGTTCCTTTTCCACTGCACATTTCTTCCTTTTAATTTCGTTGTGGTTAAAAAAAACTAATTTGTTCTCACACATTTTGTGTTTTGGCTTTGCTTTGTATTGCATAACAAATATGTCATGGCGTTTTAATCCGTTTCTACATTCAATAGCCACTTTTCTCTATCGGGGTTGTTGGTTATGACGCGCCTCTCTTTGCTTCCAAACAAACTTTGCGGAGATCGTTGTAGCGTTGAATCACATCAGATTTATTCTTTGATCAAGGTGGCATAGAAACATGAAGACAAACTTCCTCGCTTCAAAGTAACTAAAAGTTCTCTGTATCAAAAATAGAACAAAAAGAACACGGTCAAAAGACTAATACCGCTTCCCGTCCAATCACACACTGAGCTGTGTTCCATTGTCATGCCATATATAGGCATATAGACACGCACGTCATACCTGACAGCGCACATTTGACAGCAAATAAGTGAGCGTTAAATTAACATATTTTAAAGCGTAGTGTGACTCACAAAAATAAATAGTTAAAAGTTTATTCTAAATCCTTATATTATTAAGCCAAACATTCAAACCATAATGATGAAAGGAAAATGGCTCTAACAAAATGTGTAACAGTCTCATTATCTGAGATATATAAAAGCGCTTTCTTCATTTCACAGGCTCTGACAGCCCAATGACACACATGAAGGATGTGACCACGCATACACGGGCCATGAAGCTCAAACACCAGGCTCTCCAAGAACGACTGGAGATCTGCCTACTGGAGCTGAAGAAAGTCTGCATCCGAGAAGCTGTAAGTACAAGTTATCGGCAAATGAACTGGGGGTGGGGGAGAGATTTTTTATACAGCTTATACTGTATATCTGAATAAGTCCGCGGGATTGGAAGAAACTGGTAAAATCTTTTATTCTATTGGAGAAAACAGATTGCTATAATATTGTGATTATATTGTACTGTGGGGCCTCTGGTGATTCCTACCCCTAACATCAGAAGATTTAAACTGTTTCAAAACTAATGAGGCTGCAGAAAGAACTATGTTAAAAACATGTCGCAGAATAAATGTCTCGTATAACCCTGAACTTCTAAGCTTATTCAATTTGGTTTAAAAAGATTTCTAGTACAGCTAGTCTAATTCAAACTCAAGACAATTGTTACGTAATGAGGCAAGCGGCCCTTTTTAATGAAGGATTTAGTAGGTGGGGTAGTTTTAGTGCAGGATGTTAGATGACGCATTTTATTGCAGGTGAACAAAGTAACCTGCAAGAGAGGACATTTCTGAGATGTGTTCAGCCCTGTCCACACTAATGTGGATCTATTAGATATGCTGTTTGGGTCAGAAAGTTTTGTGTCCACACTTCTGATGCTATAAGGTCTTGTTCTTTTCAAGCCAAAATGTTAGTGGTTTAAAAACACTGACTTTGATGTCCGACAATTTGATACATCTTTTAAATGTGTCTGCCTCAGCTTCCAAATGTCACAGTCATGGTCTACTGAGAGGGAACACAAGGTCTTTTTATCCGTCCTCCTTTATGACATTATTACTCTGGCTCTTACCACTGAGCAGAATGCAAACATCATCCTTTTCCTTTCAGACAATGCCATGCGGCTGCAGTGAGATTTTTTTAAATGTATCACAGCCTTTGAAGAGGTATTCTGGTGGTTAAGTTGGCCAAAGCTATTTCAATGTTCTCATGACAGCTTGGATTTAAATCCAGCATGAAATATTGCTCTCGTCACCTCTCCATTTTCAATATTTCTGCTTCTCTTTCTCTTTCTGCTTCTGCATTGGAAAATATCCAAATAAGAATATAAATTGCCACATCCAGTCATTTCGAAACGGGACACATATTCCTTTGAAAGTTTCTCTGCCATATGTCAGTGCTGTGGGGTAAAATCCCAGAACAGATCATTCTTTCCTGTTGACACTCGGGCTGGGCACTCCTGTCGGGACATGCTCAGGTGAACTAATGGGAGCCATGATGCCTCTCCCTTCTTTTAGTGACAAAAGAACAGGCTTACGTGTTTGTCTGTCTGCAAAAGTGGCTGGTTAGGAGTGACTCAAAGTAACCATTTCTGTGACTCTTCGTTAATGAAATCAGTAATGGTGCGATGTCGTGCTCTGTGGTTGGTTGGGCACAGACATTCGATACAGTGAGAAAGTGAGACCTGAAGAATGTGTTGTGAAAGGAAATCTCTGCAAATGCTGAATTGTGCAACAGATTCCTTGAAACTATATGTGCCTCAACATGTAAAGAGAACTGAATGTGATACATCGTTTCAAAAGTGCCAAAGACATGGTTCAATGGACTCTCAAGAGATGGTTTATCTTTATTTAAACAACTCAACCGAAAGGATAAAAAGCATTGATTAGCATCATTAAAAACACTTATTGATAATTATACTTTATTTGGACAACTCAACTGAAAGGATTTAATAGCATTTTTAAAAATATGTCTTTATTTTGATAAACCAAGCCAGACGATCTGTCATCATTCCAGTTTTCGTTTTATTCAAATGCATCTTTGTGGACATTTGGATTTGTAATATTTTTTGTGTGGTTTAGGAGTTGACAGGCCGGCTGTCAGATGATTACCCTCTGCTGCCAGGAGAGAAGCCTCCGCAGATCCGCAGACGTATTGGAGCTGCGTTCAAATTTGATGAACAAAGCTTCCCTCGAGGAGCAGAGGTAAAATCAGCATTTATAAAACGCAATACTAAATAATGTCATTTCAAAGAATACGTAAACATCAAGGACATACAATGTTCAATTGTTCAATTCACACTTGTTGTCTCTCTCTCGTCATTCCCTCATTTCACAGGAGTCAGAACTGAGTTTTGTTGATGCTGAGTTGGCGCTTCAGATGAAGATATACGAGGCAGTGCGCAAGCTCTGCGAGGAGGTTCACCCGAGTAAGGCTGTTAAGAAGAGCCGCTTACAGCAGTGCAAGAGAGAAGAGAAAAAACTCAAACGCCTGCAAGAGACGGCCTTTCAGCTTCGCCTGGAGCACGGCCGTTCATCACCACTTCCTGCTTTTAATATTGCACAACACGGTGAGAGCCGCCGGCCAGACTAAAAGATAGTTTTCTGTAAAAATCAATTTCACTACACCTAAGCAGGGAGTTATTTGAATATGAATGATTTAAAGAGCTCTGGATTTTGATAGATTTGTAGAAATGTATTATTTTCACATGTGAATCAATGCATTTATTTCTGTTTTTCAGATCTGGGTACATCTGATGACAGCTCTCTGTCTGATTCTGTGGTGCAAGATGAAGGTAAGATTTACTTTTAGTGCTGCAACTAACAATTATTTAAACTTTTGATGAATCTTAGATCTTTTAGATTAATCAATCGGTTGTTTCCGTATTTTAGAATGTTCGAATATTGTAAAAAAAGAAGTCCATCCCGTTTTTTTAAGTCCAATAGAATGTTTTTTAATTTCTTGTTTTGTCTGTCCAAACCCCAGTCATGTTCAGTTTAGAATGAAATAAAACAGGGTAGCAGGAAATCTCTATATTTAGAAGTCTGAAAACAGCATTTTAAAATCTGTCAATGAGAATTAGAACAAAACTAACTTTTTTGTGGTTTAAAAGCTGGTAGTCACTACTTATCCATTACCTATAAAACATACAATTGTGAGCAGAGTCCACTAAACATTTTCTAAAATACTGCGGTCCTCATGGTGCATCTTAATAAAATATGTTTTTCAAAGCATACATAAAGAATCTATGAAGGAAATATATTTGTATTAACACTTAATAGTTTTCTGCAGCTATAATACACTACATATTTTCTTTGTTTCTTCCTAGAAGTGACAAGTCAGTCATCACAGCTGTCTTCAGGACTCCCTGATCCAGGAGAGACAGACCCGCCCCGGCTTCCCTCTGTGTCCTCACAATCCTTCTCAAAAAGCTCCTACATGTCTCCATCTGCGGCTCCACAAAACCTGCCGCAGACTCCAAGCCAGTCTCCCCATCCCAGCCTCACGTCTACGCCCAGTTTCAGCTCAAGCCCTGCAAGTGACCTTCCTCCCATCCAACACTCCCCGTGGACAGAGTCTAGTCTGGACCAACCTTACCAGAAGAACAGGAAGTCGCGCTCCTCCAACAAGTCGAGGTAACACCAACCATCCATCATGACTCCATTCCTGTTTATCAACTTTTTAGAATTGGGGAAAGCAAAGTGTGGTTTGTTTTACTTGGTAAACTGTGTGAAATGCAGATGTTGTGGTTACTAGTTGCATTAGCAAGCTTGTGAGGGAGGCGACTTTGGTTGGATTCTTTGGAAACTCTAGGGAAAAACCGAAGTTGATGAAAATGAAAAAGAAACAAATCATTGTGCATCAACTGAAGAAGTCTGTTATACCTCAAACAGGGATGGGCTGATATAGGATTATATTGCTAATCCAGTAAACAAAAAACATTCACAATAAATTCATTGTGGTGAATTTCCATTATAGATATATTTGTGAATATGGGGCATAAAAAAGCTCCCTAGCTCTCTGTCATTGTCGTAAAGTTGAAAAATACAGTTTGTTTGTTTATTTATTAATACAGTGGAATCTTATAATGTATGATTGTGAACCTGATTTAAAAGCGACAGATTATTCACTCAAAAAGATGTGTACTACATTTGAAGCAATGAAAATATCTGTTTCTTTAGAAAAAGGTTGATGATTATCTGGATTAAAGATAATAACTTGAAGTGCAATTACAATGGCCCGAATAATCAGGATGTAAGTGTTTAATTTCGCCCACGCCTAACCTCAAGGCTATGAGGGCACCCTGATTGGTGACTCCCTTGTTGCTAGTGTTCGTTCATGAGGACAATATCCAGCAGCAAGAATACACTTGTCTTTTCTTTTCAACAATGCTGGGAGAAAGCTGATTTAGAAATTGAATATCTTGTGCAAACTCATTTGTTCTTTTATAGCAGAGTAAATGACAGTGGTTCATATATGAGCAACACTGCCATCTGCTTTTGCTCTGGTGCAAAAGCAGCCAAAGAGAGAAACTCATTTCTGTACATCCGGTTTCAAAATGACACATTGACAAAGAGGAAGAACCAAGGCTTTATTGTCCACTAGTAAATTCCTGTATTAAAAACTCCATATTATGATAATTGTATTCTTCTTTGTCAGGGTAATAGATAACTGTAGTCCTTCTACGGCTGAGGCAGAACAGCTGTAATACTACAAGACTCCACTTCATCCATTAGCTTTCTTTTCTTTATCTTTGGGATTTCTGATGTTGATGTCATTATGAAAAATATTTTTTGATAAACAAAGAAACTTAATATAATGTGTTTCTTGTGCGTTCAACAGTTCATTCAAAACGGAGTTGTTACCCCCACTGGAGGCTGTTTTTGCTTCCCACCTGAAGCTGGGCCACAGCCAGTCCAACAGCACGCCCTCCACACCAGAGATGAGAGTCCACAGACAGCTCTCCCTCAGGTAGCCCCCCCCCCCCCCCCCCCCCCCCCCCCCCCCCCTCATTCACCTCCACAGTACTGTATGTCTGCAGCGCAACTATATTCAGTGCTGGCTGTAAACTAAAAACTAAAATGGTAAAATGACTGTAACTATAATAATTGTATTGACTCGGATAGAAGAAGTACTCTACTTAAGTAAGTATAAAAAAGTATCTGGTAAAAAAACTGCTCACGTATTGAGTAACGTCATTACATGCAATTTATTACATCAATTATACGATCAGACTTGTTCCAACAGGTAATAACAAAGCTTGGACACCGTTTTTGGGTGTGTTTTTGTGTGGGCTGCTTTTGTCTCTTGCTGTTGGACAATCCCTGTCGTGCGTGTGAGTTTAGCTGGATGGTAAAAGTAGCAAGAAGTGTGTAGCCCAATGTTATAACGTAGAAGTAGAAACATTTTGTTACTAATTATTCAAATATAGCATGATAGGTCCACTTTAAGTAAGGGTACAAAGTATTCTGCAAAACAACTACCTCTTAGAAGTACAATTTAAAAAAAAAAAAGAAAGAAATGACTCTACTTATGTAATGCCCACTATCCACCACTGCCTAAGCTAAAGCTGTGATTTACTGCAAATGTTATTATTTACCTTGTTTTGCACATTACATTTATTATTATTTTAAACAGTGACTGTGAGATGTGCATTTTTGAAAAAAAAAGTTTTCCTGGGTAGCCATATTAATGCACTTGCTCCTTTCACAGAATACCCAACCCTGAGTCTCCATTTGAAAGGGAGCGAGGTCGCACCAGAAGTGCAAGGAGGCGACTGACAGAATTTGCAATAACTTTACCGGATGCTCCTCTTCCTGCTGTGAACTACGCAAACTATGTCAACTCTGAGGATAGCAACTCTGAACACTCGTTTTCATCTTACAACAGCTCACCGTGTCAGGAGCTGCCCTGTGATTCACCCAAACAGTATCAGTCTGCATTCGTGCACTCTGGCCCCGGGGGCAGCTGTGGCCCTCAAGGCTTCCCGAGCACTGGCTTTTACCATAACCCCCGGCAACAGTCCAGCCCCGGGTTTCCTAAAGCCTATTACACTGAAGAAACAGCCTACCGACCTGAACTGGACTTGGCACGGGGCTATTACACCCAGCGGGCTCCCTGTGCTCCCAACAGATATGAGTATTACTATAAAGACCCTGCTGTGCTCCACCAGAGAGCACAGAGGCCTCTACCTCCTGATATCAGACTCTCCCCCTCCCCGGCTCAGTGGGAGCATCCGCAGTACCGCTCCAATGGCCTTCCAAAACAAGTAGTGAACGAGCAGCTGACCTCGTGGCACCACCGCAGTCAGCTGAAGTCCCCCAGGTCCTGCTCTCTGGACAGACAGGGGGCCGTCAGAGTTAAAAACATTTCTGCTCGGGAGACCGCCTTTCACCAAAACCAGAAGTACCATGAGCAGGTAAACAGACACAAATATGTTGACACACATCTTACAATCTGTCAACATAGAAACAGACATACTGAAACAAGTAGTAGTACCAAATAATGAATAATTTAATAAGTTCTTCATGACAGGAAATAGTTTTTATTCACCTAATCACTACGATAAGAAATTCCGGCTTAAGAGGCATTTTGGTAAATGTGCCTGTTTGATCAGAAACCTGTGGGTGAACTCATGTTGTAAAATAACATTGTTTCAATAATTTACTTATATTGTTTCTATTGTTGTTGTTGCTAACTCAGGTTATCCAGAGAAGGGCTCTTCAGAGAGAGGAGACTCGCTGGGTGGTAGATGACGGTTCTCACTTTATGAGTCAAGTTTAAACCAAGGACACCTTGGACCGCAAACTGAGAGGCGACTGCATTTATTACCAAATAACCAAAGTGGAGTCTTAAGAAAATCAAGTCAAATTTACTTTTTAAGTCCCTAAACATTTTTTTTTTTTTCATGATTCTTGTTTATCTTTCTGCCTGCATTAAGGGATAATAACGAATGCATCTTACACTACAATCTGATACAAAAATAATATGGCTACTAAAGTGACTGTAAAGATAACCCCGGTTGCTTGTAAAATGTGCCCATTGTTTTTGTCCACTCTATATGAATTCAATGCTTGTTAAATGTTACTGAGAGCTGTTTGAACCTGCCACAGTTCAAAACTCATATTTAAGTTTATCAAACAAAACCACAGAGTTTCTGCTTCTTTAAATACAGGGTTATTTTGATATGCGAATTGACTATGATATGACATAACGAAACGGAAATCGTCAGCCAATAGTTTGGAAGCTCGAACAGGGAAATGCCCAACACAATTTAACATTGTTGCCAGATTGTGAAACATTTATGTTTTTAAAAAGTAACATTTTACATTTAACTAGTTACATTAAGGTCCCTGTTGAAGGTAATCTCACAAGAACTAACATCAATTAATCATGTACATGTCTATAACTACTTAGTTATACAACAGAGTGCTGCATTAGATGTTGCAATCTGTAGCGAAATGATACAACTTCAATTGAGGAAGTGTTCAAGACAGAGAAGTTTACTTTTTGCTGTGTGGTAGATGGGGTGCTCAATTTCTAGCTGTTCGAATGAAATCAATGAATTGTAAAATAATGTAAATCAGTAACATGTCCTTTTTAGCTACATTTTGTGTTTAATGTTCCATGATTTTCTTTTTTCATCATGTTAATGAACTTGAGCTGCTTACATTTTAAGATCCCAGTTGTTTCTTCATAATCATGTACTTTTAGAGGAAAATGCGTCTTCTTTTTCTACTTATTGTGTCTGTGGATCTGCCAGTTAACTTGAATTACTTATAGACTTAATAAAGTAGTTGAAACTAAATATTAATTTACTCACATGAGCTGAAAGGCAGCAAATTTAACAAAAGCAGAGTCTTGATGTTTGGCAGCTATTAAAGTGTTCAAATCAAATTGAAATATCCCAAACTTTAACAGATATTTGTCAGTGTCTGTATTAGATCTGCTCTCAAACCACTGACAATGTGTGATTCACAATCATGTCTCACGATCAAACACGCTTTCAACGGTTCAAATGAAAGCAACCTTCTGCAAATTCAACTACAGCTTCACACTGACCGGTCCCTCACAGTGATCTATGTATGTGTTTATTTATTGTGATGTGCACCATTTGACTTATGGAAAGTCAGACTTGAAATAGAAAAAGACTTGGACCTGAGTTTGCAAAATACAGCAGCAGTAAAGACTGTTTTGAGATGTATATAGAAAAAAACAGAACACAATCATGTACCCTTGTGTGCCTCTTTTTTACTGTATTTCTTTTTAATTTATCAGTTAAAGTAGTTTAAGTGAAACTAATAATAATGTGTTATGTTGCTGATGATAAATCTGTGAAGTGTTTACCCTGTGGAAGAAAATAAAGAATAATATTTGCATAGTGTTGAGAATCATTTCCTCTTTTATCTTGCTTTTTCCAAAGTAGAAATGTTGACATGTCATATTAGAAAAGCACAGGTGTAAATAAGAAAGATTTGTGAATACTAAATTATATTTTGTGCTAATATTCTTACTAATAAAAACCTTTTTCTTATATTATGAGTACTTTCTTAAGGAAGAGGACTTATGTAACCGGTCTGTGGGAGCCAGAATCCTTGTTGGTTGCAAGGGGCTCAAATACTTATTTCCAACAATTAAATGCAAATCAATTTATATCTCTTATATGATGTACATTTCTGGATAATATTTTTGATATTCTGTCTCTCATTAGTAAAATAACTAATGAGACGGTTAATTTCTTTGTAAGTCGGTAAACTTACAAAATCTACAAGGGTTCAAATACTTATTTCCTTCACTGTGTATAGGGACTATTTTTCATTCTCAGCTCCAATGTTGGCATATCCACCTGGTCCAAATGTGTGCAAACCTGAGAGTGGTAAGTATTTATTCAAGCTTAAATAGCAATTATTTAAATGATGTATTAGTCTGTCCAATATTTTCTCTGTTAAGTATTGCCTATGAAAATAGAGAAATAGTCAAACTAATCTTCATCCCACTTTCTCAATGTCCAAGTGTATGTCTTTAAAAAAAAGTGTCAGTGAAAGCATACACTTTAATAATACAGAAAAGCTGCATTTTGCATTTTTGTATATCTAATTGATTAAGCAGTTAGATATTTCCATCTCAAACTAAACTTGCCTTGCGTTTGGTGAAAAGAAAAGAAATATCTAAACAATATCTGTCGTTTTCTCATATTCATAAGAATTATGTATTGCTTGCAAACAGGAGCCTGCATCTGTGCCCTGGGAAGAGCACACAATGGCAGTAGAATAAGACCAATAACATGTAACTTATATATAGGAGGCTGTGGCTCAGTGGATAGTGTGCTGGACTTCGAATCAGGGGATAGCAAGTTCGTGTCCCACTGCAGTCAGCATGTCGTTGTGTCCCTGGGCAAAACACTTCACCCCAAATTGCTCCTGTGGGGATTGTCCACAGTACTGAATGTATGTAAGTCGCTTTGGATAAAGAAAAAAAGCATCTAACAAATGACATGTAATGTAACATGTGTGTACATCACTGCAGACCTGTTGCTCATTTGAATATAGGGGAGGCTGTGGCTCAGTGGATAGTGCGCTGACCTTCGAATCAGGGGGTAGCAAGTTCGAGTCCCACTGCAGTCAGCATGTCGTTGTGTCCCTGGGCACCCAAATTGCTCCTGTGGGGATTGCCCACACTGAATGTATGTATGTCGCTTTGGATAAAAGCGTCTAACAAGTTAAATGTAATGTCTTTATTAATTCCTTTATCATCCACAGAGCCCAGAAGGTGTCATGGAGGGAAACATATATATATATATATATATAATTTGTAAGCACGATTTAAAAATACATGCTCTCATAATTATTATTATTATGTATTAATCAGTGAATGTTGGCATAGTTTATCACTTCTTTTTTAAATACTTTATACTTATACTTTAATATAATTAAAAGTGCATGAATATAAAAAATGGAAGAACACAGGCTACATCCCCCTCTCTGCTGATTATAATATCCTTCTAAATGCATTTGATATAATAAAGATATATTTTTAACATTATGTCCTTGTTTACATTTTGTAAATGCATCAACTAAAGTGACTGATTTGCAAAGTATGAAAACATATTAGTTTTTCTGGTTTTTCTACTTCTTCTTCGGGGCTTTTATTTTGGAAACAACCGGAGAGGGCTGCGGTTGGTTTTACGGAAGAGCTCTCAACTTCCGGAAAGGATTGTGTTTTCGCATATCGATAAATAATTCACCTTCCTGGTTTGAACATTACCTTGTCAGGTAACTTGTGTACATTTAATTCAATTGCAATAACGGATGTTAGTACAGTAGTCTATGTAGATCAGGGTATATGTTGTGTCGTCGTGAGGACTTTTACTTCGCCGCTGGTTCACGTTTATTCTCAAACCAGTGTCGCCTGCTCGACTGGTTAGCATCCGCTCGGCGCTAGCTTAAAGGTAACGTTAGCAACACGATATAAGCGACCCATGATCTGATACCTTATTCGCGTATCAGGTGGTTTATTAAAATGTCGTTCCGCTCCATGCTTTAAAGTGTTCACAACCGTATAATTATAATGGATCCACGTATGTTGGTCGGTGTGTTGCGGTTGTTTACATTTTGTACTCCATTTTCCGTCTGACGCCGCTAATCACCAGCCGTCTGCCAGGCTCTGCTAAACGCTTTGTTTCTGTTGTCTGCCGTGTATCAAATGTCAGTTTTCTGTATTATATCTGCAGTATTGTCACTATTACGTCTGTCGAGCGAAATGTGTTCCCGTTGACATTGATCTGAATAAGTTCATCCGGTCCTTTGTTCTGCAGTTGTCTGATCGATGTAACACGGATTTCACATGCGACCCAGATTAAATATCAGCCATTTTATTTCAGGATTTAGATACATGTTTATGTAAGTTAGGGATCTGCAGTATGCTATAATACTAAATAACCGTACTGCTTTATAATACTTTGTCATTTACATAAAACAACATCGTGAGTACGTAACACCGTGTCAGTGTTGTATGTAGGGCTATGCAGACTGTATGTGCTGTACTGAAATGCATCAATATATGCTCACAGACCCCTCACTGTATACAGACTCATTTAGTAATGCTCCAATAAGTGATTTCCGGACCGACCCGTTTATTGAGGCCGAGGCCAATACATAAGCCATGATATAAGATTAATCTTGCAATAACAAAATAAGATAAGATAAGCACAAACATTTGGATTGCTATGCTATATTGCCTTCCAAAGAAGGGATTGTAAACTCGCACGACCCAAACCCCTAAACTTTACTTTCTTGAAAACATAGGCTAATACAGGTCAGACCGTATATTCTTACTGATAAGCATTTATAGGCTATAGATTGGCCTATAAAAATACTATTTGTTCCCTTACTTACAACTGATGGTGAAATCCCTTCTCTGCAGCTTGGTACAATTTCAAAAAGGTTGACGGATGGATGGATATTTCTTAATTATGGGCCAATTATGTATAGGCCACATTTATAACATGCATGTTATATTATATGTACATGCATATTGTATTATCTATACAATACCTGTTAAATTGTTCTGTTTAAATGCACTTAAGGACACATTCTGTATATACCAAACATATATATAGTTAGTTGTATAAGCCTGTGACATAAGATTTTCAA
The DNA here is from genome assembly GCF_902827165.1 of Trematomus bernacchii. Taxonomy (NCBI): domain Eukaryota; kingdom Metazoa; phylum Chordata; class Actinopteri; order Perciformes; family Nototheniidae; genus Trematomus; species Trematomus bernacchii. Next base: position 6,722,150 of record NW_022987698.1, read on the forward strand.
CGACATAATTACTCTGTAGCTATGTTAGTTTGACAATAAAGAACCTTGAACCTTGATAACTGTTTCTGTGAACATTCAGAACACAACACACTGTATACAATTCCTTGTATTTGCATATACTTACTTTGCCATTCATTCTAATTGTGCCTGTGTGTAATTGTGATTATGTTGGCTTATATTTATGTAGTTTTGTATGTTTAGCTCCATGTTTTTATTTGAATAGTCTTGACTCATATCTCTTCTTGTATATTTCTTTTATATGTCAACAGTAGCCAGTAAAGCTGATTTTGGTTGTTGTTGCTCAGGAGGAAACTGAAGTGCACCTTCTGAAGCAGAATACAGAGGCTGTGAGTGGGTCATCAGGCAGTCTCCCTATGTCAGGCCGAAACGGGTCTGCAAGTGATGCAGACTGTCGGATCTCTGAGGACTGCCATGTCCCAGATGTGGAGCTGATGGAGCTCGGGCCACTGTTGGAGGAGGGAGGGGGGCGGCCTGCAGCATCGAATGGCGTCCACTCAGAGGTAAGGCTGTTCCACAAAGTTCCCCATAGAATAGTTGTTGTGGCTCAATTGCTTCAGTATTCTCCTGTTATTTAATTAAAGGGAGCCACAATGCTTGCTGACGAGGAAGAGGAGGATGATGAGGTCGAAGAAGTCCTGACCTTACCACTTCAGGCCCACCATGCCATGGAGAAGATGGAGGAGTTTGTACATAAGGTATGATGTATTCTTTATTTAATAAACAATATTCAATGGGTACCGATTCAGGTTACGGCACCAATCCATCAAGATCTCATCAAACCACACTGCCAGTCGAAGGTTTATACTAATGTTTGACACTTAGGAAGGGTTTGCCTATTAGGTCAGAACAAAGTCAGTTAGATGTTTTATCTTTGGAATAAATTGCACAAATCAAATCAAGCACCTTTGAACATTTTAAAGCTTGGAAATAAACCAACAACAAGTGTTACTGTTATAAATATATAAGTTACCACTAGTTTCAACAATAGATTCAGCTCAATCGGAAAAACATGATTGTTAAATGTTGTTTGGTAAACGTTCCTATGTGGCATAATAAGGCTAATTAAATATCTCATGACATTACACAATATGTCTCCCCACATTAATATTGCAACAGCAACTTAAAAGGAGCTGAAACTCAACACGCAGTTCATCTCAGAGCTGTATACCAGGTGTTGAACAATCTTCCTAAATACCTGAGGCCCCCTGAAACTGTCATAAAACCAGGACTTAAGACATTAATGTTAACTGCGGCTTTCCAAAAACTGCATAATTTTTTGTAATGTGTTGCTATTTATTTGCATGCTTTTACTTTTTCAAAATACAACTCCTTTCTTTACTTTGGCCATGTTTTATTGTTGTTCAAATGCAGTTTAAACATTTTATTAAATTCTTATTTCTAATATATTGAAAAATATAATTATTAGTTTGTCCCTCTAAAGCACTTGTAGAAATATGACTAGTTCAGCAGAGGTTCATGGGCACACGGTTGCCGATCTGGGTGAACAGCAACAACCAGGGATTAAGGTATAACTGCTGTGTAGTGAGTCATTAGTGTGTGTGTGTGTGGGGGGGGGGTTATTATTCAACGTCAGACACATGTTGTGTGTTGTATAAGACGCATACAAATCTCCGTGGGAGACCAGGGTCAGCTTACAACAAACAACATGAAATACCGTCAAAACACATCGATAAGAACACTGATCAAAAATATCTGACTAACCTGTTTGAAGACAGAATAGATGCTAGCTTCAGTGAGATATAAACTAAATATATATATATAAATAAACTACATTTAAAGTAATGATCTGTTGCAAATTGTAGTCACTGCAGTATCCCCAATTGTGAGAGCCTCATAGTGAATGAATATGTCTCTGAGTGACACCTTTTCTAACTCTTCAGGTTTGGGAGGGGCGCTGGAGGGTCATCCCTTTCCATGTGCTGCCAGAGTGGCTAAAGGACAACGATTACCTCCTGCATGGACATCGGCCCCCGATGCCCTCCTTCCGGGCGTGTTTTGGAAGCATCTTTAGAATTCACACTGAGACAGGAAACATCTGGACTCACCTGTTAGGTACGTTTAAAACACGCTGATAACATTACTAAAAGTGTGGTTTCTTCTCTTGGCAACTCTATGTAAAATTGGCCTCTTTTTTTCCCTCAGGGCTGATCTTATTCATTTGTCTGGGCACGTTAACCATGCTGCGGCCCAACGTGTATTTTATGGCCCCTCTGCAAGAGAAAGTGGTGTTGGGGATGTTCTTCCTGGGAGCTGTGCTCTGCCTCAGCTTCTCCTGGCTTTTTCATACCGTTTACTGCCACTCTGAGAAAGTGTCCCGCACCTTCTCCAAGTAAGACCTCACACCTCCTTACACGGCTTCTCACATTCTCACCTTGCATGTCTTAAGGGAATCATTTGTAACTGTCAAAGTGTTTTACTGTTTTAGACACACTGCTCTTGGAGTAAACAGGTTTTAAATGTCAGACATCCGTATGTTTCTTCATACTAGACCTACAGGTCTTGCCAACAAAGGGGCACACCCACCACTATTATTTGAGTTTAAATGGTCCATAATTTTGTCAAAATCAATATGAAGGACAAAGGACACTAATGCACCTTAATCAACATGATAGAACTGTAAATGTACCCGAGTTAGCTTAAGGCTAGTTTTCCATTAGCAGTCCTTTTAGTCGGATTAGGCATCCTAGAGTAATAAGAATAATACAATATGTTTAATTGTTAAAAAACATACTTTTTTTGTAGGCGTTTAGGTCAATGCATCGTTCTCAGCGAACACTGAGTACTACAACTTAGATATGTACCTTTTTACAATAAAGACCATATTGATGTCCCTCCCTTAAAAACAAAAACTCCACAGCAGAGTTTTAAAGAAATAAACATGTGTTTAGAGAAACATGAGAATCATCAGCTGTGTCTCTGTGTCTCCCCTCTTTTCAGGCTTGACTACTCGGGCATCGCCCTCCTGATCATGGGCTCCTTTGTGCCCTGGCTGTATTACTCCTTCTATTGTTCCCCTCAGCCTCGACTTATCTACCTCACCATTGTTTGTGTCCTCGGCATCGCCGCCATCATAGTGGCCCAGTGGGAACGCTTCTCTACACCTCGCCACAGACCTACAAGAGCAGGTGACAACCACTTAAAGATATTGTACATTTTTATTAATGAGCTTTTTCTCTGCAATGTGTTTTGGAGTTTTTATTGTAGGTAACTGGATTTCATGCTTCTATTAGGTGTGTTCATGGGTCTTGGATTAAGCGGCATTGTCCCCACCATGCACTTCACCATCGAGGAGGGCTTTGTGAAGGCCACCACAGTGGGCCAGATGGGCTGGTTCTACCTGATGGGCGCCATGTACATCACTGGGGCCGGCTTGTATGCAGCCAGGATCCCTGAACGCTACTTCCCTGGGAAGTGTGACATCTGGGTTAGTATTTGATGTTATTACATTATATTACAGAACTTTAAAAGTTGCACAAATATTTTTGTTTCCTGCCAACAAACTAAAATTATATTATACTTCATTCACCTTAACGTGGTGGAAATCTGCAATGTTTACACATTCCCTTTGCTTAAAATAAAGAATTCGACAATGCCACAGTGTAAAATACGTTCTAGTTTCCTGCAATTAAGATTCTACTTAAATAAATGTACTCAAGTATTGCTAGCAAAGTGTACGTTAAATATAAAGTACTAACTATGCAAACAGGCCCCTTCCAGAGTGTTACCTATGTCTTGAAGGTCCAAAAATAGATGCTCAGATGCTCTGTTTTTTAGAGTGAAATCTACAACTTCATCATTTTAAAAGTACATAATGACCTCACAAAAACTGCCAGTACATCCCTGAGTAAATCTTATCCGCTACATAAATGAAAACATCTATGAAGGTCTGTGGGGCCTTTAATTTATAAGAAAGCATAATTTTTCATTAGTTAATCATATAGTTTGCATGTAAAAAAAAAAGTATAAAGTACAATAATTGGACGTCCTAAAGCACAAGTACCCTAAAATTAGTAGAGTACTTACACCTTGTTAGTTTGCACTGCTAGAAATGTCTGACCACAGACAAAGTGGCTGTTTCAGTCCCAACTGTGGTCAAAAGAGGTATTTTAATTTTTTCTTTGATCAAACACAGGTGTTTGATTATAAATGAAACTGTTAAAAACATTTCTTCCTCTCCTTCTAGTTCCACTCTCATCAGATCTTTCACGTTCTGGTCGTGGCCGCGGCCTTTGTCCATTTCTACGGGGTTTCCAACCTGCAGGAGTTTCGCTACGGCCTCGAGGGAGGATGCACAGATGACACTCTACTCTGAGAGGCCTGACTGTGACTTCCTCATACTTTTCTTTATAGTCACACACACACACACACACATGCACACAGACACAAAAACACACACAATCACTTAAAATGCTGCTGGAATTCAATATAGTCTCACTTGTTGCTCCTTCTGTACTTCTGATTTGCTAACATCTTGTTTGGGTTTTGGTGGTCTTCTTTCTGTTTGGCTCTTTTTTGCTCCAATAAAGTAGCATTACCTAGCCATTGAACTACGGAGGGAATCTTCAACAGGCACTACTTCTTCAATAATTATGAAACTTGAAGTCTACATTTTCAAGTAAGGTCAAAATGGGATTTTAACCAAAATCATATATATATATTCCTGTAACTGATGGTCATTTCTTAGAAGCTCACTAGTACCCCAGCCTTTTCATAATCCGTTACGATTGCACAGAGGGCACAGAGAGTATGATTTGTGCTGTAGCAGAGGGCACATACTGTAAACCATTCCTATCCTCCCTCCCAGTTTCCATGCAGGTCAGAGGATGAATGTACTGTCCACCAGGAGTGAGGTGTGGAGCAGTCCAGGCCCACTTATGTGCTTGAGGGTCTGCACACACATTTGTACTAGGAGGATAAAAGTATACACATAGTGTGTATGGATGCCACCAGATGTTTTCTTACTGTGCTGACACTGATTGTGCGGCGGTGTGTCAAAACTCGGAGGAGTGCTACAAACCCACCCATGCCCACTCTGCAATAAAAAAAACTGTACTCTTAAGGCCCAGTCAATCTTACATTTTATAAATAAATAAAAAACAACATTATTTAGAAAGGAACATAGAAGCAAAATCCTAAAAACATGATGTATAGATGTGTCTAACACTAGGTTTGATGCTCATCAAAATTATTGCCAAAATGAAAGGAAAGAAATTACGATGTTAAAAACTGAGATTTTCACTGATATTCTCTGCATTGTTATAATTGACTTAAGACCCAAGCAAATGCTTTTTTAAATGATAGCATAGCATGATAAGCTGCAACTTTGCAAAAATCTATCTGCTCACTTGTATTTAGACTAAAATGCTTAAAATGTAGAAGTCGAAAGAACTTCCCTGCCATCTGTCAGACAATACAATTCCTAATTTCTCAAGTAATAGTTCCTGGGCGACGCACAATGTACAGATCTGGATCGGTCAAATTGTGTTTTTGTCTGCTAAAGATATTTCTTTTGTGCTAGATTCAAATGCAATGAGAGGTGTAAATATCTAATGCACCTTAGTGTATACTATTAAATTCAAAACTTTAAATCACCATATGGGATTTAAAATGTGTTATGTATGATTGATATAAACTTTTAGTATTCCTGTGCCTTAGGCCAACGGAAATGTTTTTAAATAAAACGGCCTATCTTAACAGTCAAAGGAGCTTCAAGGATTTCCAGATGTTGACTTTTCTTGTTTTCCTTGCCATATATACAATCGAATCATTATTGAACTTACAACTCCATGGATAGGTTGTATCAACTGCTGTTTAAGACTCCTTTTTCTAGATCAACTTATTCGAGCTTTATTACAACGACTAAAACAATGTGTATTCTTGACTTTGTGTAATGTCCTGTGTAGAAAGTGATAAATCATACATTTCACTGAAATGTAAACATAAATATTTATTAATGGTAATCTTGGAAAATTATTGTAATAAATTATTTTCCACATGTAAAAAAAACATGGTGTTCTATTGTCATTTGTTTCTCACAATGTAGTCCTGTGACATTTGCAAATGTTATATCAGCAGTAAGTCAACTGTGAAGACAACAGGATTCATGGTCTAACGCTCAGTACATGTCTGGATACCACACACAGTGTGTCTACATCAGAGTATCTAAAATACTGCTTTCTCTTAACAATTTTCCTCAATTATAGAGATCAAGAGTAACCATGTTTTAATCACATAAACCGTTGTTAAAAAAACTGCTTCTTGTTTGATTTCTTGGGATCCGCTGTTGGCTGGAGATCAATTAGAGCAGAGAGATGTGTGGGATGTGATCACAGCTGTAATAATGTCCATCACCAGCACATGCTTTCCTTCTTGGTTGAATAAATAGATCCATTATTGAATTTGATTATAAATAATGCCACACTATCAGGACTAATAATCAAAAGTTATTTGAAATCGAGAGATCATGCATGCCTCCCTCAAGGCGTCACAATTTTAATCTTTTTCATTTTAAAATAGGGGGGAAAAATGTTCTTACTGGGCTTTATGCATATTATAGGAGCTTTATACAACAGTGCTTAATGCACAGACAAAGTATATGTTTGCATCTTGTATTGCACTCGACTACCTCTGATTTACTCATCTCCCATGCTCTGTTGATGGGTAATTGTTCAGCCTCTCACTGTACTGTAGTGTCACAGTTGAGAGTTGTTGTGGCTCATTTAGGTTTTTGCATATAGCCAAACAAGCATTCACCTCGCTCAAACTCTCCCGAAATGGCTGTAAACACATTTAGGTTGAGTGTATGTGGCTACAGCATCAGTGTAGGAGAGCAATGTATGAAACAACACAGACTCCTCAAACTGGCAGCCAGGATTTGTTCATGTTTTGCTATTTAATACTTCTACTTGACTAACTAATAAGCATATCATGTACATTTTACATGTATTCTTCAACTATAATTCAATTAAAAGCTGTTTACAGAAAAGTATTGCATTGAAATTGTAACAATACTTACTTATTGACTTACATTGTTTTATTTACGTTTTTTATTATCCATTTCACTCTTTTCAATGTATCTTTTGAGTCAGTGCTTACTTCTTCTTGTCTTAGGACAGTTACAATTAACCATGCTACCATCAATTTCACAATTTCACTTATTTACAAACGTTATCACATTATTATGAACGGAAGTAGACACATCCTCTCGTAATTTAAAAGTTTTAAAACATATCAGAAATAGCAGGATATATCACAAAGGTTGTTTAATGAGGAACCAAAGAACAAACGTGTGTTTCTGAACGGGAGCATTTAGTGGCTGGTACACTTCAGGACCAGCTAGAATGCTAGCCTAGTTTAAGCTAACCTGTTTTCTTTTACGATTTTATTGTAATACTTAACACTTTATTTACTTCAATATTGAGGTAAAGGCTGTTTCACTTTATTAAAGAGTGTGTCTTTTATATAGATATATAATGTGGTTATTTATTCTAAGTCTGTTGAATTCAGTGTTAGCATGGATGTTAGCATAAATGCCAGGGGTGGGGTTTTCAGTTAACGTTTATTTGGTCATTTAAAAAACAAGCGAATATCCAAATGGCCTTTTAACACACATATATTAGACTGGGGTTCAGCGTTATGACTGCTACAACAATATTGTTGCATGATGAAACATGTAAATATTAGAGGGTTTCTTGTCACGGACTTCCGCACTACAGAGGTTCCGAGTATTTGTAGTTCCGGTCCACCGGGTGTAAGCCCCATCTTTTTTTTCATAGCACTCTAATTTAACATTAACCAATCACCACTTACGGTTAATTACAGTTACTGTTATTTTGGACAGTCCGGTGGGAGATACTGTGTCCCAGGCCTTTAGTGCATGTACATCAACGTGAATCTGCTGTTTGTTTTTACGGTCAGAGATGGAGAACAATCAAGAGTCCAAAGAAAGCACGGACCGGTCCGACCTGGTTTCTGAGGACGGCAAGAACATCAAGACTGTGGTGTGTCAGCGGTGCGGATCCAAGGTGCTGTGCCCCGGGATGGCTGTGTTTGCAGAGAAGGAGGTAAGCTGTCTGAAATGAGGCGACTGATCACATCCTTGGGCTCATATATTGCTTTTTGGGTGTTAAATCTGTACATAGGTTCACTTGTTAGGTACACACCTTGAGCTGAGCATTTCTATTTTCAGTACAGTTTCAGTTAAAATACTGTCATAAATAATGGAGTGAAATAACACACCCTGAGAAACTTTCTGAGACTGGAGAATAGGGCCCATATACTAAGACAATGCCATTTAACCATTGTCCTGGATATCGAATAAATACAAGATAATTAAAAACCAACCATTAATACTGATGTCATCCATACACGTGTTGTAAAACCATGAAACAATACAAAAACACTCACCGCAAATAACCAATTGTAATTACATATCAATAATATATATGCAATTCAACTGGCAGACCGTTCCGTTACTTAATCAATTTTATAGCACTCACACCAGCCTTTAGGAACTTTAAAGGAATAAAAAGGACATAGGTGGCTTGTGACATTAGAGAACTGCAGGGTTTATACACTGAGAGCACAATATAACCAGAGGCCTTTAGAGCTTTAGGTACCAGGAAGCCTTTATATCTTTGTAAACCAGGAAGAGGATCTTGAAAAGCAACAGGGCAGCTGCAAGAATTGGTCAGTTGATAAAATAACAATAGCAAACCTTTTTGGTATTCGTTGAGATCGTTGTTCATGCAAAAATGACAGATAAAAGTGATATCTCTTTGTTCAAACTAGGGGTAACTCTAAATAAAAGAGGAATACATGGCAGTCTTTTCATGTAAATACCAATTCCAAAACTCTGTTCCTTTGTTAGTGTTTTGATGTCAACTGAGGCCTTGTTTTCCCCCCAACAGCTGTTCCTCCCATCCATGCGGAAAAAGAGCGGCCTCAGCACCACAGAGGGCTCAGCGGACGGGGACACTCTGACCGCCCACTGGTTTGTGGACGACATGTACACTTTTGAGAATGTGGGCTTCACTAAGGACGTGGGGAGAATCAAGTATCTCATCTGTGCAGATTGTGAGATTGGACCAATCGGCTGGCACTCTTTGGATGACAAGAAAAGTTTCTACGTTGCATTGGAAAGGGTTAATAATGTATAGTCTGAACTACATGAACTTTAAAAATGTGCTGGCAAGCTATGCATCTTTCATGGATTTAATCCATTACACACACACTTATATACACTGGTATGTGTACATTGTTTATGATTACTGACGGTGACACTATCTTTCTTCTCAATCACACTGACAGTGTGATTATCTTGTTCTAATAAAGATGTTTTGGGGAAGCTGTTATTGAATACCATCCTGCAGCTGTTTCTTGGATAATGTGATATATTGTAATTTCAGTGTCTTTCAATCAAAGAAATCTCAGTTCCAGTTTAATTTAGGAGAATATAATCCCTTCCAAACACAGGTTTGAAGATGTGGGGCTCTGTAAACCTGTGATGGGAACTTTCTCCATTATTTTTACATTTAAAATACATTCAATCCTTTTCAATATATTATTTAATCCAAAGAAAAAAACTGAAAAATCTTTTTCCAATTTGTGTGTTTTCCTGAAACACAGTGAGTGAATTCGTGCTTGCTCGAGGTCTTCTGCCAAAATGGCTGCAAGTCATTTAACTGTTATTTAACTAGTCAAACATTTTTAGTTATATCTATTGAAGCACACACATGGTTTCACAACTGTCAAGTATACAAAAAGGAAGGTCCAAATCATTTAAAATAGTCTTCATCAGCCAAGATAATCTTCTAGTTAAATGCGCAGGAAAACTCTATTATGATATAATAATAATAATGAATCTATACAAAGGAACCTATTTTAAAACAAACACAATTAACGTGTATCAATATTCAGACATTCATAAAGGAATTATCATTGTTTCTTTAAAGATTGCACTCAAATAAATATTAAACATTTGGCACTGGTGTATAAAGAGCTGCAACCTTATGATGGTTAACTGTACAGTAACCTGCAATAACTAGTTAACAGTTTACACATTGTGTTACATTGACCTTATTAAACCTCCATTACTTTAAAGGTAGGGTAGGTAATTCACTTCAGAAACACTTTTTGTTATATTCCATGGAATGCTCTTAACATCCCGATAGCAATGAATACATTAAATGCTTTGACAATAAATACATTAAAAAATGCATCTTTGGAAGCCGTGGCGCTGTAAAAAGCACGACCAATCATCTGAGCCGGCCCAGCTAAAATAACTGGATGGCCTACCTGCCTGTCAGCCTTCCATCTCGTGCACAAACTTATCTCGTGCCCTCATTGGTCATGTTCGTGTGTGTTGGAGGAGGGGATCTGTAAGGAAGTCTGAAGGAAGGGGCAGATTTTTTTCGGCTGCGTACTTTCAAATTCTAGCGCACTCGAGCTAGTTTCTCCATTCTTACCTACCCTACCTTTAAGGTGTAGTTCTGCAGTTTGCCACTAGATGTCGTATGTAATATTTCATGGCACCCAGCGGATCTATGATGTAGTGATTGTTGTTTAGTGTGTGATGCACACCTACATACAAATAAACATTATGGTTGTCGAGTATTATGTTTCGAATACTGTACTGGGCATTCACAACTAAAATACCCTGAATGTGTGTAAAGGTGGTTGAAACCATTGAGTTCAGGATGCTAGTAAGCAAATAATAGTTATTGCCTTATTTTTGATGTATTTCAAATCTATTATGTTAATTGTTGAAGCACTGTATTGCTGCTTATTCTTGGCAATTTCTCCGTTGTAAAAAAGACGTTTGATCCCAATCGGACAAACTTAAAGCTAAGTTTAAAATGTATTTATATTACAGCACTTGTAATGTAATTTTTTTGTGTGATCCTAATTACCTTTAAATATGTACACTTGACCTTGAAAGACACCTGTCATATGTGCCCATTATAGTCTGTCCAAAATCAACCAAGAGGAAGTTCAGACGAAACAGAGAACAGGGACATTCAAATCGGTGGTAGGGCATACTGTTATAAGCAGAAGAAACAACTGCTGCTCAAATAAAAACAATCTGGGAAGTGTAACTGAATTAATTAAAATGTTTATGTTTAAAACATAAACAGCTGAAGTATTAACATATTACTGTCTTCTCTACCAATCAACGTGCTCCTCTAGACCATTTAAAAACGAAGTTCCGGTCAGCGCGCATCGATCTAGTGGGTGTGTTTGATTGGGGAACCCAATGTACCGTCTGATACGTCTATTATTTCGGTTTAGCCGGGCGGGGTAGGGAAGGGCCGAATACGTATAATCCCTTCTTTTGTGAAACTCAACACAGTACACCTGCGTGCCAGCAGGGTGAACGAATCAAACTCACCCAAAGGAGGGCAATCATCTGATAGGAGACCACGGAACCAATACACTACAATAATCCGTATTTTAAGTATTGTGCCCACAAAGTGTCTACTGTTAGAGAGCTAACTCTACCTAACTGTATTTAGGATGACATATAAGTACATTTAAATTACGTTCAATGTGTTTTCTCAATAGTATATGACCTACATGCATTTAACTGGTTCAAACAGATATCAACGAGCTTTATTTGGGTAGTAAAAACAAATATGCACCGAATCAGCATTAGCATTAGTAATGGTGTATAAACACTATGTTTGCGTGCGATAACACCACACACTGGGTGTACAATGACAGTAGAATTTGTGTGTCTACTTTTTTGAGCGGATGAACACAGTCTCCGGCTGTCACCTCTCGTCTCCAACTAGATAATTCGTCTTTGAGTTGAATGAGTGGACATGAACTGAAAGACTAGAAATTAATAGCGAGTATACATCAGGCGCTTTTTGAAAACATTTCAGCTTACAGTCATAACAAAGATGCAACGATGACTCAACCACAGCTGAATGAGTTCATTCCCCCTCCGGAGTGCCCTGTTTTTGAGCCCAGCTGGGAGGAATTTGCCGACCCTTTTGCGTACATCAACAAAATACGACCCATTGCAGAGAAAACTGGCATCTGCAAAGTGCGCCCGCCACCGGTGAGTGTTTACACATGTTGACAGTTATTACACTTTTTCTGGCTTTGTGTTTTGCTCTCAGCTGCGGTGGATAATTTAGAAGGCAAAGTTGTGTTTTTAGACAGCTTTCAACATGGCGGATTGCGGCTCCGAGTTAACAGCTAGCCGGAGCTCGGACTGTTGTGTTTGAGACAACCATAGTGAGGCACTCTCATACTAATAATTCGGATTAAGTTTTTAACCCACGAGAAGACAGACATGTGTTTAGTAAAACAGCCGTCTTTCTGGGCACTATTTGTAAAAAATTAATTAAAACGCTGAAGTTTGTCTGTATGTAAATATAATGGAAAGTGTTTACGTTAGTATCAAACGCTTCCTGGACTGGGCGCACGGAAATCGGCTCACCAAGATTCAAACTAATAACGTATCCACTGCTTTTGAACAGTTTGTTGAATGTAAAGCACAACTTTACCAACAGGATTTAATGGATTTAGCCAGTATGAGGTGACCTAGCGATCGTTAATCAGGCCTCTTATAAAGCTGCAGTTGTCTAACGTCACGTACGTGCACGGTGACCCTCTATGGAGAGACGCGTTGGGCTCCACGGACACTCTGGTTCTTTTAGCCTTATCCCGTCAGAAACACACTTAAATACGGTTATTTTACACTATTGACAACGTTGTTTTGGTAGCTAACTTTCCGAATAACCTCATATGATGAAACAACTCCCGGACTCTTCATATGTATATATATTTTTCCAAATTGAAGCATTATTTTTGCCACATCTCCCTTAAACGAGTGTAATTTTTTCCAGGACAGATAAAGTAATTTCCACAATGGACAGAATTGAAATGATCTCCTTATTTCTGATTTTGATGGAACAGGGAAGATGCTTATTCAAGGGTGTGTCCAAGCTTCCACGCAAATTAGATAAAGGGCAAATTATACTGAATTAAATTATACAACAGATTGATAATACCTTATTGTTTAATTTTGTCTTTGGTTTGATTGTACAAAGTCTGTCCTTTAAAATATTAAACATGCATATCTAGTAAAAATAAATGTACATGAAAATACAATACACAATATAAATTATTTTAAATGAGCACAATGTAATTGCCATGACTGATATCATATTGGCTGGCAATGTTTCAGTTTAAAAACATGAAGGTCCTGTTTGTATGTAGTCTGCCATCAGATTACATTAGGCTCATCTTTATATAATGAAGTAGCTGTAAAAACTCATTTTGCAGAGTTAAACTGAAATACAACCCACAAAAGGATAGATGAGGGGACTGCTTGGTGTTTGCTTGTCCAAAAGGAAAAGTTGCATTTAAATGCATGGCTGGAAGTGTGCAGCTAATGTAAACAAAAGAAGGCTTTGAGCAAAGATTGGAGCTGATAGTCGCTTCACATGGGATAGACCGGGGGGAGGGGGGGGGGTGCTGGTTTCCTATTTACGGCACTGTTTGGACTAGTGCAACATGTCTTTATAAATACATGCTTCTTGGGTAATATTAAGCTGTCTTTGGCTCTTTTCTTGCTGTATCAAATGCACATATCTCCTCTGTGGGACGAATAAAGGTATTCTGATTATGATTATCATGAAGAGGTATTTGAGTGACGGAGTTATAGCCTACTACTCTAGCCTGAAAAGCTTTAAAGCCATCACGGCAAGCCGTTTGTGTTCAATGGCATCTTTATGAGGGGTTTTAAAATGAAGGTTTTTAAACTTAATACCATATGGTAAAAAAGCAGCATGGCCCAAAAGTTCAAACAAGAGGCCTGTTGCTTCTTCTCCTTCTTCTTGAGTGTTTATACTGGTATTAAAAAAACAACTTGTATCAAAAGAAGAGAAAAGAAAATCACAATTTAAAACCTAACTCCACCATTTGTCCCACACTGTGTAAGCACCATTGTCTGCAGCCCCATGTCATGCACCAGCATTTTCTACTGAACATCCAGACCAACATTTGGCTGCAGGGTGGTGTGTGGGCCAAACAAAACCAATAAACGATCTTAAATCCTTCAGCAATGGGAATCTGGGCGCATGAGAGTATTTCTACTAAAGCACATTTTTAGGTGTTTTGAGTTTGTTTTGTGTTTTTATAAAGAGGACGCTGGAGGCTTGTACGGAAAGGTTCACACAGTGTAAATATAACATCCTCTGTGTTTTAGAATTGATCTTGCCTGAGATCTAATTTTCCTTTTTCTCTAGCATAAACAAAAAAAAAAATATTTTTTTTTTAAAGGGAAGAAGCCATTACACCACAACCTGTCTTTGATCAGTGATTTCTGCGCACTCAGAAAGTGCACAGTATTTCCTCCACGGTTTGCACGGGTCACATTTTGACTGTAGATGTTAGTAGCACATATGCACATGTTTTTTAATCTTAGAGCTGTTTGTGGTTCTCTACACACCAACAACAAAATTGCAATTACACTTTTAACTAGTGTGGTCATGCTTATATTTGAAGAACAATAAAAAAAAGAAAGCATTTCCACATGTTTTAAAGTGATTGTTTTTCTTTTGTGCCAGGGCATTTGTGGTTCTAATCCAGCTTTGTCAACAGACGATAAGGTTGTGTTAATGCGGCCATTGTTGCTCCTACTCTGACCAGCATTTCCATCGTAAGAAAAAGAGCCTGACCAGACCAGCCCAGTAAATCTTATGTGCAACATTTTAGGCTGCTAATCCCACAGTAACTTGGCATGCAGCAGGTGGTCAGTTATAAGAACACGTTGAGTTTAAAGAACGATATGCCTCTGTTCCCATTAAGATTTACTGTGATGGCTAAAGTCTGAGTGAGATTCAGAGCTGTAGCCCCCCTGATTTTGAGGCCACCTCAGTCACATGATCAGTTTAAACATCTTGTATGCCAATTTGGCTCGTTCACTTTTCAACACAATGTAATGTCAGTTGGAGTCTGGCTCTAAGATGTGAGCTTGGTGATTTGAAAGAAAACGTAATGACATTACTCGGTTACTATACACATGTAATAACACGTTAATGAATCCCCTTAAATTACACTGAACTAAGAGTAAATGAAAGCTTTAAAATGTAATAATCTAATAAAAGTTATTTCTAATAAACATTGTAGATACAGGTTTTAGTAATTGCTTTTGAGAAATAATCTAATAGAAAATATGTACCTTGCCAACATTGCGGATACGAGCCACTTCAGGTAATCTTATTTGGATTGGTATTTACAATGCGGCCTGGTTGTTTAAATACACCTTCCTGAGCCCAGAATCTGAGCCATTAAATAACCAAACATCCAGTGGAAGGCCATTTAGCCTATTTAGAATTTGGTGTTTTTTAAAACATCTGAAACGGTGTGAAACTGGCGAATGCACCGTCAGCTGAGAATGATTCTTACATGCTGTTTGAAGGGCGAATCCGAAACCTGAAACTTATCTCGGAGATTAACATTTCTGTGTGTCCCACAGTGTCAGAAACGACTGTGTGATGTTGGGGATATTTGAAGAAATAGCTGGATTATTCAGATTTAACATGATTAGAGTTGTGTTAATACAAATAACAACTATTTAGCTACCAAAGGAAATAACTAGGTCACCATATACCATTTTCAACTTCCTGACAACGACACATCTTCTCAGGTTGTTTTGAATTCTTCTGTAAATACTCTCTCTGGTGACCCATCAGCAGGAATGTGGTATCACACATTCTATGATGTAAAACTGAGATGATCTTGCGGCCTCTCGGGGCCCCCATGCTCACTAGTGTCGCAGGAAGTTGTGGAGTCTAGTGTGAGTTGGTTTGTTTTGATATATTGTGCAAGCATTTTAACATCAGATCTGTTGGTTAGTCTGTCAGTACGACAGATGACGGGGTTACGTTGGTGTAGTTAGCTCCTTTTCATAAGACAGTCGGCAACAAAAGAATATATATTATTATATGTTTCATGGAATTGCATTCTGTTGACAATTATGTATATGTATTGATAAATAGGACAGTTTTATTTAAATGCTCCAGTTTTGCCTCTAGTTTTATGTGTGCAATCTAATTGTCAACATTTAATCAACCATTATTAGATTAATATTGCCCAGCATGATTCCCTGTGCACAGCGGGTTTGCACCGACGACACGCTACGACTTCCTGTACGTCTGCCTTTAATAAGAGTCTGTTGGTTTACTAGCTAACTGCACTCTCTTGGATGTGCACTGTGGCTATCGTCTGTTAAGTATTAGATTTTTAAGATTTTTACAAATATAAAATGAAAGCAACAGCTCAAATATATTTTTCTAAATAAAAAGAAAAGCCTAGTTCTCTGAATAGTTTTATATCTATTTAAGGAAAGGTATTTTCATGGGATTGTTTAATAAAAACAAATAACTATAATAATACCAGCCTTATCTCTGAAGTAGGTTTGTTTTGAGTGATTTTATTTGAACTACTCATCATCTCCTTGGGGCCTTGTATCACATGATGTACTGTTGATGAACAAATGAAATTACAAAGAATTCTGTTTAAAGATTTGATGTAATCTTTTTGCTTAATAAAATGTTGTTTACCTTTTTTGTTTTCTCCCAGCAATGGCAGCCACCATTTGCCTGTGATGTTGACAGACTGAAATTCACACCACGGATACAAAGACTTAATGAATTGGAGGTAAATTCATTTTGTATATAATAAATGATATCCACAAAATGCAAAAAATTGAATTTGGAGTGAATAAAACAATTCTGTCATTTTTTAAATTGTATTCTTTCATTTTACATTTTAAGTCATTTCAACAATGTTTCACGCGTTGTATTACATTTACCTTGTTTGGAAATGTACAAATAATATACAGCTTATAAATATCTTGTAAATATGTGTTATGCTGTATAGATTGTGTTGTCCTTGTTGAGAACTAAATAAGAACATGTTCAATACGCAATCTTAACTTTTCTTTTTCTTCTCTTTTAGGCTCAGACCAGAGTAAAGCTCAACTTCCTGGATCAAATAGCGAAGTTCTGGGAGCTTCAGGGATGCACCCTGAAAATCCCTCATGTGGAGAGAAAGATTTTGGATCTTTACCAGCTGAATAGGGTGCGTGAAAAGTTGGGCTGGCTTTGAAATCAGAGGCCTGTACCACGAAGCTGGATTTTCGCTTAGCCGGCTAACTTCAGGGAAATCTCGGGCTTTCCGGTCCTACGACGCTGGTTCTCTTTTTAGCAGGCTAGATTTCCATGGTAACTTATGCTGAGCGGCAAACCTGCTCCGGAGCAGGTTAGGTGGCAGGCTAAGAGATCAACTCAGTGAAAGCACCGCCTGCTGACCAATCAGAGCTCCGTGTGCGGAGTTTAAAGCGATCAATTCATATTACAGGATAGAGGAAATACAGAAAAACTGCCGTTGCAGGAAAGACGGCCGGTCAAAATCAACTGACTGTGTGAACGTGAAAATTAATAGAATATCCCCTCCCATCTTCAGAGCAATCTGACTATTATAATATTAGCGTTAAGAAAGCTTACTTAAATATCTGCCACAACATAAGTAACCGGATCAGAGTAACATTAAGTACAGTCCGTGGCACTGTGAGTGCAGACGGCGATGTGTCCCATTATCATTCATATCACATCATAATGTATCATATATTTCCTTATCTGAGTCAGCTTCTTGAGCCGTATCTGGCCGTGCAACACTCACAGTGTCACATACTGTATGCAGAAGTATTATTTTAAGCAACACATTAAGTTGACGAAACACTCGAGTCAAATGTAATTAAAGTCAGATCGTGTCTTGGACGGGGGCAGTGATTTCATAAACCTGTTAATGAACGCATTCAAACACTTTTTCTTTTACCAGCTGTATTCACCTTGCAGGTGCAGCTATGTGGCTTTTATCCTGGATAAAGTGTTTAAGTCATGGATGTTTAAAGTTTAACTTCTTCATATTTGACTAATATTAAAGTTCACTTTTCATTCAGGAAGTATGACGCTGCGCTGTCAGTACGCTTGTCCGTGTTTGTGATTGGTCGAATGCTCCAAATACCACCCCTTTCATGTGAACGCGCACCTAACTAGATAGGCTTGAGCAATCCACTTGATAACCAGCGTCGTAGTACAGTTTAGCCAGAGCGCGTATGTTTTGGATTGGGCCAACCGGCTAACTCAAACATATCCAGGTTAAGTTGAACCAGCTTCGTAGTACAGGCCTCAGGACTCTATAAAGGTGTATTTGTGTATGCAATCACAATAAAGTGTGTGTTTACATGTGGATGTAAAACCACCTCTCCCGCATGGAGACTAAATGGGTAATTTCTCTTTTTTTCATAGCTGGTAAATGAGGAGGGAGGCTTCGATGCCGTCTGCAGAGAGCGGCGCTGGACTAAGATATCCGTCAAGATGGGCTTTGCTCCGGGGAAGGCTATCGGCTCTCACCTGCGGGCCCACTATGAGAGGATCCTTTACCCATACAACCTGTTCCAGACTGGAGACAATCAGCCTGTACGTCCTATATCTCTAACTATTCATTCCCGACTCTTTCTCTACCAGCTCAATACACTCAGTATTGGTAAAGTCGACATAATTATACAACATTTCAATCAATCTAGACTAGCTGAAACATCAACAAGATTGCGCACCCAAAGCAAAGAAAGCTAAATTCCAGCTATGGGGAAAAATATTGTAGTTGTCGTTTTACATTTTTTAAACTACATTTTATTCTTGTTTTATTTCATTAACATTGATATTTTAAAATAGTTGTCTTATGTTAGTCATGGAAAATAAGAAATATCACAAATACATTTGGTCATAGTTTTTATAACACTGTTTCACAAAGATGCTCTCCACTTCCACTTAGCATTTCTTGCTTTAATGAGGTGTATTTAAGGAAGTGGTGGCAGGATATCATATTGGTACCTATTATATTTTTCTCAGTGTGCAATTTGTTTTTTCGTTTAACTTAACAGCAGGTTGAAAGAAGTTTCACATCAACCTTTTCCTCCTTGCAGAGAGCCACCCTGACCAACGACACTAAAGATAAGGAGTACACCCCTCACGACCTGCCGCAGCGGCAGTCAGTGCAGCCCCAGGAGACCTGCAGCATCGCTCGCAGAGCCAAACGCATGAAATCAGAAGTGAGTCCCATCTCTCTCTGACACTGTAACTTATGCCGTGCATATAATAGTATGTGTATGATATGCAAATGTGTGTAAATCTAGATATTTAGACACATTTCATATTCAAATGCAACCCACACACGGGTGGGCTTTGACAGACAACCATCTGTTTTGAACTTTAATAGTCAAACCTCTTGTTTTCACACCAGTTGTATAGTCTAAAATAGTATCCCTCATATCTTAAGGATCCTGTAATCAGTGCAAATGTTGTTCTCTCTGTCTCTGACTCTCACTGTGACTCCGACAGAGAGGCTGTGTGAAAACCGAACCAGGGGAAGTTTGTGAGAATCGTCCAAATCTCAGGAGGAGGATGGGAACATATGCTGGCAAACATGAACCTGGTGAGAACAAAGCAAGCTGTAATGCTCGGTGTATAGAGGAAAAGAGGAATTTCTGACAGACTGTATGGGAGAATCTTAAAGCCTTCATTAATCCGTCCTCTGTGTTTCAGTGCGGATGGCAGTCCCTGAGGTGAAACGGGAGCCCATTAAATATGAGGATCCAACAGTTTATGGAGAAACTGTATTAGACCAGAAACCTCCTTCAAGTAAAGTAAGTGCATCGTTTGCATTTAAGTGTTAGCTTACACTCCGACAAATGTGTTGCACTCTGCTGTAAAACAAACACATCAAATGCAATTGCACATCACACAATGAAAGCTTTGATCTCAACTGTGCTGTCTCCTCAGGTGGACCAGTACATGTGCATGGTTTGTGGCAACGATACTGCTGAGGACCGGCTGCTGCTGTGTGACGGCTGCGATGACAGCTATCACATCTTCTGTCTGATCCCCCCCCTCCACGACGTTCCCAAAGGAGACTGGCGATGCCCCAAGTGCTTGGCTCAGGTGAGCTGCAGCGCAGGGGGAACTAAATCCTGGCAGAGATGCTCCTAATTGGAACCGAGAGAATAATCATCTGCAAGTTCTTCCCGAATTCTACACAACTCCCGAGTGTTTTTATGTTTTCCAGTTGTCTGTAAGCCCTGTTCTTGTGAAGGTGATATCTCAGGAACATCTGGAGGGATTTCTCTCATATTTGGGCTCAAGGAAGAACTGATTAGACTTTAGTGGATAAATGTCCCCACACATTAGTGATCTCACATAATACAATTGTGGCCATAACTCATTTGTTCATATTGTGACAATTTAAAAATAAATGACTAACAGTGATGACATTTTGAAAAGACAAGGATGTGAACTGACTGTTTGGCGAAGGCATACCACCATAATGCAGTAATTATAGTTGAACTTTATTTTTCATCTTCTTCTTCTTTTCTTTATCAGGAATGTGGCAAGCCTGCTGTCGCTTTTGGCTTCGAGCAGGCCAGCAGGAGCTACACCCTCCAGTCTTTTGGAGACATGGCAGATTCCTTCAAGTCGGATTATTTCAACATGCCAGTTCATGTGAGTTTGCATCACTGGTTAATTAATATCCAATTAATTTAAATTATTCTAGTAATTTATAAGGCAGATTGCGGGAGGTCTTTGAGGGAAAAAAGTCCTCAATTCTCTGTTTCTTCTGTTTTTATGATTTTTTTTTAATCTTACACAAGAATGCTTTGATAACACAGAGAGTCCTGTTTGTCTTATCTGATGTTGCTCCCCCTTCTTACACATACACATACACATACACATACACATACACATACACATACACATACACACATGCACACACAAACACGCACACACATCCTGTGAACAACTCTTTCGGCACAAAGAGAGTGAAATAAATGAAGAGGAAAGAGGTCTCCTTTAGGGGAGAAAAGTCAGTGAGCAACAAGTTTAAGTAGATTATTTTTCCAGCTAAACTCCTGAATACAACACCAAACTCTTAAAGTGGACCTATCATGCTATATTTTAATAATATAGTGTAGGACCATACCTATATAAGACATACTTTTTTTCCTTCAAAATACCAAACAGATCATGCATTTTAGCCATGCCTCATTTTGCTCAATTTGACAATTTCTAGCTCTGTTTTTGCAAGGGCAGATTCAGTGAGAACAGCACCATCTACAGGCCTGGCATATGTACTACAGCGTCTCCAGCGCTTTCGAACGGCAATGGCCGTGGTTGTCTCCTCCTGATTGGTGGAGTTGGCCCAATAGCCGTAGCGCCACCGTCCTGACGTCAGGACAGTGTTCAAATCTGGATCAGTTTTTATCAGATCCGTTGCAGCCCCTTTTTTAGAGATTTGGGTATGGAGGAAAATAGTGAGGGTTGTGTTTTCTGACACTTGGTGAGTTCCCTGGAACACCGGGGACACATATTCATGTATAAAAGACGTACAAAAGTGCATTTTGCATGATAGGTCCCCTTTAAAGTTCAACATAAGATGAAAAACATTCAGACTGCTTGGTGAAAAAGATGACATTCTTGTCATGAGTCCCATCAGATGTATTCTGACGTGTTGCAGCGATAACACAGGAACACTTCTCTTGATTTCTCTGATCTTGTGATGAGCTCTGGTTTCTGGACTAGTTCTCACTACCACACCATGTCTCCCTGTGTGTTTCAGATGGTTCCCACTGAGCTGGTGGAGAAGGAGTTCTGGCGTCTAGTCAGCACCATCGAGGACGATGTGACTGTGGAGTACGGAGCAGACATTGCCTCCAAGGAGTTTGGGAGTGGTTTCCCTTTGACCACCAGCCATTTCGAAGTCTCTCCTGAGGATAAGGTACAATCTGTCTGCTGCTATAGGCATGATGTATACTAAGTGTTTTTAGGTCAGAAAATATGAATGGTTCATATTTTGGTGTCTTTAAAGGTAGGGTAGGTAAGTTTGAGAAACCAGCTCGAGTGCGCTAGAATTTGAAAATACACAACCGGAGAAAATCTGCCACTTCCTTACAGAGCCCCTCCTCCAACACACACGAACGCGCACATGACCAATGAGGGCACGAGATAAGTTTGTGCACAGATGGAAGGCTGACAGGCAGGTAGGCCATCCAGTCATTTTAGCCGGCTAAAATGATTGGTCGTGCTTTTTACAGTATTACGGCTTCCACAGATGACATTTTTTTAATGGATTTTTTTGTCAAAGCACTTAAGATATTCATTGCTATCGGGATTTTAAGAGCATTCCATGGAATATAACAAAAAGTGTATCTCGAGCCGGTTTCTCAAACTTACCTACCCTTCCTTTAAAGTATTTTTGAATGGAAGACAATGATTGGAATATTTCTCCAACACTGCCTACACAAATATTGATAATACAAGCAAAAATAACATTGGAATGTTGTTGGGTTTTTCTTGTCTGGTTGCTGGGAAACTTAACAACAATATGACCAGTTTTACCAGTGTAATCACTACAATGCCCGCTGGAGAAAGCTTTATTTAAATAAGAATTGAAGTGGATATTGAGACCTGTGTGTGACCTGCAGCATTACCTGAGCAGCGGCTGGAACCTGAACAACATGCCGGTGCTGGATTCCTCCGTGCTGACTCACATTACAGCCGACATCTGTGGCATGAAGTTGCCCTGGCTGTATGTGGGCATGTGCTTCTCCTCCTTCTGCTGGCACATCGAGGACCACTGGAGCTACTCCATCAACTACCTCCACTGGTAGAGTGCACTCTATTGTAGTCATTTTAATGTAGAAGTTCCCTCTTGGGGAGTAATTTGATACTTTAACAATAAATTCAGTTTTGTAGATTTAATAATTCTTCCAATAAATGTGTGTGTCTTTGCTTTTGAACTGTTTTTACTGAGCGTTTTGACCGTATTTGCAGGGGGGAGCCGAAGACGTGGTATGGGGCTCCAGGTTACGCCGCAGAGCACCTGGAGTCTGTCATGAAGAACCTGGCACCGGAGCTGTTTGAGTCGCAGCCCGACCTCCTTCACCAGCTGGTGACCATCATGAACCCCAACACGCTGATGAACAATGGCGTCCCGGTAACCTGCTCTCACTCTCACTCATTTATTATTCATAGCATTTAACTGTCTGAAACAAAGCAAGATCTTTACCTACTAAGTGTGTTGACGGTTACTATAAACCAAATATAATGCTCCTTTTGTATCAACAATGTAAATATGTTGCAATGTCTTACCACTTGTTTCAAAAATCTTATATTAATACATTATCAAATCAAACTACCGTATAGAGGTTATAGGATTCAACGTGGTCTCTGTTTCATCCTAAATACTAAGGATAATTTAAACACGTGGCCTGTCAAACCCTTACGTCTTTTCTTTTCTTACTGTTCCCATTACTAGATCTATCGCACAAACCAATGTGCAGGAGAGTTTGTCATCACTTTCCCCAGAGCTTACCACAGTGGGTTCAACCAGGGCTTCAACTTCGCTGAAGCTGTTAACTTCTGCACCAATGACTGGGTAAAAAAAACTCACTGGAAAAAGATTTCTCTGTTTTCACAATATCAGATCTTTTGTTTATACTTCTGCAAAGTCATGGTGATTAATCATATTGAATGCTTTTAGTTTTTTGTAAAGAAATATGTATTTTCTCTTGCAGTAATATAAAAGTATGCTAATAAGGATTGAAAACCAAAGTGGTGAAAAAGCTGTAAATTGTTGATTTTATTTGTGTAGCACCTTCCCTGTCGAGATGCAGCCTAAAGGGCTTGAAATAACTAAATAATTACAAACTATTTTATAGACACAGATCATATTGGATAAACATCAGATTTTGAAGTTCAGACTAAACTCACTCGTCTCTATATATCCTGACAGATGCCCATCGGCCGCGAGTGTGTGTCTCACTATCGCGACCTGAGCAGGTACTGCGTCTTCTCGCATGACGAGATGGTTTGTAACATGGCGTGCAAAGCGGACACGATGGATGTGGAGCTGGCGTCAGCGGTGCAGAAGGAGATGACCGTGATGGTCCGAGAGGAAGAACAACTCAGAGGGAAGATTGACAAGATGGTAAGAAGTTTATGTCCACCCATTCTTACAGTTGAAAATAGATATTCAAAAGGATCCATTCGAGAAAGCCTTACAATTCTGAAGGAGATTTCTTTTTGTCTGCACAGCTGTCTCATGTAGTTCCTCTGTGTGCTCTGCAGCTCTAACGACTGTGATCTTTTTTCCCCAGGGTGTGGTGCAATCTCAACAGGTGGATTATGAAGTGCTCCCAGACGAGGAGCGGCAGTGCTGCAAGTGTCGGACCACCTGCTACCTGTCTGGCATCACCTGTGCCTGCAGTCCTGGCAAGATGGTCTGTCTGCACCACGCCCGGCACCTCTGCGGCTGTCCTCATAGCAACATGATACTCCAGTGAGTCTCCAGTAACCACAACAACTAAACACACCGCTGCTGAATTTATCTTGTGTGTGTTATTACTACTTTTATGAATTATCTGCATCAATTAAAGTCTTGAATGCTAAATGCTGTTTGTTCTTCTCTGTACATTTAAATGAATTAATTCAGGAAAAAGAATCTGACCGAATAACAGTTGCTTTATATTTCTGTCAATTGTTCTTAAATAAATCATCAACCTCAACAATATTAAGAAAATCCAACTTGAAATGGGCAGCTTTGCTGAGATGGTGTTGATAAAGAGTAAAATAATGTAACTGAGGCACTTACTATGTGTCAGCAAAAACGAGCCAGACTTTGAATGTTTGTCTGCAATGTAAATTATTCTATCACTGATTTAAAGAGAAAACAATTGTTCCATGAAACCAAATGGGCATTTTTATTACACTTTAATCTAAATATAAGATTGAAAACAACCTTATCCTGATAGCTCTTACAGTACAAATTGTGTTTTCTAAATCATGTTTTGTCTTTCCCTGCAGTTACAAGTTCAAAATGGATGAGCTGTACTCTATGATGGCATCAGTGACGCAGCGCGCAGAGTCCTATAAAGAGTGGCTCTGTAGTGTGCAGGACATCCTGGAGAACAAAGGAGACAAGAAAAGAGGTAAGACTAAATATATTCCGTTATACAAAGCTCAGTTATCCCGAGTATATCCATCTAATTTTAAAGGTATTATTGGCTACATTTCCAATTCAAAATGTCTAAAAACGACATGACCTATATTATATATATTTGTAGAATTGTGTATTAAAATGATCTCAAATGCTTCACACCATTGTATTAAACCTACTGTGAGCCAGCCACGCTGTATTATATGACTGCACCTTATATTTTATATTATTTAAAAGTTTGCATTGCTTTCTGGTTAGGTTTGGAAGAGCTTCACGGCCTGGTGGAGCAGGCAGAGACGAAGGCGTTCCCACAGATCAGCCTCGTGGATCAGCTGCGTGTCATCGCCTCAGAAGCTGATAAAGTTGCTGCGATGGCCCAACAGCTTCTCAATGGAAAGAGACAGACAAGGTGCCACATTGAGAGGCTTGACATTCTTTTCATAATGCATCACATCCACATTGTTTAATCGAATATTGATGAACCAGTAGAGTGATCTTTTTAAGTTAAGATACTTCTCTGTCTTTGTGTTTTTAAATTACTTTATAATTGTAAATACTCTATCCAATCATTGTATGAGGTTTTCGGTGTTATTTTACTGTATTTTAAGGTTCCACCATTGTAGTTTGAGGATATTATGTTTTTTTAAATTTCAGCTGTTGAAGATAATCATGTCATTTTGATGATGGTTTTATAGATTTGTTGAACTTTTTTTTTTTTATGTCAGGTATCGTTCAGGAGGAGGAAAGTCTCAAAACCAAAACGAGTTGACTGTTGAGGAGCTGAGGTCTTTTGTCCGACAGTTCGAAAGCCTGCCCTGCAACATCCGACAGGCTCCTTTACTGAAGGTGAGTAAACTTGGATTGTGTTTACATGGCTGCCTGAATCTTAAATATCAATGATGTTGAATTGAGGCTAGTCTAAGCAGTCATATATCCGTCTCTGATGCCTCTTGAATGTGACTTCCAGGACCTGTTGACCCGGGTGGATGACTTCCAGCAGCGCAGCGAGGGTCTCCTCTCTGATGAGGCTCCCAGCCCGGCGGAGCTGCAGGACCTGCTGGACGTGAGCCTGGGCCTGGACGTGGAGCTGCCCCAGCTGCCCCTCCTCAGGGAGAGGCTGGAGCAGGCCCGCTGGCTGGAGGCCGTGCAGACAGCCAGCAGCCGGACAGAAAGCCTCTGCCTGGACACCATGAGGAGGCTGATAGACCAGGGGGTGGGCCTGGCCCCTCACAGCTCCGTGGAGAGAGCCATGGCTCGTCTGCAGGAGCTGCTGACCGTGTCGGAGCAGTGGGAGGAGCGGGTGCTCGGCCTCATGGAAGCCAGGTGAGGACAAAGAGGGGGACCGGGTGAAGCCCATAAACGTTGTGAAAATAAGACAAATTAAAACCAGCACAGATTCAAACGTTTTCACACACTTATATTGGTTCTTAAGTGACAATAAGAGGAACTTGGAGTTGCTACAAATTTTGTTTCCGATTGACTTAAAATAATGGCATCAGACCTCAAGCGAAACATGAAGTAAGCTTTAATGTGGTGAATTAAAGAGCATCATGGTGTTGTGACAGTGCTTGACCCAGACAGAAATTTTGTATGGAACCAGACTCAGGCATAGCTAGCAACTCATATGATCTGGTACTTGATCTGTATATAAACCCTTAAAAGATGCCCTTTTTTCTTTTTAACTAAGAATCAAAACTGCAACACAGAAGAGAAATGATGTGACACTCGAACATTAGATATTGTAAAGAACCTGAACATGTGCTCATGTCTCTTCACAGACCATGTCACAGCTTAGAAACGCTCGAGGATGCCCTACAAGAAGTAGAAAACATCCCTGCATATCTGCCCAACTGTCTGCAGCTGAAGGACGTCGTCACCAAGGCCAGGAAATGGCTCAATGAAGCCGAAGCACTTCAGGTAAAATATACTTCAAAATACCCTTCACTCATAAATGGGCGGTGAGACCAAACTGAAAAGGTAGAGTAGAGAACTTTGGTAGGAAACCCATGTTAAACTAAATATAAATTATAGCAGTATTATAAGATAATTTACAAATGTGCCTTTGGATGCCCGTTGAACTTGATCAGTGCTGAATGTACTCAGAACTTGGCCTGAGATGGTTGAGTTTGGATCATAAATCTTATGTGTGCACGCTAACAGCTCGGGGGTCGTATTCCTGTGGTGGACAGCCTCTCTGAGCTGCTCCTCCGAGCGGAGGGCATCCCAGCGAGGCTCAACCCGCTGAGTCGGCTGGAGGCCCTCGTCACTGACGTTCAGACCTGGAAGGAGAGCGCAGCCAAGACATTCCTACTGAAGAACTCGCCTTTCTCTCTCCTTGAGGTATAAACAGATATTCATATTTTTTCTCATTTCAAATCTGTGTCCCAATTCTAACAGGACTAATTCATATTGTATGCTTTTATGTTTCCAGGTGCTTTGTCCGAGGTGTGATGTAGGAACCGTACATCCAAAGTCGAGGACTAAAAAAGTAGCAAAAGAAGCTACACCGATCAGTAAAAAATCTTCAACAAAACTGGAGTCCCTTTGTGACGTGGAGAGAGCGCTCTGTGAGAGCAAGGACTCCGCCTCTGCTGTGAGTGGAGCTGTCGTTGTTCTCAGTACAGCTGTGTGACTGTTAGATTAACTGAATATTAAGATTTCTCATAATAAATGCAACTGCATTATGATACTAACTGTACCCTTTTGTGTTAAAAGTGTTCTAAATGTGCAAGAAACCTTACCATCTTAAAATTCTTACTCTATTATGCTGATAAAAGGTGACTTGAACTGCAAGAAGTTCAGGTGACCTAGAGTCCACCACACTTCAGTTAGACTTTCACACTTAATACAGCGGCTTAAATTATTGTATTAATCCAAAATGACCCTAAATTACCTTATATGGGATATTTCTCTCTGGGGTAGAGAGTTTACAGCTTAATGTTACCGGTTCAATCCCTTCCCCCTCCTCTCTCTCTAGTACTATTAAATTCAAGCTGTAAAGATAAGATTTGAGTCTAATATTTATAGTAATAAAAAAAAAGACTGAGAAAGTAGTGACAAAACTGTCCTGTTTTGCTGCCTGTCAGACAACATCTACTCCCCCCAAAAACGACCAAACAGCCTATGGGGCGAGCAGTCACTTTTTTTTTACCATTATGCCCGCCACATAGCAACGAAGGGCAGGAGGGATTCCTCAGAAGTGAACAGTTAAACATGATTGTTTTATTTTAAATAATTGAAACTAATCCAACACAGTGTGGTGATATAACCTTGAGAGCCTTTCCTTATTTTTTCTGTTTCATATCTTATTACACTGAATATCTTTGGGTTGGAGACTTGCCAACAAGATATTTAAAGACATGTATAGTCTTTGAGTAAATGGGATGGAGATTTTTTACTATTTTATGGCCTTTTTATGCGAATAATCTTAAAGATAACTTGAAAATCAATCGTTGATGAATGATATTATTGGTTGTGGTCTAGTCATGAGAGTGTAATGGGACATAAGTGATTTGTTTTAATGAGTTGCCTTTACTTTCTTGACAGATGGCCACTCTTGCTGATGTTCGCCAGAGGGAGATGGAGATCTTGTTGTCTCTGCGTACTTCCAATGAGTTCAAGTTCATTCCTGCTGAAAACTGTAGTGCACTTAGTGTTTGCATCTGCCAAAAGGCCCCTTCAGGTGCCATGATGCAGTGTGAGCTTTGTCGAGAAGTTTTCCACTGCGGCTGCGTCACAACACCCCCCGACCTCGAGTACGGCCAGGCCTGGCTCTGCCCGCTCTGCCAGCGGTCGAGGAAACCCCCGCTGGACAAAGTGCTGCCGCTGCTGGCCTCGCTGCAGAGGATCCGGGTCCGGCTGCCAGAAGGGGACGCCCTGCGCTTCCTCATCGAGAGGACGGTGCGATGGCAGCACCGAGTTCAGCAGGCCTGCACCGAGGGGGCGCTGGAGAAAGTGTCTAAGACGGTCAGTACTCTTATATTTGAATAGAAGAATGTCTTGATTGTTGTTGATTATATAATTCAGCATCAGAGTAGAAGTGGAAATCATCAGACGCCCAACGTTACAATATCATCATAATACTTAACTTTATGATATTGTTGGGGTGTATACATTTTGCAATATGCTGAATATTGTGATAACATGGAGATTCATTCAATGTTCAACTGCCAAATGTGCAGTTTGTTAATGTCTGTTTTTGTAATAAGATATTGTTTTTGTTGTGTTTTGGATTTGTTTCTGTGGTCTCCATCTTTGTTTTGACTTACTTCCTGCCTATCCAGCTGACCTCATCTGAAAAGACTAGCACCTAGTTGACTAAAAAAAGCAATTATAACTAAAGAGATTAATTTGTATTTGCAAACCATATCCTTCACATAATAAAATATATACTTGGCGTTTGTTTAATGTTACAATATTGCCAAACTATGCTATATTGATTTCCCCCCACCTCTTCTTCAGAGGGTCTGTTTGAATTATGAATGACATCACCATGCAGACACACCTGTCACGCCTCACTGTCGGCATACTAAAGATGATTGTTTTGTGTTTCAGGGGAGAGTTGGACCGGCACTATCTTCACATCTGACTCAGGAAATAAACGGTTCATTTCTCCACACGGATCACCAGTCTGTCCCACTCCAGGGTCAGTGTTAAAGCTTCAAGCTCTTTCCATCTTTGTATACTTTAATTATTTTGTTAATTTCACCTCTAAACTCTCCGATCTTTGTCACAGGTCTTGGTCCGGAGCTGGAGGAGCTGATGGTGGAGGGATTCCTGCTGCAGGTCACTCTGCCTGAAACCGAGCAGCTGTACAGATACCTGCTGTACAAACTGGCCCCCCCGCCCTCACACAGCTCCCCCTGTGGGACCAACACAGAACCGGACCAACCGCCTCAGAGAGGGAGCCCCCAACACAACAAGGTAACGACCAAACACAGCAGAATTTGTTGTTCTGAATCACACAGTAGTTTTTGTGATATTTATCCGGCTGAGACCTGGATTAAAAAAGGTTTTTTATATTTTGATTTGATTAAAATAGGATGTAAGAAACATATCACAAAGAATGTTTACCTCAATAATGTTATATATATTTTTATTTTATTTCCCTATATATTTCTAATTAAATCTTTCTCGTTAAAGGAAAATCTGACAGCTCAGTATCTTCCTCAAAATCCTGACCGCGTTACTCAGTGCTCAGTTCCCTAAAGAGGACTATTGTTAATAGTTATTATTACTGGAAAAAGAGAAAGACCAAAACCCACTGTCTGCCGCAAATCACACTTTAACATATATAACATAGTAAAGACTCTCAACAATTTAAATAAATAATAATAATAAATAATAACATCTCTACTAAGAACAGAAACGATATATCTTTCTTCATTAAATAGACCACTTAGTCCCCCCCCCCACTGTATTAAAAAGGCAGAAGATGTGTTCTGTTGGCCCCTTACCTATGTGTGTTGCTCTACAAATATAAAAACAAACAAACTGCATGCATTGTGTTTGAAATGCATTGTGTTTGAAATGCAGGCCTTAGTGTTGTTCAGAGTCTCATCATTTGATGTTTTCACACAGAATGGAGTTTCCAGTGTAAAAAAGGAGCTGTTGAACGGTCAGAACAAAAGGACCAAGCGACGTAAGGAGAGCTCCGACTCGCAGCACAGCGAGAAGGCCAAGAAGTTCCGCAAAAAGAAATCCAAGAAGAGCAAAGAGAGGAGCGAAGAGAGGAGCGAAGAGAGGAGCGAAGAGAAGAGCGAAGAGAAGAGCGACGAGAAGAGCGTCGAGAAGAGCGACGAGAGGAGTGTAGAGAGGAGCGAAGAAACCAAGCGAACGTGTTCTCCGTCACACACGGTGTCCGACCACGGCGCTTCAGACTCGGATGAGGACTTCTCGCTGTGCGCTGCACCGTGGTGCAGAGAGCCAGAGGGAGACGAGGTTTGTTTTATTTCAGTCAACTACATATACTACAAGCACGTAGACCTGTCACAAGTTTATGGTATTGACTTATTGTACAATATATAGACATGACCGTGATCATTTTTGCTGACCTTAATATTGCCTGTTGTGGTAACATGTGTGTTTTCTTACATATGAGTCATTATTTAGGCCAGGGGTGGGGTTGACCATTTGGTACGGCCCTCGAGGTCATTTATAAACACACGCAAAAATAATTAAAGAAATCTAGACCGCAAAATAATTAAAAAATCGAGTGCCTGTTTTTCCTGGCCAAGGTCAGGGTCCTTGAACACAACACGAGCCTAACGTGTCATCACGTGGTATATGTCTCGTCTGACAGGGGTGCAGTTCTGACGGAAAATTCCACTTCAGAAATTGCAGTACCCATAAGGAGCTGTACACATGCTGCAGTTTTTGCGTGGCTGTGTCTTTAGTTGAAAGCCCAGTGGCGATCTGTTCATCCGTCATACTGATCATACAGTCAATAACTTTGTTGTTATTAGCATCTGGTTATGCTAACGAATATAAGAAGCTTTTTCTACAACCAGTGATGTAAATGTGCAGTGAGGCACATCTTTATATGATCCTTATAGTAATAAAAAAGAGAATAAAGGAAAAACTGGTATAAAATACTATATGACAGTATAAAAAAGTTGTTATTAATAAACAAGAATAGAGTTTAAAAGGGGAGTAATTTGTAAAATATCCATAAAGAAAAAGAAAATCTGTTTACAGTTCTGCTTCATATGGGTGTTGAGAGAGGTATCCATAGATCTCTTAATGTTGCTCTCAAAGTGCACCAGATTGATGCTTTTAACTTCAACATTTAAAAAAAAATCTTCGCGGGGGAGCATGCCCCTGGACCCCCCCAAGAGGAGGTTAGGTCCACCCCCCACTTAAATCATGTCCACATGGATAGGAAACTAAATACATTTGCACACATCTTGTGTCCATATCTTTCTGTTTTGGTGGTCATGCCACAACCGTGCACGTGCATGCATGCGTGAGTCATGGTGAGATATCTGGATTAAGAGGTTGCTTTTTCTTTGCACAGCATGAAAGAAAGGCGAAATGAATGGGCTGTGATTTTATTAATTTTAAGCAGAGGTTGAGTTTAATAATTTGTACGGCCCTCGGAGGATGTTGTAAAAATTGAAATGGCCAATTGAGAGGAAAAAGGTTCCCCACCCCTGATTTAGGCCAACATGATGCCGTATAAAGAGCAGGGTTTTCCTTCCATGATTTGACTTGGGCATTGTGCGGACATTGCGTTTTTGGCATAAAATCTTCTAAAAGTGACAATGTTGTTTATCTCAATTATGTGTCCGACAATATATTGTACAACAACTGTATCTATTGGGACCGGCCTACATACATACTACTACCACTACTACATTAATGGTCGGTGTCTTTAACTGATTTATGTTGTTGTTTTGTTGATGTTTTTTTCTCATTATTTTGCTTTTAGGTGAACTGGGTCCAGTGTGACGGCAACTGCAATCAATGGTTCCACCAGGTTTGTGTTGGAGTTTCTGCTGACCGAGCA
Organism: Trematomus bernacchii; assembly: GCF_902827165.1. NCBI lineage: Eukaryota > Metazoa > Chordata > Actinopteri > Perciformes > Nototheniidae > Trematomus > Trematomus bernacchii. The sequence continues at coordinate 6,754,770 of NW_022987698.1, forward strand.
GAGAAAGAGGACTATGTTTGCATAAGCTGCACACAGCCAGAGTTCGACAGAGGGAAATGAAGACCAAAAAGTGACTTTGAAGGATCAGCAGTTTTTGTTGCAAGCCGCAGCACTTAACGTGCACACCTGAACTCTGTGTGCTCCTGTTGCTTCTCCCCCTTTACCTTCTGGCTTGCCCTTAATGAACTTAGTGAACCTGGTGCTATTTACTGTTTTTATTTTCTCCAGAGTTACAAAAGACTTCTGTCACTGATTTTCTTCACATGGCTGATTTTTCAGCCAATCAACTAATCTTTTCTGCAACTTTCCAAGACTCGATGCAGATGTACAAAACAGCAAAATGTTTCAACAGCGCAGGGATTTTTCAACCAAAAACAAAATGACAATTTGACGTCACATTTTAGAACTGCTTTTTTATTTTACATACATCTGAACAATGTGAAACTTATCTTTCTCTTGTAGAGTAAATATTATTTATCCAAGCAATAACTGAACTGATGAATTGAGGTTCAGTTTTCACCAGAGGTATATTTGTGCTCAGAAATTCTTTGAGAGAATGCCTTCTTGAAGCAAAAACCCTGAAGAATTCACTTTATGAATCCTATGATATTACACAGTTCAATTTAAATGTATGAACAGAAATTGTATCAGAAACCAGAGCATCTGTTTGTCTGAGATTGTTTATATAATACTTTCAAAAGTAAGCACCTAATATTTGCCCATATCCCTTAACAAATCATTGACTTAGTCTGGGTCCCTATTGCGCTGTCTGCAGAGGGAAACAAGATCTTGTCGCCGGGTGAGCCTGCGATTATGTTCACAAAATAATAATGAACTGTCCGACATCAAAGGAATGTACATTTTGTTTTAGGGTGGATTTTCCCTTATATGGTTTAGATGAAAATATTGTGTTGACTTAGATTTAACACACTGTGTGATTAATTGCCACGGGTATCTGACCTTTTTCTGCTCCTTTCGGTAAATAATATAATTAATATGTTGCAGTTTGCATTATAAAATAAAAAAAATATTTGTTCCCATATGCCTGGACTCGTTCATCGCCTTGAATGTCTTCAAATGTGAATGTAAAATGTTTCGCCTGCCGGAGATCTTTGTGATTTGATTTTGAATACCTCACAGTATCTTTAAAAGGGAAAATGCATTTTTGACAAAACATACTCATAATAAAATATAAAACAATGCATTCTATAAGGTGTTTATATAGATACAAATACAATATATTTATTGTTATGCTTTCCATCGCATAAAACCAGTAAAACTCACTTTTAAAGACACCGTGTGCAGTTTTCTTAAACAGACAAAAATATTTCTACATTTTAGGCGTTATCAAGGTGTATTGTACATATTGTGTGTGTTGTTTTTTAATTGTATACATACTACTGGTACCTGTAAATGGAAAAGGTAAAAGAAACGCAGCACTTCACATTGAAGAAAATGTCTCGACCCTATGCAAAAAATATAATCCTCCTATTGTTTTACTTTATGCCTAGTCCTAATACACTGTTTAATGTCTAAACTGTACACTTTTGGCATTACTAATGTATGGTTGTATTGTTCTGTTTTTGTTTTGATCCTGATTTAAAGGTTTGCCCAAACAAGTTGGATAGTTCATGTGTAATTGTTTGATTATAAACAAAAGCGTTTAGCCTGAGGTGCCTTACAGACTGAACTCAGGGAAGAAAACACTAGTGTACAGCAGGGGGCGTGGCCTGTTGCTCACTCACTCGCCATTTTCCTCCTGTTGTTGTTAGCTTGCTAGCTAAACAAGCTAGCATCATCCGCGATAAAAATAAAGTCTGGAATAATTTACAGCTGGGTTATTGTAGCTAGTTAAACGCTACTTCTCCCCCGCCAGCATGGACGAGGAATACTACAGCGGAGGCGGCCGAGACTGGGAGGGCACGGGGGAGGCTCCCATGGTGAGACTTGTTGCTGACCAGAGAGCACAGTTACTAAGCTAACATTAGCTTAGCAACATTAGCTTCTCTGCAGCTGCACAAACTACTGGTTTGTTGTGACAACGCCACATTACCGGTCAGCTAACACACAAGTGATGTGTAAAAAGATATGACAACACAGATGCACTCATTAGATGTTCTCCATTTTTTGAGCCGGCTACAGGCTAACTAACTTTTGAGAAATGGAATCTAAAGTTGCACGTTAATTGTTGCACAGATCATTTATCATGTTCCTTACTATATTTATACTATTGTGCGTAACCATAAATGGTATTAGGGTTGTACAGATTAACATTTGAAAGCCTGCGGTAAAAGCTTAATTCAAATCTAATTGTTGCAGCTCTACATTAAACATAGCAATTTGTAATTGTGCAAACATTTCCAAATTCACAGTTAGAATTGGTTATGTTTAATGTAGAGCTGCAACAATTATATATTATCAATAGAATAACCACCTACTATTTTGATCTGTTATTCGTTATTTTTCATTCAAAAAGTCAGAAAAGGCATAAAGACATCCCGTTGGAGTATGAGATACTGGGATGGAGATTTTTCACTATTTTCTGACGTTTAAAGTAAAGCCTTGTCAGATTAATCGATAATGAAAATATTTGTCAGTTGCTGCCTCTGTTTAATGTTGCACCTGCACATTGAACAGTAAAAGATAAAGAGCAACATGAAGCACCCCATAATTGTTCTTAAGTAAAGTCCCTTTTGTTTGTGGACGTTAAGTAAACGTTCACCCTGTCAATGAGCACAATCAACAGAGTAAAACGTTTTCAACAACATTTGAACCTGATGATGCTAAAACAGTATACATAATGTATAACGTGTTTTTATGCGGCACTAGTCAATCTTCCTCTGACATCTCAATGTTGTTACCAATTTGAATGTTTCTGTAAGCACAAGAGCCAATATTGAAGCATAAACTCATGTATCGATTTTAATTTGTGAAGGAATATGTGGAAGGGGAAAATGATGGGAAAATCCAGGAAGATTGCCTGCAGAAATTCTCCAGTAGGGATTACATCATGGAGCCTGCCGTCTTCAACACGCTCAAAACGTAAGCACCTTTGCACATATTCTATAGTGTTTTTCTTCTATCAAGTTTGATTCTTGATTTTTTTTAAATGCTTTAAATATTCAATTTTTTTCTATTTTCTTTTTTAATTTAAAGCTCCAAAACACTGACTATAAACCAGATTCTAACCTACCTAAAAACACACAACACCTTTTAAACTGAGAATGAGAACCCAAAATAACTGAACACTGCACAGGAGTACTTCTGTGTTGGCCAATGTAAGATCAAACAACAACCCTAAAGACCCACTGAGATTATAACGATTGAAATCATATTCTTTTCAGATATTTCCAGTCCGGAGGCTCTCCAGAACACGTCATCGCGCTTCTCTCTGAAAACTACTCTGCTGTGGCTCAGACCGTCAACCTGCTGGCAGAGTGGCTCATCCAGATGGGTAGGTGTCAGGCTACATGGTCCTGCAGAATTTTCTGGGAAATAACTTCATCTTCACCCTCTGATTGTTACTTTCTTTGTCAATGATTGCCATTCATTAATATGTCATTTCTTTATTTTGACTGCAGGTGTAGAGCCAGCTCAGGTCCAAGAGCGAGTAGAAAATCACCTCAAGAGTCTCCTGATAAAACACTTTGACCCCCAGAAAGCTGATTCTATTTTCACTGTCGAGGGAGAGGTGAGATTTCTCAAGTGATCACACATCCTGAAGATGTTGTGTAAAAAGTGTCTCCTCATTTTTTCTTGTGTATTTGCATCAGAATATTGTCACTTGTAATGACCAGTTCTGTTTTTTTTTGTTTCCTGTATTTATCACATCTTAACATCTAGGTTGTAAATAAGCATTTTTTGCAAACTCCGACATGTTTACATCTGGTATTTTTATACAGTTAGTAATTAACATGCTCTGTTGCTAACACATAGATAAACAGTACATATAAGTTCAGCTTTAATGAACCAAACCAATCCACTGTCTTGTGTTTCAGACCCCTGCTTGGCTGGAGCAGATGATAGCTCACACCACGTGGAGAGATCTGTTCTATAAGCTGGCAGAGGCTCACCCAGACTGCCTGATGCTTAACTTCACTGTCAAGGTACGATCATATGAGGGGTAATACTTTGAGTATCAGTGAGGCAGTTTCTGGCCCTGTTGCATTTGTTGAATTTCCTCATCAGATAAATGGAAATGAATGTTTGGTGCCAAAGATGTATGTATAATTTTAATTAAATCTTCCAGAATTATGCTTAATCTAAAGTTTTGCTAAAGATATTATCATCATAAATGTTTTACTCTTTGAAAAATATACAAATGGAAGATTTGTATGCTGGCAGCTTTAGATGAATCCTCGTAAATTATGTTGTTCTGCAGATTAAACTATAGTTTAATGAATAAATACAATGACTTGATAGTTCAACGCTATAAAGACTCAATATGTTCAGCAGCTAAAGTCACTGTGTCGTTGCCTCTTATTAATGTTGGACCATTGTTTGTTTTTGTTATTTTTTACATTCTTATGCCTGAAAACACTTTTCAGAAGCGTCTGTATGTGACATCATGTGTTTGTGTTTAGCTCATCTCAGACGCAGGCTATCAGGGTGAGATCACCAGTGTGTCCACAGCCTGCCAGCAGCTGGAGGTTTTCTCCCGGGTGTTGAGGACATCTTTGGCCACGCTGATGGACGGAGGAGAAGAAAACCTGGAGAAGAACCTGCCAGAATTTGCTGTGAGGCTGCTAAATCTAATCTCCTAATCCTCTGTTTGCTGCATGTGATGGTCTTTGCTGAGTTTCTCCCTCCTCTCTCCTGCAGAAGATGGTTTGTCACGGCGAGCACACCTACCTGTTCGCCCAGGCCATGATGTCCATCCTCTCTCAGGAGGAGCAGGGCGGGTCAGCTATTCGTAGGATCGGACAGGAGGTGCAGAAGTCGGCACATGAGCGGTAACTTCAACTGTTTTCTATTGTTTCAGGGTGTATAAATTATAGTTATTCGGAATGATTTTGTAGAATACAACCAAGAATCCTCTCAAATCTGGATACTAATTCTAAGTTTGTGTTTATGTTACAGAGGTCACGATGCCAGTCAGATAACCCTCGCGCTCGGCACAGCGGCAGCCTACCCTCGGGCCTGCCAGGCGCTGGGGGCCATGCTCTCTAAAGGAGCCCTGAACCCTGCAGATATCACCGTTCTGTTCAAGATGTTCAGCAGCATGGACCCGCCTCCTGTGGAGCTGGTGAGGACGGAGTTTGTTTTTACCCTAACTGTTTCCTCTACATGCTCTTTAAGGTGCTGACATGTTTATTATTATATTTATTATTATTACATGTTTATTATTCTTCCTCGTCTATAGATCAGAGTGCCTGCCTTTCTGGACCTGTTCATGCAGTCACTGTTTAAGCCCGGATCAAAGATCAACCAAGACCACAAACACAAATACATCCACATCCTGGCCTACGCTGCCAGTGTGGTGGAAACGTGGAAAAAGGTACAGAGAACAGAGAACAGCTGCTGATGTGTCTGTGTTGTCAGAGCTTGTTGAACTAGGTTCAGACTGAAGGCTAAAGTGGCCCAAATGGGTTTTTTGTATAATTAAATCAGATCTGTTCTATCATGTCATCTATTGATAACAAATTCAATCTGATCTTTTCACGTTTATATGAGTTCCTAATAATAAGATCCAGGTTGTTGTTTTTTTGCAATGCAACCTCAGTTTGAGCATGCAACTTTCACATCACTCTGGATCCACGTCAGTTACAATGATGCGCTTGTGGGAGTCTTGTGGAGAGGAACTGACACGTAGTATAAAAAAGTAAAGCGGTCTCCATGTTTATCTTTTTTTGGAACATGCTGCTCAGTTCAGGGCTGTGACCAATTTACAGTGGAATCTGATATTGGTCACATTGGAAAAAAATTGTCAACAGAGAAACAACAGTTTTTTTGTTTTCTTTAGATTAACTGGCTATGGTTGTTCATCGTACATTTCTTATTTCCTTTAAAAATTCTCATCTATTTTCTTTTTGAACATTCTGTTTAACTACAGAACAAGCGAGTGAACATCAATAAAGATGAGCTGAAGTCGTCTTCTAAAGCCATCGAGACCGTGCACAACCTGTGCTGCAACGAGAACAAAGGAGCCACGGAGCTGGTGGCTGAACTGGGCACGCTGTACCAGTGCATCCGGTGAGAAGACCACGGAGACCCTGCAACGTGTTATTATTGTAAAAGAGGGAGGGAGGGGTTATATAAGAGACGAAACACACTTATAATGATCGCTTTGGGGGAAGAAATATTTATAAAAGGAGAATTTCAGTAGTTTGGTAAATAAATTAAAGATTGAAGTTCATGAGGGACTGAATGAAAAAAAATGTAAGATGTTTTCAATAATCCCCCAGATATTATTAAAGGACTTGGTTCCTCATCGCAACAGGCTTAGTATAATAAAAAAAATAATCTGATACGACTATATGAGTTTTGGTCCCATTTCCAAAACTGTCTCTATTTAAATACTTTGAGTATAAACATGTTACTTGTAAAACCAGTTTTCTATCTTTTGAAAAATGAGACGGCTGTGCAGGAACTTCGCCTAAAAAAAACAAAAACAGTATGATTTAAATCAGGAAACTAAGATCAAGCATTCAGTGACAGCTTTTACCACCGTTTTTAGATGCTTATCACTACAGAAGTGTTTTCATTTGTATACAAAATTATTAATATATATTGGCATTCTCACTTTTTGTTTATGTGTTCAGGTTTCCAGTGGTTGCTATGGGGGTTTTGAAATGGGTGGACTGGACGGTGTCCGAGCCGCGGTACTTCCAGCTGCAGACAGACCACACTCCAGTGCATTTAGCCCTACTGGACGAGGTACAGCATCACTACCATACACACACCTAAACATTTTATCTTTCAGTAAGCAGCTAAATCTAAATGAATGCTTCCTCCACACAGATCTGCACGTGTCACCAACTGCTGCACCCGCAGGTCCTCCAGCTGCTCATCAAGCTCTTTGAGACGGAGCACTCTCAGCTGGACGTCATGGAGCAGGTCAGTTAGTGTTACTGCAACGGTGATGAAGTTAACCAAAACGAAACCAAGCAGTGAAAATATATTATCATAAAACTATACAAAAACAATGTCCTTTTTAGTGAAACTTCCCTTATTGTGTCTATATATGCTATATCACAACAGAAAATAGGAGACAGCATGAATTTCTGGTAAATGACTATAAATCACAGTAATCCAAACAGACTTTACATTCCAAGAGATGCTGCATTATTATTGCAGCATTATTATAGTATTATTGTGTTGCACTGTTGGAGAAGCCTGTGACCTAAGATTTCTATCGACATAACTACTCTGTAGCTATGTTCGTATGACTAATAAAGAACCTTGAACCTTGCAATCTCTTCACTATTAATCTCTATTTTGTTTTGGGGTTGTCAGTGCTTCTTACTGCAGTATGTTGTAACTGTGAATGTTCCCCCCCCCAGCTGGAGTTGAAGAAGACGCTGCTGGACCGAATGGTTCATCTGCTGAGTCGTGGCTACGTGCTGCCTGTAGTGGGTTACATCCGCAAATGTCTGGAGAAACTCAACACGGACATCTCCCTCATTAGATATTTTGTCACTGAGGTAACGACTGCTTCTGATCTCCATTAGTGTCTTTAAATGAAACTTTTGCACCATTTTAAAGAATCTTTGCGTTCAAACAAACCAACAGATGGTACTGAAATGTTTCTCTCTGCAGGTGCTGGATGTGATCGCGCCTCCCTACACGTCAGACTTCGTTCAGCTCTTCCTGCCCATCCTGGAGAACGACAGCATCGCAGGGACAATCCGCATCGAGGGGGAGCACGACCCCGTGGCAGAGTTCATATGTAAGTGACCTGCTAACATTTTAACTCAAGGATAATCTGATGAAGTGAGGACGCCATGATCAACAAACAAGAGCTTTGCACGTACTCAAAAATAAGGTGGTGGTTTTCACACAAACAGTAAAGACTGGGAAAATAACGTCTGTTTTAAATGTGTTAACTTACTGTATAAGCAAAGATATGTGCATGAATATAATTTAAACTCCCTGTTTTTCAGCTCATTGCAAATCAAACTTCATCATGATAAACTGACACTGGAGGAGACTGAAGCAGAAAGACCAAACGGGGAGAAGATCTGTTCTCACCTAACGCTCTGCTGGAGGTTGAAGCACAAAGCTCAGAGACTGACTGTTCAGTGTTTCCAGGAGAACGATTTCTTTTTTATCGGGGCAACAACCAGGAAAATGGCACTGAGCTGATGGAGAACAGACTGGTCGAAGGAGAAGCCTCTGAAGATGCAGCTAAACATTTTCTTTTTCACCTGTATATTTGATTTTTCTATATTTTATGTTGCCTCAAGTAGTTTTAAAATAAAATCTTAAATATGTACTTTCTTTCATTACTTTTTTCTTCAGTCTTATAATTAACGTAACATTGGGAAACACACAGGGGTTAAATTGGGCCGGGGCTGTCCGGGGCTCAGCCCCGGCACATAGGACGATGCTCTGACGTCATCACCCTCGCTCATTTGTCATTTGTTTAAGCCATATGTTAAAACATCTCTCGTTCTTAATATAGACTTTATTTAGGGTCGATATGTGTTGACTTTACTTTAAAATAGCAGATCTCTGTGACATGATATCGTTTTTCCGCTTAGTGAACGTGTGTCTCTGCTCCGATCAGGAGCTGCAGCACCGTGTGTGTGTGTGTGTGTGTGTGTGTGTGTGTGTGTGTGTGTGTGTGTGTGTGTGTGTGTGTGTGTGTGTGTGTGTGTGTGTGTGTGTGTGTGTGTGTGTGTGTGTGTGTGTGTGTGTGTGTGTGTGTGTGTGTGTGTGTGTGTGTGTGTGTGTGTGTGTGTGTGTGTGTGTGTGTGTGTGTGTGTGTGTGTGTGTGTGTGTGTGTGTGTGTGTGTGTGTGTGTGTGTGTGTGTGTGTGTGTGTGTGTAGACATGTTTGAAAATGTAAAGTAAAGTAAAATGCTTCAATCTGGTGCACTTTAAGCACACATTACTAGAGACTAGATCTAGGGGGTACAACTCTAAACACCCATATGAAAAAGATCGGTTTACATTTTAATAATCAAATATGTGAACATAACCAATACCCTACCATAGCCAATAACAAATAAATGTATCTTTTATTTTTGTTGTTCATTCATATCTTATTTTACCTAGTTAAAATTTATTTATGCATATTTTTATATCTCTCAAGTTTTAAACGATATTTTTGGTTTACTGTCCTATAGTATACATTGAAATGATTTCAAACCTGTTTATCCAAATATTTATAAAGGAGTGCCTTGGAAATATTTGTTTACATAAATTGCATTTATCTCTCTCGCTCGCTCCCACGCCCACTTTGGCTGTGAGCTGCGGGCGCCTGATAAGCCAACACCCCCCATTTCATCACTTACAGCGCCCATCGTACAGGGCAAATGAAAAGTGTAACCGGGGTAAAAAGGGTGTTACCTTTACTTAATTATGAATGTTGTTACATCAAGGCTGAAAATTAGGATGAGCGCAAACAGTCAAAAAGGTTTTTTTCCCCCCCAGATCTGGCGCCCTAGGCGACCGCCTATGTCGCCTATGCCAAAAACCGGCCCTGTACACCATGCTAAATGTATGTCTGCATAAAGCTGAGTTATGATCAGTCATAATAACACAGAATTTGGTGATGATTAAATAGTTTACAGTGAGATTTACTCCCATACTTTTGGCCATACTCACGCAGCCCTACAAATGAATTGAGATTTCCACACAAATGTTCTTTAGCAAGTGTGCAGAGTAGTGTTGATTTAAAAAAGCAATTTGAAGGTTGGATATTTGTAAACCTTTTTTTATGTATATATATTAATAATTTAAGATGTAAATGAATTCCAGTTTATTTGTAGTACTTTCTATTTTTATTGTGACATTTGGTGGCATCAATGTGTGCATTTGATACAGATAATGGAGCAGTTGCTTTAGGGCCACAGTGTATATCCCTTAAGGTCAAATAATGAGATCCTCGACCTCCGCCCCCCTCTCGCACCTCCATACAGAGCCCCCCCCACATATCAAATCCCAATTTAACCCCTGGAAACACATAAAACTTTTTCTCAAGTATGGATTATGGCTCCACACATTAAGAGGACAAATAAAGACAGTTAATGACATCTATGCAGTAAACTGTGTAATAAAGTCACCACAGGACATATTTTACAGACATGTTTGAATCAGGTAAAGAGAGGAACATCAGTTTAAATGTTGTGTTTATTGGCAGTTTAAAAAAACATTTCCTTTTTTTTAATGTTTAGATTGTGTGAAAAGAAAATGATATCAACGTATTCTTAAAGGTGGGGTAGGTAATTTTGGAGAAAACCGGCTCGAGTGCGCTAGAATTTGAAAATACACAGCCGGAAAAAATCTGCCACTTCCTTACAGAGCCCCTCCTCCAACACACACGAACGCGCACATGACCAATGAGGGCACGAGATACGTTTGTGCACAGATGGAATGCTGACAGGCAGGTAGGCCATCCAGTTATTTTAGCCGACTGATTGGTCGTGCTTTTTACAGTACTACGGCTTTTTACAGCGCTACGGCTTCCACAGATGACTTTTTTATGGATTTTTTGTCAAAGCACTTAAGATATTCATTGCTATCGGGATGTTAAGAGCATTCCATGGAATATAACAAAAAGTGTATCTCGAGCCGGTTTCTCAAACTTACCTACCCCACCTTTAACTGCCAGTGCATTTAAGGCACACTTTAAACACCACACACTAAAAACATTCAGTGTTGGAGCAGTGCAGGACAAATTATAAGCTGTGTTCTTTGGCTGAGTCAGCTTGCATTATCTTATCTAAAAAAAAACAGCAAGTCTTCTTGATGTAAACCGAAGAATGTCTTGCATCTTTCCCCTCTCTAATATGGCTTTTCAGCAGGCTGAGCATGAATTTAGCAGAAATTAGCAATGATGTGTTTCAGCCCTTCTGATAAATGTATATTTGTAATCACTATCTGTGGTACGTTGATTCAAGCAGGTCTGAGGTCCAGCTGGAAGACCATGGCACTGAACTCTGATCCCCTGATAACAAGTGTAGAAAATAGACCTCGTGAATAAAATCAGAACATATTCCCTTTTCAACTTTTACACATAAAAGCCTTCCCTCTACCAGAGACAGGGAGAAGTGTGAAGTGACGCTGGTTCATCTACAGATATCCCTTGGGGACCACTGGGTCTCCGTACATGCAGTCCTCCTCCAGCGCCAGGTTGTAGGAGCTTCCACTTCCTCCCTTGTAGGCGCTGGTCACGATCCTGAGCCAGCCCTTCTCTCCCTGTGGAGAGGGGGGGGGTGAAACAGACACAATTTTGGATTATTGATCAATCATCATTATACTTTTTCAAGTAAAAATGCTTAAGAGTTTTTGCTTCTCAATTGTGAGGCTGTGCTGGTTAGTGGTAGTAACTTTAACAAACAATATGTAATTGTCTGCCACTGCGGGTCTCAGTCAAATCAATAACAAAAGAGAGAGTTTGGTGACATAGTGTGGGGCCATTCGAGTTTTTACAAATGATATATCTTTAATAAATATTGGTTTTGTTAGTTGAACAACAATGAATTTAAAGATGTCAACACAAATTTGGAAAAGTACACTACAAAAAGTCCAATTTGTATTTTCTTGACATTTTATGGACAAAACAGCCGTCAGAGTTTAGCTAAAGGAAGCCCAGGATCAGGCCACTGTTAGTCACACTTGATTAAACCACATGCACACAGTCTCAATGTAACTGATAAACTGCGCTTCCTGTTAATCTCTTAATAAATAAAACCTATGATATTTGTTCTTGAATTTAGAAGATTTTCAGGGTTTTAAGTGACATCCTATTGCACTGTATGAAGTTCTTCATTAGATCAACACTTACCCATGGCTCTCCCCAGGAGTTGCGTACAATCCAGTATTCCACACCGTTCTCCACTCCCCACCCTGCCACTGACACGATGTGGTTGATGTAAGGATCCTCCTGATATTCCATGTACAGACCTCCGGTGTATGCATCCAACGTGTCTGTGGCCATTATTCCACAGCTGGGGGAAACAAACAGAGCAGATTAAATATAAAAACAGAAAGATGTTGAAATACTGCACAACGAAACCAGGCAAAAAAAAAAGGATGAGGCCAACGCCATAATGTTTACCGAAATAAAATGTTTCAAACCTGACGGGTCCTCTGGCGTAGATCTCGGCCATCATCTTCTCCCTCCCGCTGACATTTCCAAAATCGTCCACTTTCCACAGGGTGTAGTTCTTCACAATGTTGCACACTCCAAAGGTGGTGCAGGTGCCACACTCATTGAAGGGTTTGCACTCTATAGAAAGAAACACAGAACATGTTACAGCTCAGACTTAGGAGGTTAGTGTTGTCAACATGCACCAAAAGACAATTCAGAATCAGAATCACCCTCATTGGCCCAGAAAGTGTCTTAATATGGAATTACTAATGTAATAGGTTGCTTTTAGACATAATGATTTGGTAATATTCATATTGACTGTGAATACTTACATTTTAAGAGAAACAGTGTGTCTAACCTATTAAAATATAAAGTTATTTACTCTGGTCTTTAGCTTGGTAGTTGTTGCAGGTCTCATCTGGGATGCCATGTTTGTTCGCATACTCCCACACTCCGCTGTGGTCTCCTCCGTGGCAGCTGCCGGCGTCCCCACAGTCCACCACATTCTGGACCGAGAGATAAGCAGATGGCCACGCTCCTTTCCTCTTGATGTTAATACGATCTGGTGACACAGCAAAAACAGAGAAATGAGAATTACTGAAAACCAGAGCAGTTTCTGTTAATCATTTCTGTGCAAAGAGGAAGTGGCACTCCGATGCTATATTAAAATGTGTCTGAAGAGTCATGTGAGGAGCTGCTATTTTACACCAACCCAAAATAATTGAGCCCCTGATCCGAAAAGCAATTTGATTCGTACCTGCCATGGCGCTGGTGCTGCCATGGGCCCAGCAGGAGCCGCAGTACTGGGGGATGTGCTGGTTGCGGGTCGTGCTCACAAAGTTGGTGCCATTGATGTTCCTCCAGTCCCAGGATTTGGGCAGTTCAGAAATGTTTAAATACTCATGAGGACGAGGAGCAGTCCTGTGAATGGAAAGGTGGTTAAATACATTAGATCTGTAGCAGCAACACACATTTAGGACTGCAAATAAGATTAATATTTGTATTAATCTACAGATTATTATCACAATTAATTATTTGGTGGATGATATTAAAAAATACAATTCCAAAACAGTTGCTTAATGTCCAAGGTGATTTTAAATCTGCCATTTGGGGATTTTTTTATTTTTACTTTGGCTATTTCCTGGAGCATATTGACATAAAATGATTTCTGGAATAATGGAACTGATTTGTACGGAAGAGGACTAGGACCACATGATAATTTATTTTTAGGATGTGACCAAAAGTCAGTTCTGAAAACAGTCTGAATTCTGAGCTTGAATACAGAAATCATTTTGTTTTACTTTTGGTCACATCCCAAATCATTTTTCTCATATGACCCTAATCCTCTTACGTATATTTGTGCCATTTCACCATGCATTTCCTCATTAAGATTGAGAATGATACTGCTTTGGTTGAACTGCTAACTTCCTCAACCTGTGATTCAGTATAACTCGTTGATATGCAAAAAATGAAAGTCACTTACAATCATTGTTTAATTTCGTTTAATTGTACTTGCAAGTAATGATACTCAGAGAAAAACAAGAATGATAGTAAACAAAAACTAACCATTTGAATCGAAATAACTCTCCAGCTACTTTTGTTTATTTCCCTACACCCAAGTATTTGCATTACATAACGTTGTATAAAGAGTCCCTCAGCAGAGGCTTGTTATTAAACTGCCAATAATATGAAGTTCCCTTATTTTTATGAAGCAACCAACAGCTATTTCTAGCTAACGTTAGCTAGCCAGCTACATACATTACCGTGTCCATAACCCTTAACTAACTTATTATAAACATGTCTCAGATAGTTTGAACTCACTTCTGCCCGAAGTCGTGTTTCCTCGGGGAGCGGACATAACACGGCTGCTTCTGGTTGAAAAACACTCCGGCGCTCACACAGGACAGAACGACCGAAAACAGGAGGACTAAACCGGTCAGAGCCATCTTTGCACCGAGCAGCGGCCGGCGGTCGTTAAGCTTTCGTTACCGGGGAGAGGAGGCTTTCAGGTGTCGCTGGTAGAGACGGTAGAGACCGAAGCCGGTAAGTGAGTCTGTGGAGGAACTCTGTGCTGATAAACATAAACCGCTACCGAGACTGCAGTCATGTGAACAGTAAATCACATCCCACATGCTTTACGAGGAAGTTAGTTTTTTTTGTTGCAGAACCACAGTCATGTGAACAGTAAATCACATCCGACATGCTTTACCAGGAAGTTAGGTTTTTTTTGTTGCAGAAGGATCTTGTACATTACAAGACAGGGAATTAATATAAAGATACTGCTACAAAACAATTATACATAAACAATAAACACTAGACAATTAGGGCAGAATTATATGTTGTTGAAGAGTGCGAGTCGCTTCACATGACATGGAAGTAATTTAACCACAAATAGTTGTTTCAATAAAAAAATGCAGAATTGCCTTTCATAAAAAAAATATTAAATCAATTAAATCCAATAAAAGAGTTGCATCCTACTTGCTGCATTTATTTGGTATATCCTTCTTTTGCTCGTTTGATTCACTGGGTCACGTGACATTGAAACAATTTAATATATTTCAATAAAAAAAAACTGCTGATTTTTTTATACAACATTTTCATATAAAGTATAAAAGCAATAAAACACACATAAAAGGTGTGTGTCCTATTTGTCCAGTGTAGTTGTCAACGATTCCACATTGTTATATGGAGTCATTAGGTCACATGCTATGGAAACTACAAAGAAATTGCTGAAAGGCAAAACCCTTATTCTTACATTTACAAGGCAAAAATATATTTCTAATGTTATGTAAAATATAGTAGACATTCAGTTTAATGCAAACTTTATGTCACCACTTTTATGCCCTTACTTTGTTCACACCTGTTCTTTGAAATTCACCATTATAAAGATTTGTATCCCAACTGTAAAATGTTGAGGTCTTCAAACCACATATTGCCATCACAAAAATGCCTGCAGAAAACTCTCAGAACTAACACTTGCACATAAAGTTGATGCCAATTGGTTGTTTTGGAGTCAATATATTTAAAAACAAATTACAAACAAAATTGACATTGACAGATAGTCTAATAAAAATAGGATTTCAGCAAAACTGAGAGGAAACTGACAAGTTATTTTGAAGAATAAACTTGTGAGGTGAGGAGTGCTTTAAATGTAATCTCTCAGCAAAATAAGTTTTCCTAAAAGCTTGTATGCACAAGATATGTGTGTCAGCATTTTGGTGAGTTTTACTTCACAAGCACAGAGGTCAGTTGGCACTGCCTTTATTGAAGGAAAACATGATTGTCACAAGGGTGGAAAAACCTACTTTTGCTTGAATTTGTTGAATACTTACTTAAAGTTAACTTCTTGTTTTTGCATTTCGTGCTGACAAAGCACGTCTGAATAACTCATCCGACACAGTAAACACTCACTCCTCAAATTGGTCCAGACATTACACAACCCAATTATCAGCAGGGTGAATATGAAGTTCAGTGGTTACCAAAAAAGAGAAACCGAGCAATTTTTCACAAGAACATGTAAACCTTTAATTCTTGATTGCATTAAAGTATCAATAACACCAATGCCTGCTGATGAGGTGGATAGCAAAAACAAGGTGTATGTTTTACAAGGTAAAACTTTACAGTAAAAGATGGACATTTACAAAATACTCTGCTGAAAAAGAATTAAGATTTCTTATTTATTCTTTCATGAAGATTTTATAATCAATGCAATTTCATCAAGAGCAATTGAAAAATCAAGAAGCTATAGAGCTGATCAGTGCAGCAAGTGCTAAGTAATGAGGACAAATACCAGTAAGGGCCTGCTTTTTATCATGTATTACACACCCAATTTACTGATGGTTTACCAAACTTTTCAGTGAATTGTCAAACAAAGGAAGTTGAATCAGTTTTAAATGATTTAACTCTTAACTGTATGATATTGGGTGTGTCATGATCAGGGTTGGTGGAGTTGGCCGCTGTTTGTTCTACACCAGTCTTCGCCTCTTGCAGTCACGCTCCATCTTGTCTTCAGACGTGTTGGTGGCTGCACCCAGAGGAGACACTTGGTTCAGCATGGAGTCATCTGAAGCCTGACCAAACAGGGCCATCAGCAAAGCAACGCCAAATCCTGTTGCACGCTCCCCCTGCAGAGACAACATACAGACAAATCATGGTTCAGGTTTCAGCGTCTTTACTGTAAACTTACCCTGAAGTTATCTTCTTAATGGGTTAATGTGACTGAGACATCCGACCTTGTTACATTTAACAAAAACAATGAACTGCTGATAAGAACATATACTGCAGGCTTAACTACAGTACATGTGATGAGTCTTATTGTTTTACAAGCTAAATCACAAGACCAGGGGCCTCATTTATAACGCCTTGCGTAGGATTCACGTGGGAAGGTTGCTTACGTAGTACAAAGCAAAAAAATAGGTACAGAAATTTTCCGATTCACAAAACATTGCGTACCGGCGTGGGAAGTGCGTACGGCACTTCCTACGCCCGTTTCCCTTTATAAATCACAATCGACTCGAAATGCGGCGCAGCTTTTGCGGGCTTCACGCAACGCCCACATTTGCCTATAAATAGTCAAAGAAACGCCCATTCATTCATTCATTTTGACTGACTGCATGAAGAAGATCGCAGGAAATTACGACCGAACAGCTAAAAAAGACATCTCACACCGTGTCAGATTTAGGTTATTTTGGGAAGGTCGAGATAAATCATATTGTTTGGTGGATGCAGTTTGAACCATGTAGCAGCATGGAGGTCGGATCGTCACCAAAATAAATAAATAAGTGGTCCGAAAAAGGTTAATGACAAAAAAAAATACACATAACCTTCCTCATGCAGTGTGTTTGTACCGGGGACAGGAGACACCCCCTTGATGAGAAACTAGGGATGCTCCGATCGATCGGTCACCGATCGAGATCTGCCGATACTCACTCTCTACCGATCGATCGGTGCTCTCTAAACATGCCGATCGCGAGGGCCGATCGCATCACGTAAAATACATGACACTTTTCTCTGTGCGCGGCAAAACAAGCTCGCCAAAATGGCTTCACCGGTCTGGCATTATTTTAAGGTGTCCGAAAAAGACAGTAAAATAGCGGTATGCAACGTGTGTGTGAAGCAGAAATCCTGCAGCTCCACCCGCTGTGACGGACCGGTGAGCGGAGCGAAACACACAAGAGTTAGACCTAACACACTTAGCTATTTTATCTACCTCTGGAACAAGCTAAACTAGTTATAAATATGTTTATTCTTCACTGTCGGCCTCACACATTACTGGATCAGCGAGCTGCATGAGACGATACTGACGGGCTGTCAGGAGAGGGAGAGCGGGGGAGATAGAGGGGGAGAGAGAGAGGGAGAGAGAGAGGGAGAGAGAGGAAAAGAGAGCGCTTGCTCATTTCTCCCGTGGTATTATCCAAAGTGAATGTAAACTTGAATAATATACATAATTTGAATGTAATAATTAAGTTGATTGTTGTTTGTGGAAGCTCCAGTGAATGAGCCCCATTAACTGAGTTTTAAACATCACTTTAAATGGAAGATTTAAAGTGATGTTTAAATCTTCCATTTAGGCCCCGCCCACTCGATCGGATCGGCGATCGGTATCGGCAGATACTGATTCTGGCGATCGGCGATCGGCCCCAAAATTGGCGATCGGAGCATCCCTATGAGAAACTGTAAGAAATGATCGGGGAATCCCTCCGGAGTGGAGTCATGACTACTGGATCTGAATTATTTTGTTGTATTTGGTGGTTTGTGTTCCAGCTGTCGATCAGCAACTATATATCCATAGTCCACCAGTTAAAGGAAATACAACTAATGTGTTGTGTTATATTAGCTGTACAATTTACCCCATATGGTGTTCTTAGTTTCCATACCTCCTGTGTTTTACGAGCGACTTATCAAGTCTTGGCAAACGGCATAAAACACGATTAAACGTGATAGTATATAAAACCATGCTCGTATCTACAACCTATAGAAATGCAAAACGGCGTCAGTTTAGACGTCCTCCTGCTTACCGCATCATTAATGAGAAAACATTTCATAACATTAACACAACATATTCGAGGTGGTTTTAAATAACATATCCGTATTTATTTATTTCTCCAAGTTATGTTTTTGTGTGCACTGAGGAGTCGCAAGCAGGCGTTTGTTTAATCATTTTAAGATTGGCTTTAATCAATGTTTGAAAATGAATTCTTCATAGCCTATATGATAAATGAGGTAACATTTTATTTATGGTATTATTTCCACATATTTCTCTCCATTCTTCCTTCTGCCAACGGTGTCACAGTTTCTCGTCCCTCCCGTTTGCGTACGCCATTTTTTGAGCGTATATCCCTTTATAAATGAGGCCCCAGGACAGCGTTGGATCATTTTTTATAACTATTACAACTTTCAAGGAGGTTTGTCTGTCAGCAGGATTACAGGTAAAACATCTTGGCCCATGCTAGTAAAACAACTGGCACAATCCAAAGAAGAACCCATTACATTACATGCAATATGTTTTGCTTTGGTTACACTCGGGTCATAAAAAGAAATGGAATTGTAGGTCGGAAGAGGTCAGTAGTATTATCCCAGATAAAGTCAGTATAGTATGTCACAAATGTCCCAGAAGCCTTTAGAAAGGCCATGAAAAAGTAATATTATAGTAGACTACACTGACTTTTGTTAAGGACCTCGCACATTGGCTAGAGGTTTTACATCAGAAGTAAACGTGACCCTGTAGGTATATGTGCACATCAAAATCTGGCACAGAATACCAGCAGCTCAAGTCAGACAACGTTTGAACAATATTTACAGACTCCAAAGTTACAGAGCAACATGTAAATCGGTTTGTCACTCCTGAGGCCTGTACTACGAAGCTGGATTTTCGCTTAGCCGGCTGACTTCAGGGAAAACTCGGGCTTTCCGGTCCTACGACGCTGGTTCTCTTTTTAGCGGGCTAGATCTCCATGGTAACTTATGCTGAGCGGCTAACCTCCTCGGGAGGAGGTTAGGTATGGAGCTAATTTCCTGCCATAACTCCACAAACAAACTAAACAGGTTTTACTAATGCCTCATGATTCACTAACAAACACAATGTGGTTTGCAAATACAAAACACCATCTACAAACTAATCCATTTAGTTTTGCAAAGAAAAAACGTATCTATCAAATAAACACATACCATTTTTCTAATAAATCATGTTTCAGAGACAAATTCAACATAGGTTTTACAAGTACACACATTTTTACACAAGTACAAATCTTGTTTTTACAACTACAACACTTTTTTTTACAAGTACAAAACTTTTTCTTCTCACGGCGGAATATTACTGCCAAAAGTCACGTGACTCACTCCCGTGACTTTTGGCAGTAATATTCCGCCGTGAGAAGAAAAAGTTTTGTACCTGTAAAAAAAAGTGTTGTAGTTGTAGATACGTTTTTTCTTTGCAAAACTAAATGCATTAGTTTGTAGATGGTGTTTTGTATTTGCAAACCACATTGTGTTTGTTAGTGAATCATGAGGCATTAGTAAAACCTGTTTAGTTTGTTTGTGGAGTTATGGCAGGAAATTAGCTCCATAGTTAGGTTGCAGGCTAAGAGATCAACTCAGTGAAAGCACCGCCTGCTGACCAATCAGAGCTCCGTGTGCGGAGTTTAAAGCGATCAATTCATATTACAGGATAGAGGAAATACAGAAAAACTGCCGTTGCAGGAAAGACGGCCGGCAAAAATCAACTGACTGTGTGAACGTGAAAATTAATAGAATATCCCCTCCCATCTTCAGAGCAATCTGACTATTATAACATTAGCGTTAAGAAAGCTTACTTAAATATCTGCCACAGCATAAGTAACCGGATCAGAGTAACATTAAGTACAGTCCGCGGCACTGTGAGTGCAGACGTCGATGTGTCCCATTATCATTCATATCACATGATATCACATCATAATGTATCATATATTTCCTTATTTGAGTCAGCTTCTTGAGCCGTATCTGGCCGTGCAACACTCACAGTGTCACATACTGTATGCAGAAGTATTATTTTAAGCAACACATTAAGTTGACGAAACACTCGAGTCAAATGTAATTAAAGTCAGATCCACTCGTGTCTTGGACGGGGCAGTGATTTCATAAACCTGTTAATGTACGCATTCAAACGCTTTTTCTTTTACCAGCTGTATTCACCTTGCAGGTGCAGCTATGTGGCTTTTATCCTGGATAAAGTGTTTAAGTCATGGATGTTTAAAGTTTAACTTCTTCATATTTGACTAATATTAAAGTTCACTTTTCATTCAGGAAGTATGACGCTGCGCTGTCAGTACGCTTGTCCATGTTTGTGATTGGTCGAATGCTCCAAATACCACCCCTTTCATGTGAACGCGCACCTAACTAGATAGGACACGGCTGGCTTGAGCGATCCACTTGATAACCAGCGTCGTAGTACAGTTTAGCGAGAGCGCGTATGTTTTGGATTGGGCCAACCGGCTAACTCAAACATATCCAGGTTAGGAAAATCCGGCTTCGTAGTACAGGCCTCTGTTCTGCTGCGGTGCATGATTCAGCTTAAGAAATATCAGGCCAGTTGAAGGCAGCAGAGAACAAGCATGCAAACAAGGTACAAAATAAATAAATCCCTAACTAATGGCCCAATGTCAGCCCAGCACACCAAAGCATGGTTACTCACAGCATGGACGGGGGAGGCAATGTCCACATGGACCCAGACACCTGGCCAATCAAAGCCCAGGTGGGAGCCGATGAAGAGTCCGGCACAGGAGCTCTGGGCGTTCTCCCGGTCCTGACAAAACAAGAAAAGGAAGATCATCAATACATGATAACATCAAATGAATATATGCAACTAGAAATTAGAGACGCAACAATTAGTCCACTTATAGTTAGGAAACCATTTTGATAATCGATTAAACCATACATTAAGTTTTCATACCATAATGGCGGACAATACTGTTTTCAGCTGCTAAATATGGAATAATTTAAAAAATAGCTATTTTTCCTGCTATAATAATCTACACTGAACCATTCTAATGGAACATTTCCAAAGATCTGTAAGATGAATTTAGGTTTGAAGGTTTTTTTGTTGCCCTTAAAGTAGAGGTTCCACCACAAAATATTCCAGAATGGCTCTGATATGGCCACAGAAAAACATTGTTGTAGGCTTTATTTGTACTAAACAAGCAGCGAAAGCCGGTAGAGAGGGTTAACAAAACTTAGCAAAAGATAAGGAGGTGAGCTTCAAAAACCTTGGAAAAAGTATGCCGTCACTTACTGCCACAGAGTTTTTCATGTCAGCCATGGCAGAGGTGAACTCGCTGAAGTGCAGCTCGGGGCAGTAGACCAGAGGGTGGGCCAAATCTCCGCTGCTGCGGCCGGCACGCACGCATGCAACCTCCCACTTCTCACTGTTAGTCATCACCGCAGCATGGTACTTCCCTGTGGAGATCCCCTGCAGGTAAAAACAAACAAACAACAAAGCTTATTAGAAGGTCAAGTTGATTGATGGTTTTCGTCTTTTCAGGAGCTGTGTTGGTTAACATGTTTGATATCTATTCTCCTGTTATAGGGGTTGAATCGCCAGTTCATACTTGCCATGTAAGGTTGAACAAAACTATCACCCACCTGTGCCCCAGTCAGTGTGGCCATGTCCAGAATAATATCAGCAGAGAGGTCTTTTCTGGCATACACCACTCCATCAGCCAGCACCAGCCTGCCCTCGGCATCAGTGTTATTGATCTCCACTGTCCTTGAAAATAAAAACACACAAAAAGACACTTTTTTTTTAAATACCAGACCCCATATTTATTCCTGTTGATTTGTTATAGCTTGTAAAATAATATCCATCATGGTGTAAAAGACTGATGAGTCACAAGACTAATCCGTTCAGCTCATGACAGCACATACCGTGACAGCACTTTCAAATCATGTCATTTGATACATTAGTATTAAAGAGAGTCTCACTTTCCAGAGTAGAGAGTATGGATATCATCAGGCCGTGTGGCTGTAGGTCCAACTGCATTCTCTGCGAGGCAAAACACTGCATGGAGGTTGTCTTTAAAGCCCTGGCGCAAAGAGAGGATATTCTGATTAAAACAACTCAAGAGCTGCAGAGCGACAGAACAGCTGGGACAGATGATCCGAAAGCTCACCTGTTTGATGGTAGCTCTGTATGCTCCCAAAATGGCAGCCGCTCCACCACAGTCTCTCTTCATTCCTGGCATTGAGGTCTACAAGAAAAACATTTATTTATGAGGAAAAGGGAATTTAATTTTGGATTTTAAAAGGCTGCACTTCTAGCATTTATTGACCAGAAAAGGACCCAGCAGAGTCAGAAAAACTTATCAGAAAACCATATCCCAAGTGTTCTATTTGCATAAGGCACTACATAAACTGGTGTATGCAACAGCAGCTATGTGCAAACAGATAACTGATACAAGAATAAAAGCTGAACACGCGCGTTTCAGTGTCTGAGGTTTTTAATCACTTCTCCAGAGGAAAAACAGGATTACCTTTCCCTTGATGCTGAGTCCTCCGGTGTCGTACACGATGCCCTTGCCCACCCATGCAATGGTTTGGGTCGCACCTACTGGAGTGTGGCTCAGGACCGCCAGTGCAGGAGGATGCTCTGCTGCCTTTCCCACTCCATAGATACCTACAAGGTAGAGAGAGAGAAAACAGATACATCTAAATGTATATTTACAACAAAAAACATTGAGATAAAAAGGCCAGATACAGTAAATCAGTTTTTCCAACAGGTCAGATGTCATGTTATAAGATGATCACAGACAATGTACCTCCAAATCCTCTGTGTTTCAGCTCTTCTCCACGAATGATCACTGGAGTTATTCCAAGCTCAGCTCCCACAGCTTTGATCTCCTGAAACAGAAATGAATGTTTGTAGCGGGGGCAGCTGAAGCAAAATAAAAAGAACCATGTTCTTGTTCAAGGGTCAACATTTCCAAAAGAGATGCAGTTTACTTACATCCAAGAAGTGATCTGTATTCATCTCATTGCATGGTGTGTCCACAATACGAGCTGCCATCCGCACTCCATGAGCAGCGTTAGCGAGACACTGAAAATAAAAAATAAGTCTTAAGCTATGGCAGGCTGCAGTTCAAAAACATGCTATTTCTAAGTATACAGTAGTAGTCACATTTTAAGGACTTCAAAAGGTTGTGTTAAAAAAAAAAAAGGACCATCATCAAGAAGTACCTCAAGTTGTCCGACATCCAGAGCACTGTTCTCCTCCCCGACAATCATAATCTCCACGGTGACGTGTTTCTTCTCAGCCCTGCGTGAAGAAGTGGTGCGGCGAGAGAAAATGGGGAAGGCCCTGGCGATTGCACAGGAGGACGCAAACACATCTGAACGCTCACACACCATCTGGAGAGGGAAGTGACACTCATATCAGACACAAGTCACACAAGCTGCCCTTACACTGGATGAGACGGATTCAAGTGAGGGAGTTTTAGGCCCCTTCACAAATGCACTGCAATCCTGAAATTGTCAAAACAAGGGGAAAAACTGTATGCAGGGTTCTTACACCTTTTCCAAAGTCAAATTCAAGCACATTTCAAGCATTTTCAAGGTGCATTTTCAAGCTTTTCAAGCATCTTACAGCTGTTGTAAATTACATATTTATATACACATACTTATATTCAAATGATTATTTCCCTACCTCACATTAAATCAGATGTTCTTTATGCTATAAACAACCAAATGTGTGTTTCATAATAGCATTCTACATGAGGATGAAAAATTAAAAATGTTAGAAAAGAAAACTAAGTTTAATATTTCAAAATGTGTGACCCATCTGTACGTAGACTGGGCATCCCATATAACCTGGCTGAGCCAATATAAAACAATCAGCCAAATAACTTTTCAATATATTATTGATTACTATTTTTGAGGTACTTTTAGGTTGGCAGTAAACACAAGTCAGAGGTAAATGGTGTACTTTGACTCCACTACATGTATTTAATACCTTTAGTTACTTTACAGATGTGGATGAATGATGTGAAATATAATCAAGTGTTAAATCAGACTTTAGTTCCACCTGGAGTAAATTCACAAGCTACTCTGTAGTATACAAAGTCATTCAAACTAGCTGCAACTTTACCAGCTTTGATAACACTTTCATGATCAATCATTATAAAACATATCATATACAATTATTAGGGATGCTCCGATCGCCAATTTTGGAGCCGATCGCCGGAATCAGTATCGGCCGATACCGATATCGCTCTCTTTTCCTCTCTCCCCCTCTCTCTCTCTCCTGACAGCCCGTCAGTATCTCCTGCAGCTCACTGATCCAGTAATGAGCGACCCGACAGTGAAGAATAAATATATTTATAACTAGTTTAGCTTGTTCCAGAGGTAGATAAAAAAGCTAAGTGTGTTAGGTCTAACTCTTAATGTGTGTTCTGCTCCGCTCACCGGTCCGTCACAGCGGGTGGAGCTGCAGGATTTCTGCTTCACACACACGTTGCATACCGCTATTTTATTGTCATTTTCGGACACTTAAAATACTGCCAGACTAGTGAAGCCATTTTGGCGAGCTTGTTTTGCCGCGCACAGAGAAAAGTGTCATGTATTTTACATGCAACGATAGCCTAATCTAAAATGCTCTACGGCGTACCTTTCGTGTGGTGTGTGGCTCGTCAGCGCAGACTCTCGCATCGTTATTGTTGCACACTTTGCAGGAGGCTACTCTTGGGCTTCGCTTGACCCTCGTCTTAGCCATGGCTTGTATTTGTCTTCTGCTAGCCAACGCTCGTTGAAACGGCAACCTCCTGGCATACTGTCATTCTCATCAGAATGCCCAGGTCACACACGTAACAAAAACACTTGCCGGTCACGCGCATTGCGCGGGAAGGCCGGAGCGGAGCTGTTTTATGTAAAAGCGAAGCAATTAAGCGCGCTCCGACTTCTTTATTTTCTTTTAATCTAAAAAGCGAGGTAAAGCATTTACAATTTCAAGCACTTTATCCCAAATTCAAGCACCATTCCCTAAATTCAAGCACTTTTCAAACCTTGAAAACACCTCGTACAATTTCAAGCATTTTCAAGGATTTCCAGCACCCGTACGCACCCTGTGTATGCAATCAATCATCAAAACATAATCTGTCTGTGTAATGTACGGAAAAGAAAATAGAGCCACGTGTACTCTGGGCATTCATCACGAGGGAGTGGGCAGGTTGATGACCTTTCTATCATGGATGGCGTAAAGCCAAGAAGAAATCAAACGTCCAAAAGTCAAGAATGGTGATTTACTTGGATGGAAACTGGAATGTCTAACTGGAGAAACAAAGAGATTCGGAAACTTGTCTCAGTAAGGGT
Source organism: Trematomus bernacchii (assembly GCF_902827165.1). Classification (NCBI taxonomy): domain Eukaryota; kingdom Metazoa; phylum Chordata; class Actinopteri; order Perciformes; family Nototheniidae; genus Trematomus; species Trematomus bernacchii. The sequence goes on from NW_022987698.1 coordinate 6,780,360, forward strand.
TAAGCGTTTTGTCAGACAAATTTAAGGAGCCGCATGAGACCTGGTTGTTTATGGTGACTATGTGTGCGTGGGGCCAATGTGGACCTGGTTCTCCGGAACGCATATGAGAAAACGGCTATAAAAAAGGATGGTACCCAGTTGATCCAGCCTAAAGTCCTCCCTGACGTCTTGGGTGAGCTGAGAAAAGGAAAACAAACCCTCATCCTATAAGGTTACAGGCAAGAACAAATACAATTCCTTAGATACTGACCACAATACAGCGGTTGTTTCCTCCAGGCAGGCTGGAGCGAACCAGGCGGGACACAAAGTTGGCCGAAGACTGGCTGTTGTGCCTGCTGACACGTGGAGGCAGGGCAGCCACCGCAGCATGGTTCAGGTACAGAGGGCAGCTGTCCGTGGGGTTCGGGGTCAAACCACTGAGAGCCGCCTGCCAGATCTGAGAAAAGAGACAGTGGAGCAGAAATACATTAGTTGACTAAAGGATTGTTTCAGAGTAAACTTAAACTTGAAAAGGCAAATATGGACCACTAATATAGAAAAGAAAGAGATAAGTAGAACATTGTATTAGTCATTCATGGCTTTCTTTTGGCTTTGGACAATTGTTTGGGGCAATTAAACAATTTTTGTGGAATAAACAGCGTATCTAAAAATAACTGGCACATTGATTTATATTGAAAAATAATACCAGTTGGCTCTATATCCATTTGAATGTTAAGTTGTACCATCTTTCTGTATATTAATGTTAAGGATAAGAAAGTCAGGTACCATACGTTATAAACCATGTGGAAAATCAAAAAGCAGAACTATAATGTTGGTGAATCATTGTCAGAGGAAATTGAGAAGAACAGACACTCTCTTTAGACTTTATAGACTGGCTGTCACCTTTGAACAATTACCTTTGGAGGACTTTGCACAGGGTCTAGACCGGTCAGTGCCACCCAAAACAAGCTTTCACTCATTGTACTTAGTGTACATTTGGTGATGTAGTTGTTCTTTACCAGAGTACATTTTTTTAACATGTAATGCTACTTTTTACTCATACGCCACTATGTTTTAGATGCAAATATTAATTAATTTCAGTTACTTGGTAAATTTTGATTATTTATACAAACTACAAAACAACTAAATGCATCATTAGGCATTAATGTTAGGCTACCAAGCAGTATACAAAGTAATTAAAATTGGCCCCATATTTACCTATGGTAAAGAAAATGTAGGAGACTGTGCACATAAAAGGCAACACGAATTTGAATTCAGTAATATTATATATAAAAATATAAATCTGAAATAAGCTTAACTCGAATAATATTACAATCTGAAACCAGATTTACGAGATAATAAGTAGCCTACTTACTTTCGGTTCTCCAAATACATTTTGTTCTTTCCACTTTTGCAGAGTGTGTATGCATTTAAATGTAGTAATTGGTACTTTTAAAGTAAAATGTCTTAATTCCTCTTCCACCAGTGCTTTTTGTTATATCTAATTGTCTAAATACCTGGTTCACTCGCGTTATATTCCTGGGAATAGTTAACCCTAGCGTGTTGTTCACGTTACATTCATTCAACTAGATTAGCATAGCGCTAACATTAGCTGTCACCAAACCAATCATCTTCATTGTTACCTCTTTGCTAACGACCGGCTGCAGTTTCCCTTTGATTTGGCTCCAGGAGACCTTCTGCAGGTTGCTCTGCTGTCCGATGATGAGCACCGGGCGGCTCTGGGGCTCGGAGTCCCCGGCTGAAGCCTTAAACTCCAGCACCACGTTCGCCATCTTTAGGAGACAGCTAAGGGTAGCTAGCTGATGGTAAAGAAGACCAACTGCCGTTCACTGTGCAGAGGACCGGTGACGGCGGCTGAGCGTTTCTGCAATCTTTATCTACCTCTACCGGCAACAAGAAGCAACTACATCAAGATATAAATGAAGCAAAACCCCTCTTCAGAATCAAGAATCTGGTTTATTGCCAACTAGTTTCTCACATAGCCTACATGGAATTTGATTCAGTGTCTTGGTGCATTACTACCTGAATGTGTACTTCTGTAAATTGTGATAATTTTGTATTTAAAAAATACTATGTGCATGCCTTTTCTTTTTTTTTAATATAGTGTTTTATTTTCTTCGTCTCTATACTTTGCTGTTACAACGTAAATGTCCCTTTTGTGGGACGAATGAACGAATTCCGATTCTGATAACATAAACAAAGTAAGATAATTTAAAATGGAATAAAAATGTCAAATAATGGATTCAAGCAAGAAATATACATTTCCAAAAACTACTGTACAAATATGTACAGGTAAGATTAACATAAAAGAAAATACAATTTAAAAAAAGGATAAATTAATATGAACAGTATTAAAAGTTGAATTAAAAGTTCAGGAGCTGTGCCCTATCAAACTTCATTGTGAAGAAACTTGCAAAGGTCCAAAGCACAAACTTAATTTTTGCAGGAGTACGTTACGCTGTGAAGAATTTGATGTTTTCATGTATTTACATTTTTCATTTTTATAGCAAGTTAAGAACTAAACCAGTTTTGTTTACCAGATGAATTTAGAATCTACTCTGACTATTAGTTTGATCTTAGCCATAGTCATATGTAAAACTGGGCGTGCATTCAGAGGAATGTGGGTTTTAGGAAATATTTACACGTGTATTGATATAAAATGACCCATGTGTAAGCCGCAAATCTGTTCAGCAATCAGCAAAACGTTATGCTAAACACTATTAGAACCTGTCTCAATCAGACAAACTCAATTATCATATATTATATGTAAAAAACAAGCATATAAGGGGTTTCACTTTTTGATCATACAAATGCAGAACCAGCTTGTTGTTGGGTGTATTTGTAGATCAGCTGTGTGTATATACAGTCATGGAGCTTAAAAGGGAAAATGGAAAGAAAATTCTGCAACAAACCATCTTGTGGTAGTGATTTATTTATGTTCTCTCATATCAATGCCATCCACAACTAGATCACAGAGTATTCAAGCTGGGAGAGACACCCTGAAATCTCAGTAAAAAGTACAGAAGACACACAGTTTGTGAAAGAGCACTTGCTAAAGACAAACATTAATCATTTCACTGTGCTTGCATTTAGAAATGTCAAACCATTTTCTCACAGTAATTCCATTCAAATGAAACAAAAAAAAAGCCCCAACTGATTTAGTGTCTCATGAAAGGTAACGTTGTAAAATGCACTTTAAAATGTTGTATATTTGCATAAACCTAAGGACACTATGTAAACTTTAATGTCGGAGTGCAAATAGTTTAAAGCCATCTTTAGATAACATAGCACATTTTACTAGGAAAAAATACAATTTAGCAAATATCTAAGTCTGTGTGTGCACAACTGTCAAATTATAAAAGGAAACAAATATTGAAAGCAAAGCTCAATTTATTGCTGATTTATTTAAAAGGTGAAAAACTATTAATAAATAAACGATAACTGTGGGCGTTCCCAAAAATGTTCTTCTCCTCATGTTAAATGCTGTTATGTATTCAATAATATACTTTTATATTTCTTCGTGTTTCACAGTGATTGTTAGAGTCCTTAGATGCAAGTGGTTTATTTTCCCAAAGTTAACTGCACACTGACAATATTATAATGACATTAGATTTACAAAAAATTGCTGAAACATTAAATTGACAGGTTGACCTACTAAATATTTAATTGGCCATTTGATTATAAACATTTTTAGTAATTTGTCAAACAAGAATGTTCTGGTTACAGTTTCTTAAAGATGTTGGATGTGCTGCTCTTGTTATTTTGAAATCCATGGAAATTAAATATCTTTGGGTTTTAGACTGCTGACGAAGAAAACATTAATTTAAAAAGGTGTCAACTTGGGTTCTTAAAACTTAATGTGAACTTAATCATGAAAAAAATAAACTATTCAAAACTAAATCAATAATGAAATGAATCTCTAGTTAAAGACATTGAAAAAGAAAATGAAATGACACATTTGCTAAAGATTGTTAAGCTCAGAGACTGAAATATATTTTTTTCCTGTGCTTTCAAATGGTTCATATCGACATATTTAATATCTGGCTTATGTGATACTGCAGTCATACATTTGTTATGCAACATATAGCTCAAATATGCTTTATATTGCACCCTAAGGAGGTGTGTGGGTTGTGCACATGTGTTCGGATCAGGGGGGTCACAGGTTCAAACCCCATTGCAGTCAGCATGTCGTTGTGTCCCTGGGCAAGACACTTCACCCCAAATTGCTCCTTTGGGGATTGCCCACAGTATTGAGTATGTAAGTCGCTTTGGATAAAAGCATCTAACAAGTGACATGTAATGTAACCCACAGTACAGTACGCAGACCTGAGGTTAATTCTCAATAATTTGGGATTTTCAGGATAACACAATTAGAAAGGTTAACTTCATTTAAACGTAATTTTAAGAACTATATATACACTAGACTCTGTAAACTATATAACTACTACTATAGACATGCTTGTGACTTTACTAAACTGAAATGTAACTTGTATAAATCATGATAATATTAGAATAATAAGGTTTTTCATATCAGCTTACTGTCTGCTACACTCACGATAGGATAGAAAAATAGTCCTATTAATTGCATAAAAGGTTTAAAGCACCTATTTTTCTTTTTAAACAAGTATATTAGGAAGCAATGTCTAATATGCAAAATAGCTCTTACTGACAAACACACACACGCAACACTAACACACAACCATCCGAGTACTCTTGCACGTGTATCATCTGAAGACAAACATGTAGATTTCAGGCTTTGCTGGTTAACGAGACTTTGTCCCAATACTGACAGCGGACGGGGTTCAAGTGGAGAGGATGTGTCGTGTGCTCATGTGAAAACTCCCTCTCATTCAAATGGTTAGTACTTCATTAAAATAACATGCGCGTGGGCTAAACTCAACTCACGTGGCAGATATATAATCTAAGAGGTCTGCTAATATTAGTAATGTGTAAGACTAGATTTTAGAGAAGCAATCGATGCTGCTAGTGCATAAGCACATAATGTGCAGGCAGCTGTCATCACGTGCTAGAGAAGAAGCGAGGCATGATCCTGGACACGTGTGTGTGTGTGTGTGTGTATAGACTTTGTGTTACACCAGAGTGAAATTTCACTCCGTTGTACACCTGTCCCAGCCCACAGCCCACTAAGGCCTCTTGCGTAATTACATTAGAAGCTTATCGTATGATATATAGACATGTCTTTGATCATTCTTGCCGACTTTGATTTTGCCGCTTGTGTTAACATGCATATTTGTTAACATAAGATGGACATTAATATTTTAGCTAACATGATGCCAAAATAACAGGCTTTTTCCAACCCTTATTAGAGTTCACAGCCCCAATTCTGTGAACAGAAAAATGTTGGTTGCGGTTGTTTCTGTTGTTTCCGTCCCTTACACACACACAGCGACACACACACACACACACACAGCGACACACACACACAGCGACACACACACACACATACACACACAAGGGTGGGTACATTTCGAGGCTTGTTGGTGTTTTTCCTGACGTCTACTGACCAGACAAAAAGGTTTGAAAGAATAAGCCGAAAGATCCAAATAGACTTGGTTTCAAAGTTGCACTATAAAGCTCTGGTGTGGGAACATTTTGGGTTTAAGCTAAGGAATGAATTATTCTCTATACCCCCGTGCCAAATGTTCTATATTAATTTAAGTGCAATTTTGTATGCTGAGCCCGAGAGTCAATTTCATTTTTTTTTTGGGTTGTGTGGTTTTAATTAGTTTATGTTTGAATTCTTAATTCTCAATTTACTCCATTGCTCTTTAAAATGGGATACTTGCATTATTATGCTTTTATATCGTCATTGTATAAGTGGTATAAAATGGTCTTAAAATGACAATTATATCAGCGATATCTTGTAAAGCAGCAGTAATTATGGTGACATGCCTACAGGACATGCGGCTGCTGTGTTAGGCGTGACAGAGGTTACCGCTGGACCCACAGCTGGCAGCGATGCCGCAGTTCTTCAGGATGGGGCTGAAATGAGAGGCTGTACCGGCGCCGGCCTCTCTGGGGGGGAAAGGCTTCATGGTGGAGAGGATCAGGGCGAGACAGTCCGCCACGTTCTTGTTTGGGGCGCAAGCAAGAGCCGGTGTGTGGCCTGAAGAGGGACAATGGGTAAAGAATTATCATTCAGTACTTCAGAAACAAGGACTGCTTTGGTATTGTATTATATAAATATTCCTGCTTACCTTCCTGATCGACAGCCATCACCGCTGCTCCTCTGCTCAATAACACCTGCACTACAGTGGCCAGGCCTTTCCTTGCTGCTATGTGAAGAGGCCTGCATGAGAATAAAAGACAAGTATTTCATATTTGAAAAAGAATAGCACATGCAGTGTAACTGGGGTCAATGGCAGGCGAGTCAACATTCAAATCATGGACACATTTCCTTTGATGATATCAGGGTGCCTTTGTTTATTGTACAAATGTATTTCAGAGAATAAACATCTGCATCTTGGATGAACAGCTTGCAGCTTTTATTAGGGTAACCTTTAGTACATTATCAGAATGACTGTAAAATTAAGTCTCAAACATTTATTTTTCCAATGATGTTATAACTTGACCTTTAACACAAAACACTATATAACGTAAGTTATACTTGACTTCTGAATTTATACTGGATGATATCCTTTTTTGTTTTCCAATTTTAAAATAACAGGGGGCACGTATAGCACTTCAGGACGACTCACATTTGGAGAGTGTTGTTTGCTGCATTTATGAGGGAAGAGTCGTTGATCTCTCCGAGGATCAACAGGGCACACATCTCATGACCCTGCAGAACGAAACACATTGTACAATATTATTAAAGTGCATTATATCACTTAGAACAAACTGCCTGGAATGTTACACGTTGTTAATGCTGTACATTACAATTACAATTGTATCAGATCTTTTATTTAATTTGCATTAATTACTAAGTTTCACACAATTCAATGTTATAGCATAACAACACGATAAGCAACTGAAGGGTACATTCAATTGTACTAAATAAAGAAATATCAATGAGATTTTGATCACATTTTAAACACACATGCAAAATGAATTGTTGTGCCATTTCAAGCATGCAGTGCATCTTTATGTGTGTGTATGTGACCTTGCTGCAGGCTAAGTGAAGGGCAGTGTTATTATTGACATCCACCAGCGTCAGGTCTGGCTTCGCTTTGTGCAGCAAGAACTCTGAAATGCAGAAAATAAGAAACCTTTCACAACAACCACAGACCTTTCAAACATATAGCAACTTACAATCAGTGCAACAGGAGAACACATTTATATAGTGTTTTAAAGCAGTGAGGACTGTGAGGGTCAAAACAGTTCACACATGCTAAAAGGAAATATAACAATACCTTTGTCTTTGTGCAATCAAGGGCTTGAAAATAAATGACAGTAGAGGGAACATGGATGAAAGAGGGACCTTGAGTATCTCCTGTAGAAAACATCGTGTCGTTTTGTCCTCTCCGTGAGCTGAAAATGCCCCTGATGCGTTTTGAGGTTTAGGATACACATTAAGACCACACTCATTTCAATCACATACCAACAGCCTGAGTCTGTCCACAGTCAGCAGCAACCATCACTGCAGAGCATCCACAGAGATCCACAGCGTTGATGTCCGCTCCCTGATCCAGGACCAGCTGGAGCCCGGCAACGTTTCCTGAATGAGCAGCCGCATGCAATGGGGTCCTGCATTTAAATAACATGTGAAATTTAGGGCTGCAGCTGTCATTCTCATGATCAATACATCTCCAATTATTTTATAGATTAATTTATAAACTAAAAAAAGTGTCCATCTCAGTTTCAATGTCAAGGGAATGTCTTCAAATGTTTTGCTGTCAGTAAAAAAAAAGAAAAAAGACTTTCAGTTTAATATGATATAAAAGAGAAAAAAAGCAAAGCTTGAGATTTATCGCAGCGTCCACACGGCGGCGTGCGTTGAAGCTTGCCGGTGGGCGTGTCTGAAACTCGACCAACAACCAATCACATGAATCTCCCGCCCCGGACACACAAGCACGCGGTTTGATTGGCTAGAGCTTGTACTGGCATATGATTTGATTGGCTGACGCTTCCGCCGAAGCTTCAAAAGTTGAACATTGCTCAACTTTTTGAAGCGAAGCGACGCTCCCACAATGCAGTTCGGTAAAGTGTGATGTCACCCCATTCAAAGTGAATGGGCAGAAACGTTGAAGCTTCAACGCACACGCCGCCGTGTGGACGGGCCGTAAGAGGCTGAAAAAAGCACTTTCTAACATATTCTGATTTAGGCAAAATACAAAATCTAAATTATCAATACAAGTTTCTCTTAACCAATATTTTCTCAAAACAGACCAAATGGACAGCAATAATCACGTACAGCCCTCACGATTTAGTTGCAAATGCACAACCGTTGTTTGCAAAATGCATGCCTGAATTGAAAATAAACGTTGACAATCATCGTAGACTGATCCATAACTGCAGTGCTGCATTAAATAGATGTGTTATGATTAGTAGAGCTCAACTCAGAGCAGAACCCACCTTCCTTTGGCATCGCTAACTTTAACTAATTGAGGGCCAACAGTCTTCACTATCAGTCCAGCAGCAACGTCATGTCCATTTACTCTGTGTGGGAAGAACAGAGGTGTTACATTTAGAAAAAAACACATTCAATGTATTGTACATAATACATAAAAAACATATGTATGAGCATTTATTTTAAATACAGTACTCACAGAGCACAGTGCAATGCAGTGAAGAAATGTCCCTCCTGGTTGCTAAAAAGCTTGTTTTCAAGTAAAATCTGTAAACATCCTTCATGCCCTATAGACAAAGGAAACAAATAGATAAATCATCCATATTCAAATCTAAAAAAAGAACGGTAATACAGAAATAGTTATGTTTTTTGTGATGGTCTTTTTAGATAGAACGTTTTTACATGAGTTGTAGTGACCACTAAACTGCAAAAATGAGACTTTGATTATATTGCATGAGTTGTTTGAGCGTTTGCTCTGATGTCTCACCGTAGTGAGCAGCCCAGTGTGTGGGCGTGTAGCCTCTGAAGTCCAGTATGGAGTCCAGAGGGTCAGCTTTCACAGCAGCCTTCAGCAGAGTCCGGAGCAGCTCTGTGTGGCCGCGGGACGCTACGAGGTGCAGCGGGGTCCTTCCCTGAGAGTCTCTACACAGCGCAGAGGCCCCGTGCTCCAACAGAGCAGAGACACAGTCCTCACTGCCCAACATCGCCTGCAGCGGGAAGACACAAGATATGAGGGGAAAAGAAGACAAACGACTCTCCAAAGGGGCAGGGCACTTGTTTTTGTTATTAATTGCCATAATAAAATGATAGGACATGTACAGAAGCACAGCAAGTACACCTACAGCTCTGTGTAATGCAGTGAAGCCCTTCTTGTCCGCAGAGTCAGCCTTTGCTCCTTTCTCCAACAGGATGTGGACACAGTCGGTGTGACATCCCAGAGCTGCAAGCATGAGAGCCGTCCTGCATATGGCAAAATTAATAATTATTGTCTGCTGTGAGGACGTTGGAAAATAAATCCCAGGAGAATGTGGTTACTACAAGTCATTTGAAATGCATATTATTGTTGTCTCTTCAATTATTTTACACATTACAACTATAGCATAAACAAGGCAAAAGTAATTCAATTTAAGGATAAACTAAATAACTGTATGGTGGACATGAACAAGGAAATACAGACTCTAAGGCGGTGCTTTTAAACATTGGGGACGGAAAGAGAGATGCCTGCACTTCAAACTGTTGAACAATGGATGACTTTCTGAATAACAGTGTTTTGATTGTGTCAGAAAAGTAAACATTGATTGGAATAACCAGATTGCATTATTAGTGTGTAGCTTTCAATTAGAAATACTTTGTTAAAGTTGCAGTCAGCAATTCTAATTCAATACAGTTTGTCAAATTCAGAGAATACCTCCTCACAGACCACTAGCTGTCTGTTCTGTATGCAAACTAAATCTGGTGTTTACACAGGCTTGTAAAAGAATCATAATGTATATAAACACTGTATATGTCAGGTGTTTATCTAACTATCCAACGATGACATATTAAAGCAATACATATGAAGTGACTCACTTTCCCTGTGTATCAGGACTGTCGATGACTTCAGCACTATGTTCTTCATTGACCAATAACAGCAAACAGTCCATGTGGCCTTCAGCAGCTACACAGGAGGAAACAGTAACAAATCAGATTCACAAAGATTCATCACATAGAGGGTAGACGTTAAAACATAGAAATGTAAATCATTATTTCTTAACTATAAAACATTACTTTTCACTCTCATTACACACACCTGCAGCATGGAGAGCCGTCCACTTGCGTTTCTGCTCCTTCAGGGAGAAAGAGGCTTGGTGCTTCAGCAGCACCTCCACACACGGGGCAAAGCCTCTCTGAGCGGCCAGGTGGAGGGCCGTCCTGCCTTCAATGTCCCGCACATCCAGACTCACAAGGGTCTCACAAAGCAAACGCAGTGCATCACAGTGGCCATAATACGCCTGTGACAGCAGAATGCATACAACAGTATTGTTAGAGGCTTGTAAACGTAAAGTCTTAGTTTAAAAGTAATAACTGATCTGAGTGCTACTCACAGCTAAGTGCAGAGGACTGACTGGGATATTACTCTCAACCTCTTCTAGACAGTTGAATGAAATCTCCAGGAGCTGCATGAGGGGGACAAGAAGAAACATCTCACACTTAAACTACTGTTGGTTGAGCCTGCAATCACTTAACAATCATTTAAAAAATAATCTAAATCAAAGATACCACTGACCAGTTCCAGGTGCTGTTTGTTCCCATAAGCTGCTGCATAGTGGACGGCGCTGTAACCCTTACTGTTCTTCAGAGTTGGGTTTGCCCCGCTGTCAAGCAAGAAATCTAAACACCTAAACACACAGAGCATAAGATTAAGAAAGGTGCTAAGGTAGGCAGACAAAGACAAATGTAAAAAACGATATAGTAATCATAATACACATTTTTAACTCTGATGTTATTCTTAATTTGTTTTGAAATAATGAAAACTAAGGTTTGCTCGGTTACAACATGTCAACACAAATGTTAACATCATTCTAGATACAATAACAATGATATATAATGTGTTCTTTTACTTTATGATTACCAATATGTGTGATAGGATACGAATGATGACTTACAGAGAGGCTTCGTGTTCCTTTCCCTCACTGTGTTCAGACTCAGAGCTCGTCTCCCCCCCTGTTGAAAAAAAAGATGGATCATTTAAAAACTCACCTAGATGAATTGAAGATTAACAATGAAGAACTCTCCACATGATGTTGTACTTGCCCCTCTGAGCAAAGTGAGTAAAACATTGAAATGACAGTAAAGGTCCCTCACCCACAAAAGGTGTGTGAAGCGGCGGCGTAGTGCAGGGGGCTGCAGCCCGTCAGGTCCAGCTCATTGACGGCAGCGCCGGCTCTCACCATGGAGATGGTGCACTGGCTGTTCCCGTTAGCTGCAGTGTAGTGCAGAGGAGATCTGCACGGAGCAACAGGGAGACAGACAGCTGTGATATCAGGTAACACCAAAACAGATTTAAAAGTTTTAGCAACAGATAATCAGCTATACTTACCGCCCCAAATGATCCTTTACATCCAGATCGGCATTGGCACTATTCAACAGCAAGTTCAGACAGTCTACATTTCTGTTGCAAGAGGAAAGAGTAGTCAGTAGTGTTTCAAGCAAATACATCCCAATTTAAGCAGAGCTAATAGCCAAAAATATACATATAATGTTGGAAAAGACATCACTGGGTTTTAACAGAATGAAAAGACATGCAAACATTTCAAATGTTGATTCAAAATGTAAATATCAGCATAATGAATGAAACTCTGTATTAATAAAACATACAGGGGATAGGCTTTATTATATAGTGACAATGTGAGCATGTAATATATTGATGTTTTTTTTATTTTATTTTAATCTCATTTTAAGAAAAACTATCCCATATTATAAAGAACACAACACTACATGCATAAGGTCTAAACTAATGTAAAAGTTTCAAAATATTTCGATTTATCATAGTCTCTGTAACATCATAGCGGTATTCTTTGTGCAAACTAAGCCTCTGTCTGCCACAAATCCTGGCATGTTAACTGTTAATTAGTAAATGTATAGTGTTTGAGAATAATATATAATATCCCAATACTCAAGTGTATTCATATTTTCATACACCCTTAATGTGTGTGTGTGTTGGCTCACCCTCCAGAGGCAGCTGCATGCAGGCAGGTCCTTCCATGGTCGTCTAAGACGTTAATATCATCCCCTGCTGACGGCACTTGAGACGGCATGATGTAAAACTGGCCTGAGCGATACACAACCAACAATAAGACTTTGTTAAGTGGAAACATATTGAGTCGTGTTAGTAATACAAAATGTAAAAAAGGAGATGATAAATTAAGGAGTTTATAGACTCAAAGAGATTCTCACCATTGGACAATAATTTTCGACAGCAGTCCGGATATCCGTAGAGCGCTGCCAAATGCAGTGGAAGCATCCCATGAATACCCTGTCTTTGAAGATCATTAAAAAGATGATTTAGTATTACATTTTGTATTTGTTGGTTTGGAGCATTAACAGTGAATGTGCAGCTTAATCAGTTCTCTCCCAAAATACAAAATCATGTGTATCAAGCTGTGTAATAATGCTTATCATAAACAAAACCAAAGACAAACATGGAAGACTCTCAGGTTTGGCCTTACTTGGTCTTATCAGCACCGTTGGTCAGCAGAGTGCTGATCAGCAGCTCCTGACCATATCTGGCAGCAACATGAAGAGGGGTGTTTCCAAACATATCAGCGCAGTCGATCTCCCCACCTGTGTGCAGAGGAAGATGTGAGTATATAATGGGTTTCATTTGAAGACGTGCTATGATCATTCAAGTTGGAGTATATTGTGAGAGAGAACTGTGCTTGGCTTTGTTACCATTTTGGATCAGAATCTGAGAGCCTGTGAAGCGCCCGTGCATTGCGGCCATATGCAGAGGGCTTTTCCCTTCTTTATTCTGTCAATAGAGAATAAGAAAACATGTTTAGTTAAAAAAAATGGCATATATACTTACAATCTGTACATGTTCATTGAATCCTCTAAACATTGACTAAAATCCAGTATCACTTAACACTTTCTTTGAAGCCCACATTTACTAACATGTACAGTCCTCGACAATCAACTGAAGCAGGACTCTTTGTGCTTTAATATTCCATCCATTATGGTAAGTTGTCATTGAAAAGTAAAGTGCAGTACATCTTGATATAATGCATGTGTCATCTTAACATTTTTATTGATGTAGTAAATGAATTGTGATGCAATTAATTGTATTAAATAATCTATTAAGCATCTTAAGTGATGCACGTCATGATGCACATCTTTATTATTTGTAATGCTTATAATGATAATTCATTATAAGCCTCATCTATAATGTGTTATGACTGTTAGTATATAAGAAAGTATGTTTATAAGTGTAAGTGGTCCCTCGATTCAATAAAGTCAGACTGAAGCACTCCTTTGTGCACCAGTCAATCCTAACAGTAAATACAGAGCTACATCCCAGATCAAATGCACGCTAAAGGGTCTTTGAGCATGTTTTCTCTCAGTGATTGTTATGTTAAATGTTTTTTATTTTTCATGTATTGTGTCTTGATATTTGTCCATGTTGATGTTACAAATGGAGCTGCTGTGATGCAAGTCACATTTCAGACTTGATCTGACCAGTAGAGTATTATCGTATTATCGTCGTATCGTAAACAAGAAGCATTTCATATGCATTGTGAATCCCTATAGAAGCCCGCACAATGCAGGATAGAAGTGGTCTCACTACCTGCACGTTGACATCAGCACCATTGTTAATTAGCAGCTCGAGACACAGCACCCCGCTGGAAGAGGCAGCAGACAGGTGTAGTGGCGTGCTGCCATGGTGGTTGGGCAGATTGATGTTGGCACCACAGTTGACCAGCTCAGAGGCCACAGCGTCCTGCCCCGTGTGACAGGCCATGTGCAGCGCTGTGCTCCCAAAGGTGTTAGGTTCATCAGTCTGAGAGACAGAGGAGGAAAACAATTGATTAGTATTAGAAGAAAAAACCCTGGTGATTTGAAAGCACGAGACTATGAAACACTGAAGTGTATTATCAGTGTAAAGTCAAGGGACCAAGAAAGGCCTGGAGGAATCCGTAAAAGGAGGAAAATATAAGTCTGATTTGAAAGAGTTGGTTTGTTGAAAAAAATACACATTCATATAAATGCACTTCACCCCTATGCAGCAGTGTTAAGCACATTTTAAGATATGGTTCTTTACAGAGCATACAGTACTGATATGACTGAGAGACTTTACCTCCACCACCAGTCTCAACAGGTATTTGACCATGTCTAACTGTCCACTGGCAGCTGCAGCATGGAGCGGAGTGTAACCGCGTTTGTCCTTGCACGTCACATCCGCACCGTTTGACACAAGAAGCTTCACAACATCCACATGTCCTGAAAGAAAAGCTTAACATTAACCACAAGTCTCTACCATGCACATACATAACACAACACACCATCTTTCCTATTGGCCTGTTTGCAGACTTGGCTTACGAGACATACATGCAAATAAATGTGTGTCTTTCTGTCCAATGTCACCACTTACCGAGGTATGCAGCCCAGTGAATTGCCTGCCTTTCCTTCTTATCTTTGGCACTCACAGTGGCACCTTTTTTAAGGAGCAAGTTCACCATCTGCAGAAACATAATAAAATGGTTACTACAGTTGCAACAACTAGTCGCAATCAATTAATCAGTTGACAGAATATCTATCCAAAGTCCTTGTTTGCAGCCATTATGATAACTATCAAACATAGAGGATAGATAGTGACTTGGGACATGGAAAGAAATCAGGAGGAAGACAAACAACTTCACCTCTTCATGGCCGCTGTGCGCTGCGTGATGCAGTGGCGTCCTCCCTGACCTGTCAGCAACATCCATGCTGCACATGTGTGGTATCAGAGCTTCGGCACAGCCTGTGGCCCACTTTGCAGCTGCCATGTGTAAAGGTGTATGCCAGTACTTGTCCTGAGGGTTGACCTTTGCTCCGTGCTTCAGTAACAGTTCAACAGCTTTCTGAGGAGCAACACAAAGATAACATTTTGTCAAACCAAAATATCTTGTGGTCAAGTCCTTACAAAAGCCCCTTCTATCCTCTGTATTTTTGAAATAATAAAAATGGGGACATACTTCATTTCTAGAGGCTGCTGCTCGATGTAAGGGAGTCAGCAAACCCCGGTCCTTAGCGTTGACTTTTGCACCTGTAACAGACACGAAAGCAAAATTAGATATATATTTTGACAACATTTCAGATCCTCTGTAGTTTACTAGAAAAGGGCAATACAAAAATATGCAAGTGTATGTAGATTCCATTTACTGTGATCTTTTTCAAATTAAGATAAGGTTTTCGTACCAGAAGTAATAAGTAGGTCCATAGTTTGGACATCCCCCGAATAGGCGGCAGCATGAAGGGGTGAGCTTTGTTCTTGGTCCTGAGAAAAAAGAAAAACAAACGGTTTTTTAAAGGTTTTTTAGGTTATACTTGTATTATATGTCTTTCTTGGTATATTCTGAAAAGGTTATCATAGTTATTTTCTTATTAAACTCTTTCCATATATATTTTTAATCAAGGTTACATTTTGCATCAAATGTTTCAGTAATAGTTGTTTTTCAAACTTGGCAATAACAGAAACATATATAAGCTTGAATTTAAATTAAAGAAAAGCTATGATGGCAGCCAAAAAGGCCACTAGACTACAGCAGAACAATGTGTCATCATTTAATATAGCCTGCCATTAACAATTGACCCAAAATATGATATATTCTAATTTCACACAACAACAACGTTATAGCAGAGTACATGTGGGAAAATATTACCAAATAATTGACATCTTCATTATGGTCCAATAAAAATGTCACTTCTTCTGTGTTTCGGCTAAAAATAGCCTGGACCAATGGAGACTGAAAGAGAGATGTGACATGATAAACAGACCAAAAACACCAGGATACTTTTGATATCAAATGAAAATTAGGTACAGTTCTTCATGTTCAGCACAATCTCACTCAAAGATACATTCATGGTTTTGCTGAGTTGTAATAAAACTGTTACATGTCGGAGTAAAGAGTAAGTAACAAGCTGCTCTCGGTGCATTTCCTGGGAAAATGTCTGTCTCGAGAAACAATATTTTATTTGTAATAATGCTTTTCCTGTAAAGATTAGAACATCACGTTCAACTCAAAGCTTTTGTATTGCATTGGGATTTACTGACTGAAGTGAAATACTTGGGTTGTTTCAATCATGCCAAACTCCTAAAACTTTTTGCAACTATTATATATAGCAATGACTTGCCTAGATTTATCTTCCACAGATAACGTTTAGCAATCGTATCATACAAGTGAGAAATGTGATTCCATTTAAAGATTAAAATGTTTGTTTGGAAGGGTTTGTACTTCGTGTACCAGTGAGCCCAATGACCTCAATATGTGGTCTGGTTGCATTAAAAAAAGGTAATTTCGAACATCAAATTAAAACTTAGTCTTGGTCTGCATAGCAAAGATTTTGTATCATTTACTAGCCTCGTAGCAAACTTTGCTCGACATGTTGCTAACATGACTAGCTGCACTGTTTGTGAGAAGTAACGGCACTGTTAGTTATCTAACATTAAGCTTTATTTACTACCTGGTCTTTGATATTTCTTATCTCCATGTCCAAATCACTGTGGAAGCTCCTTCATTGAGACTGGTTGTAAAGTTGACTACATGTCACTCTGTAGCAGCTAGTTAGCCTAGCTTTAGCTAAGTTAGCTGCTGGGATATGTGATGTGTAACGTTAGTTACCCCACAGTAGCCGGAATATCGCGAGAAGACGTAAAGAAACGTGATTTAGAAGCACTTTAATGTCACGTCAGAACCATAGACTGTATGGTCAGAACATGCAAGGCATCTCTCCCATTATACATCCATGATCTGTCCCATTATACATCCATGATCTGTCCTTGTAACAAACTTCATTGTTTTTTGTTAAATTCAAATTATACATAGACACATACACCCTTATAACATAAACTGAACGTACTAACTTATATTTATAGGTTATACTATAAAGTATATAGTAAATATACTATAGTTTATAGTATTACTTTTCTGTGGTCACCGATTAATTATTATATTATATTATTATTATTATATTGTTCACCTTACATTTAAAAACGTTTTTTTATATTTCATTTCATTTTCCTTTGTACACACTGGTCTTTGACCTGCTGAATGTTGGTTCACAAACTGCTTATTTGCTTTTAACATTATTTACTTTTCATTTCTTTACAGATTTTCTTTTAAATAATACGTTATAAATAAATAATAAAAAATTAAAAAATTAAATTAACTAATAAATTAAAATGGATTATATTGGATACAATAGTGTATAAACTAATTAGCCCCACCTTGACAGATTTAATGCATCAATAATTATATTTTAGATCATTTTATAATGGACCATTATGAATAATCAGTACTTTCACCCTTGGTACTTGAAGTATATTTTTATGTCAATAATTTGTATCAAGTAAGATTTGGAAAGCAATACTTTGACTTCAAACCTATGTGTAAAGCCAAAGTATTGCTTACTAGTATACGAATACTGTATTTATATACTGTAATATTACTACTTTTACTTAAATAAAGTATCTGAGTACTTATTCTACTGCTGTTGAAGCTGGTTGAGATGATTATAAGAATAGACGGCCTGACAGGCTAAACCCAGGGCCCACAAAGCTTACTCCTCGACCAATCAGAAGAGTTAAATGACTGCACATGCGCACTAAGTCTTCAACTTACATTTGACATGGAAATATACGACTTTGCCAGAATTTAGCTTGATAACGTGCTACTTAGCTAGCCACCTGGAGATTTACACAGATGATGTCAGTTTAAAAGCCGCTTTAAACGTCAAAACACAACCTGCTGTTGTACCCTCCCATAAAGTGAACACAGGTAAGAGCGTTTTCATACTTTGATAAAGGTAGGTTAGCAGATCCCACCTGACTGCTAACGGTACCATGGAAACTAGCTCGATCACAATAATATAGTTACAGTAAAGCGACAGTGTTGGTGTTTACGGTTTTTATAAGCGTGTTTGTTAGAAGGGTTTTAAGTTTACATAATGGGTTTTGTAGCTAGTTGGTTTGATTGCAGCCACATCACCATGTAGTTAAAGTTATCAAGACCAGGGGCCAAACGGTGAAGTTCTGGTTAGCTTATGTTAACTAATGTTACTTTGGGGTTTTGTCAAATTAATTAAAAACTATTGCAGCAGTACATGAATGACCTGTAATACAAAGTTTCTGTCTACTTCATTCTAAACATACACATATGTTGCACTTAAAGGCAAAATGCAGCAATTTAAAGAGATTATTTTATACATCATGTTATTGTGAGCACTACAATCGGTGGGTTGATTCACGTGTCAAAGCTGGAAATCAGAGCATCATGCTGAGTTGATGAAGTCATTAGGATACACTTTGACCCATATACAGTCATGGTTATATCATCGTCATCATTACATTTATTCAGATTCAACATGTACAACTGAGTTTCACCGTCTCACATTTAACATGTATTTTCTGACAATTTAAGGGTAAGATGTTATTAACCGTAATTGACTAGACCTTGATACATTATTAAAGTGTATTAGTTGATTTAAACAGGTAAAGTGCACATTAATGGACATTTTTATAAATGCTAGTCAAGAGGCTATTTTTCATCTGTAGTCCCTGGACATAGCAACACAGCAAGCTCATGGCTTTATGTGAACAGAGGTAGGGATAACTGGTTCATTTAGTAGTAGCCTACTTTAGGTTCAAAAGGTTAAAAGGTTGTAATGTCATATACACAGCTACAGTGTAGTTGTGCAATGAAAACCTTGGGTCACAGGTTCCTCTAACATTGCAACATAAATATGAAAAATACATAAAACGAATACAAAAAAACTGTACAAATGGTGCAAGTTCAGGAGTTTAGCAGTCTTTTGGTCTGTTGGATAAAACTGTCCCCGAGTCTGGTGGTCTTTGTCCTGATGCTGGGTACAGCCTGCCAGACGGCAGCAGACACAACAGTTTGTTGCTGGGGGGAAGGGGGTCTTTGTATGTTTGTGACATAATGTGTGTGCAGGGTTCTTGATTGACTTTTTTCCCCGCAATATTTGCCTAACATTAAAAATAAGTTTTCTTAGATTTTTGCTTTGGCATTACTGTGTTGAGATTAGTTTTTTCTTGTGGTATAACTGCCTGCAACAGCCATCCTTTTAGGGGGTGTAACATTAGAGAATATTTGTCAGTTTGGGAGTTGTCGTAGATTTAATGATTGTAAAAGCTGTTCGATGCAGATTAGGCTCCTATGATGTTTTTTGAGGCCAAGGCTTTTTGGGGAAGTCAAATGAGTTTGTGACTAAGTGATGAGATTTGTTACTAAGCTTACCACTTTCAAATGTTATATTATTTCCAAACTTGCTCGTACTGAAATTATTTCCACAAGCCTAGCTGTGTGGCAATAAAGGAATATCTAATTTAAAATAGTCAATTCCAACTTTTTGACTCATGTAGGTGATGGCATAAGTTGTATTTCCTGAAGTGTATAGCTGGTGAATAATGTTGAGTCTAATATATGGATTAAGTTCTACCACATTCTTTGCCTCTGGGAAACCTAGTTGGAGTCTTAATCTCTTGTATTAGCACCTACACGTGATTGTCCATGGAGTTTGAAAAGATTAGTGCTGACACATTTTAAAGGCAGTTTTACAACTTCAAGAGTGGAATTCGGGTCACACTGGGACCAATACAACCAATACTTATGTCAGATAGCACAGTGTACAAAAAATAACCTGATGTGTGAAAGTCCAAAACCAACTCACAAGGTTCTGCAATAAGATTAAAAATACACCTGCTGTAGGTTGATCAAAAGCTGAACTGAACTAAGCTGATATATTCTTTAACCAGGTGATAAGACGAAGGCAGTTGACTTAAAACCAGAGTAAATACCTGCACACTAAAATCTCCTTTTGTAGTCTTAGCTAACAGTCCTGTTTTGATCTTCATCAGGAAAACTTACTGTGAGACATGACTTGATCAACATGATCCTCTGCAAAACAATGTTTTTATTATTAACATTATCAGACTCAGAATAATGTCTTAACCCGGGGGAGTTGGGTTTTGTGACAGTTTCTCCATTTTAGAATTAAAACAAAAATATATATATATATAAAAAAATAAAATAAAATACAATACAAATATGTAAATGACCATTAGAAATTCAAGTAAATGTGTAAAAAATAACATCACATAAAAACATTTATTTAAACATAGGTAGTATATAATAAGATGAGGCAGTCATTTAGTGGAGTGAGAGACACATTCGTTTGGGATTTAGTGGAGTTGTTTTGATTTGATTGACGTTGGGAAAAATAATTGGAGAAAACTCCATCATGTGTGTCTGCCCTGTCTGCATACATTGTCAATGGTATTCAATTATAGGATCATTTTTACTAGTTTAGCTGGTTCGGTATCGTTTATGTTTTTTATGAGCAAAGAAATCTTAGTTTCAAAAATAATACCGCATTTCAAACCTCATTTTGTACTCTTCCTAGTCCATTCACTCTGACTGCTGGCTGCAGCCACATGAGAACACACAACAAATAAGTGTCTTCAGAGATGCAGAAAACTGAACCATCCTGCGGCTTAGTCCTTCCTTTTTGAAAACAAGCTGTTTGATTTATGTCCACATGATGTTTTGTCGAGTATTAGGGGTTTATATTTCAAGAAACAACTCACATTTGTTGTAAACTAATATCATTTCTCAAAATGTAATCTTTTTAAATGAATTGTTGCTGCTACTAAACAAAGTACCCAGGATTCTATCACTTTTTATAAAGCCAAATACTACAATACAGAGCACATGTTGAGTTGTGAACCAAAGAAAGTGACACTCAGATGAAACCATTGACCTTTAAAGCAGCTCTGTCTACTGCCTCGTATGATCCCATAGTCACATGCTTTCAAAGGAGCTACACTCTTTGTCTCAAATAACTTGCCGTTATATAAAACAGTTGTCTCTGTGTGGACTGAAGGTTTTTTCATTTTAATTTTCGGGATGTTAAGTAAAGAAGTATCTATTTTACTGTGGAGCCGAGTGTGAGAGGAAGGATGCATGTGGTGGAAGTGAAACTGGTGCCGGTGGTCAACTCAAGGTTTACTGTTAAAGGTTCTCATTAAGGAAGTGACCTCTCACATGCTCTTAATGTTGCAGAGTCATATTTATGACTTAGACATTTTAATGAAAAACATTAGGTGGCATTTAATGATGCATTCAGAAAATTACGCAAGCTCCCAAGATAATTGCAAGTCATAAGTGTGTGACTAGAAATGTTCCTGACTTTAATTCTGCAACCAAAATGGCCGTAACTGAGCCCACACATAAATGTCACAAGGTATTTCTCTTGTTTTTGGAAAGAAATGTTACTTTGTTTTAATCACTGTGGACTTACAAACTGCTATGATATCTCTGTGTTGTTGTTCTTATGTTGTATTTATTTGATCATTTACTGATATGGCCTCTTTTGTCTAAAATAAATCAGAGCTTTGAACAGCTGAGAAAAGTTAGTTGATCAACGGCAAATTCGATTAATCAATTAATAAAAAGTAATTTATTAAGCTAAAATGGCTTGGAACGCTTTTTTCAGCCTAGAAAATATGAATATTTCTGGCTTCTTTGTTTTATACTCTTTAATTTAGTTTGTTTAGGCTTTGGACTGAAAGTAGTAGACATTCAAAGACATCAACTTGGGTTTTGAATCTGGGACAGACATTTTTCACTATTTGCTGACATTTTATAGACCAATCAATGAAACGGCATATTTGTTAAATAAATCAAATCAATATTGTTTTAATAAAAAGGGGAAAGGGCAAGACCATTTTGCAAATGTTTCATGATATACATTCATATTTGCATTTACTGTTATTGAGAAAACCTGAAGTAAGTCTCTTTGGGAATCCAGTCATTTTAGCTAAATGGTTGTTTGAGTGCAAAGCATCACTTATGTGATAATTACTGTTTTACCTTCAACAGTCATGTCTTTCATGCTCCTCAAGATGATGTATCTGTTGTTGTTGTATTCCAGGGAGGCTGATATTCATCCCTCCAGTTCCCAGGGATCCCTCAGCCTGCCCTGATGAAGGCCGAGCAAGACGAAGACCTCCTGGAAGGTAAAGCTTAAGACAACAGAAACACGACCATCACATTACAGACACACCTTCTGTGTTCTCCAGCATTACACACTCTGGCCATTGGGTTAGGGCTGCAATCCTCTATCTGTGTCAGCGTGCATGCTGACAGAGAGGCTTAAAACAATATGTTACTGAAGAATACTGAACACTTTTTTATATACATGTTGCCCCAGAGCCATGGCTTGACTTTTGAAAACTCAAACTCTCTACATATTTATAAAAAATAACATTTGTTTTCTTTCTTCCTTGGAATAATTTAAGTATCTGAATGTATATTGTGTAACACTTTAAAAACATAAATCACAGTGCTTTACAACGCAGCATAAACAAATCCAATGAAATGAAGAAATAAAGTATTAGATGAGAACATCATAGAAGAATAAATGAGGATAAGGTATATGATAATATTTTAAAAACTATTGAAATTAGACACAAGGTGTATGATAATATGTTAAAACATTAAACAAACATCAGACATACATAACATGTAATAGACTAAGTCAAAGCACATAAAAAAAGGTGTGTTTTTAATAGACAGACTGTGGCTAGCCTGATCTCATCCGGCAAATGATTTAATCATTAAAGGGAAAACAGAGGGCAGGTCACACTGCTATTACTATTACTATTTGTGCTATGGTTCGGTTTTCCTCTATGGAAAAAAAGAGCAGATGTGTGCCTTGGCGTGCGTACTTTACTTCTCTGTCTTTTGGGGCTCATCTTTAGAAACAGGATGTAAGAATGTCTTTAAGCGACGAATGACAACAAAAGTGATGATTAAGGCAAAGTCATTCATATATAAGCAGAGTCATTGTTAGGAGCAGCGGACTGTGGGAGCAGCCGTCAGTTGGAAATGAAGGAAGGAAATAATGAAAGGTCCAAACTCAGTGAGTAGTACATGTTTTCTGGTATATCATTTGTCAGAAATGGTAAACACAAGAGTTAGAAGAGCTTTTTCTGCGATTTTACTCTTGTAAATATTGACTGTAATTATTTTCCTTTCATTGTGTTCTCAGAAAACATGTTTGTTGGTACATTGGGCTTAGGAGTTGAATAATGGGTCATAATTACAGGTCTTAACATTATTGTGTAAAGACAATATGAGAATATATTGAGAATATGTCGCTTCTGGTCATTAAAACTGTGGCTTAATCTTTAAGTCCATGCAGTAAGCTGCTGTTCAGACAAGTCTATGACGGAAGCTGTGTTTTGTCTTCTGTTTACCTTGAAAGATCTGTTTTAGTTTATATTTGAATGGCAGAGCTGTTGTTGTTCCTTGGGTATCTACTGTATGTCTGTTAACTCATAAAACCTCAGCTCTTTAGAAAGTAAAACAAAAATGGTTTAGTCGGAACCAATTTCACTTGGCTTTTAATTCATGCTAACCTTGCTGTACAATTTGGGTTAAGGTTAGTTAGTAGAACAGAGGTTTGAGAGTTTGGCTATGTTGAAAAGCATCAAGTGCTGTTGCTAAAGTATTAGTCTAGTATCACAACAATTATTTTCTATTTACATTAAACCAAAAATAATTTATGGGGCAAATCTTGAATCCTTTTTACTACTAGGTACTTTTCTCCCACCTAGCTTTCAATACTAAAATCATGTAGCATGGCCAACTGCAACACTGTTGTAGAAATGAAATGTGTCAGTAGAGTTTATCATAAAACATTAGAAAGGACTTTCAGAAC
Organism: Trematomus bernacchii; assembly: GCF_902827165.1. Lineage (NCBI taxonomy): Eukaryota > Metazoa > Chordata > Actinopteri > Perciformes > Nototheniidae > Trematomus > Trematomus bernacchii. The sequence goes on from NW_022987698.1 coordinate 6,804,370, forward strand.
TACAAAAATTAAATCCATGTTTAAAAATATATTTTTCATAATGGCACCAATTTTCTTTTTTCTTCTCTGTTTCTGTCAGAGGACTCCCCTCAGGAGAATGGAGCTGAGACAAACCAGTACAGCTCCGTCTCTCCTCCTTCCTCACCAGTAGCCCAGGATGAACCCTTCTCCACATACTTTGAGGACAAGGTGGCCATTCCTGACAATGTCAGCCAGGTAAGATCCTTATAAACCACTGTTTCATGTAAAACAAGCAGCAAAACACACGCTTAAGTGTGGGTACGTATGTAATCATGTACATGTGGCTGCGATCATCAGTTTCAAAGATCAAGTATAATGCTTTAAACTTATTGGAGTTATATTATTTTTTTAGATTTTGGGAAGCTTAACACACTTTATTTTGGAATGTATACAACTCCATATCAATCAAATTACATTTTATCAGTAATGCCTAAATGTGACTTTTCCCCCATTCAGGTGTTCAGCTTCCGTAAACTCTGGGCCTTCACTGGACCGGGGTTTTTGATGAGCATTGCTTACTTGGATCCAGGGAACATCGAGTCCGACCTGCAGTCCGGAGCTAAAGCCGGCTATAAGGTGACATTTTAGTATCAGTATTCTTTTATTTTGAAGGCAAAATGGCCTTTGGTCATGTGTTGTCTGTCTCTTGCTCAATTGTCACACAAAATAGGTTGCATCAACATACAGTATTTCTCTAAGAAAAGGCATCAACTTCATCATAGGTGCAATGACTTATGATCACTTCCATCATATGTATTTTTTCCTTACATTACCAAAAATAAACTTTCCAAAATGAACGTGAGCAAGAAATTATGTAGGCAACTATTTTTTTAAATATAGTGTGTCAAAGTAAAATTCCTACATAGGGAAAGTGATTGTACTGATTTATTTTTCTTTGTGTCTCAGCTCCTGTGGATCCTCCTTGGAGCCACCATCATCGGGCTGCTGCTGCAGAGGCTGGCTGCGCGCCTCGGGGTCGTCACGGGGATGCACCTGGCTGAAGTCTGCAACCGCCAGTATTCCACAGTGAGCATTCAGCACTCATAACGCATATTAACTTCCCCTTTCTTGTTGTACATTAACTTTTTATGAATGGGACTGAATGTGTGAGTGAGTTAAGAGTGTCAAAATGAGTGTTCCATTTTTGCTGTACCAAATAGAGTAAAGTTTTAAACCTTCTTTAATTTTTCTTTTTTTTTTGCATGTCACTGATCAAGATTAGACTAAGATATTGGTATTAGTATTCTACTATTTGAAGAATTAGATTACAAGGGTCGCTGTGTTTCAATGTTTCTGATCCAAACATTTCCAATACCTCCAGAGCCTATCCAAAATGTTTATTTTCCTAATAAAATATTCTACTTTAATTCATGTTTGTTGGTTTTTAGTTTTCCAAAAACAATGTTTTCACTGCTGTCAAAGAACAGTTTGCCCACCCCTGCTTGTCATACAAAGGGACGCCTGATGGACAAGTGACATTATTTAGATACATTTATTCACTTTATTTAACATTTTTCGTAGAGTCAGAACAAAAAATATAATGACAGTCATTAAAGCCTTTTTGGTAAAACTCAATAGAAGCTTTTAATATAAAACATCAACCGCAACAACCCTACATTTTTAATATCCTGTTTTTAGATTTTGTCAAATAAAAGCCAACATGAGTTATGTGATTCGCTAAAGTTTCAAGAGAGTATTAAACTCTGCTAAATGACATCATCTTCCACTCTCTGATTATATCCGTTCTTTTATTTCTGTTTCAGGTTCCTCGGGTCCTGCTTTGGGTGATGGTGGAGCTGGCGATTATTGGCTCGGACATGCAGGAGGTCATTGGCTGTGCCATCGCTCTCAACCTTCTCTCAGTGGGCAGGTACCATTAGAAGCGCCTGCAAACATTTGTAGAGATTTGCAAAGCGTATATTTCTGTAATGGTGAGTAGTTACTGTAGTTCTTCTCTTTCCCCTTCAGGATACCACTGTGGGCAGGAGTCCTCATCACCATCACTGACACATTTGTGTTCCTCTTTCTAGACAAATACGGTAGGGATTCACTTACTTAACATTTAATGTGTTATGAAAGCTGTGCTTCCAGGTGTTGATACCGTTTGTACCTCCTTGTAGGATTGAGGAAACTTGAAGCCTTCTTTGGATTCCTCATCACCGTAATGGCTCTGAGCTTTGGTTATGAGGTAAAAGTCCCTTACAATGTCCTGGATAGTTCAAGTGTTAATTGACAGCTGTCAGATTTTGACCTATGTGACTCTCTTTTGCCTGTGTGTAGTATGTGGTGGCAGCACCAGACCAAACGGAGCTTCTGAAGGGGATGTTCATCCCTTACTGCTCCGGCTGCGGGTCTGTGCAGCTGGAGCAGGCCGTGGGAATTGTAGGCGCCGTCATCATGCCCCACAACATCTACCTGCACTCAGCACTGGTCAAGGTTAGTAGCGCATTTGCTTTTATTCAGAAAAACTAGTTTTGTTTTTCTTACCAAATAGTTTGCACAGTTTTTATTTTGACAATGCAGAACATCATTGTTTGAGATAAACTTTATTGTATTGGCTAAAAAATGTAAAACTACTAATTTTTGTATTACCTCTGGGTACATTTTTCTTCACTTTATTATTAATACTATAGCTATTTGTAATATTCATACACATTTTTTTGTAAACTGTGAAGCAGTCCCATTTGTCTTTCCTACACAATATAAAATAGTAATTGAAAAGCTCAGCATTATAAATGCCATTTTTAAAGATTCTTAAAGCAGATTTTGGTTGTTTGATGGTTGTGTTATTCTGTTTAATTCCTTTTATACAAGTCTCGGGATATTGATCGGAAAAATAAGAATGAAGTAAAGGAAGCCAACAAGTACTACTTCATCGAGGCAACCATCGCTCTGTTCATCTCCTTCCTGATCAACGTCTTTGTCGTAGCGGTCTTTGCCGAGGCCTTCTACGGCAAAACCAATAATGACATGGTGAGAATCCTGCCCTCTTTACTGCTGTTGTTCATACTAGAACAAAACAAATATTTTCTGTTAACTACGGTTGACCCACATTGTGCAGAGCCAAGAGTTGTGTCTTATCATATGTTTGTGTTCCTGGTTTCAGAATCAAAAGTGCAATGAAACCGGCCTCCTGCCAAAAGAGCTCTTCCCTCATAACAACGAGACACTGCAGGTGGACATCTACAAAGGGGTACGTCCTCCCAACAGTAATATATAATTGTGTCTTGACATATAACGTCACTTCCTATAAATAAAAACCAGATATACTTACAGTATTGGTGCAGAGAACAAAATCTATATTTTTTTCATGATGTATTAGAGAGGATAGGAACGCATCGCAGATCTTATCATGATATTTGAGATGTGTCTCAATTCTGTGTGGGTTCCCTACGACTGTACATACTTATTATGTATATATACGTAGCGTTTTTTTGCAGTTAATATACAATAGTGTACGAACCTGCTTTTTAACTTAAGATAACCATCCCTTGTTGAAGGGATGAATAGATTGATAACTTATTTCCGTGTCTGTCTGTTTGCTTAGGGAATTGTGCTGGGCTGTATCTTCGGACCTGCAGCCCTCTACATCTGGGCCATAGGAATCCTGGCAGCTGGACAGAGCTCCACCATGACAGGCACTTACGCTGGGCAGTTTGTCATGGAGGTAGGAGTGTGTTTTGGTACCTTGAAATGTTTATAAAAAACAAACATAAGTGTGTGTGCTCAGGTTTTTCTTTTGTGTTTTTGAAGGGATTCCTGAACCTTCGTTGGTCCCGTTTTGCGCGGGTTCTGCTGACCCGCTCCATCGCCATCACTCCTACACTGCTGGTTGCCATTTTTCAGGATGTTAAGCATCTGACGGGGATGAACGACTTCCTGAACGTTCTTCAAAGCATGCAGGTCGGGAAGAATAATTTGTGAAAGCCCTTATGAGGGAAAATGTGTGACTTTAACCCACTGCTACTCTGTCCTATTCTGTCGTACAAAACTGTAAACATATTCACTGACCTTTCTTTCTGTTCAACAGCTTCCTTTTGCTTTGATCCCAATTCTGACCTTCACCAGTATGAAATCCATTATGAACGACTTTGCAAACGGAATGTGAGTAAAATGTGATTTATTTTTATCATTAATACCTGACTATTCAGGATGTTTTAGTATCAAAGTTAATTTAACTTAGAAACAAAAAAAATGGAAGGGAGGAAATCTTTCTTTGACAGCCTTTTTTGTTAAATGTGTTGTGATGGGGGTCTGTATTTACTTATTCATTGAGAAATCATGCAACTTCTTTGCTCAAGGTCATGTGAGTGATTCTGTTCTAGACAGTTTTATTTTAAACTAAATGTTCCTCTCTTTAACAACATATAGGATGATACTCATCCAATGTTGTTTTCTGACAGGCCAATATTGGATTATGCAAACTAGGAATTTACTCAGTGGTTAAATGGAACACTTTCCAGGAAGCTGTTAGTAAGAGAAAAAAACCCGTTATTTCTCAATGGTATAATGAACTGTCTGTTTGTTCAGGGTGTGGAAGATTTCAGGAGGCATCGTCATCCTGGTGGTTTGTGCCATCAACATATACTTTGTGGTGGTGTACGTCACGGCGCTGCACAGTGTGCTGCTCTATGTCCTCGCTGCTCTGCTCTCCTTGGCCTATCTGTGCTTTGTGGGCTACCTGGTGAGTCGGATTGCTTCTCATTATTTGGTTTTAGTACTTTGACATTTGGTAACCTCTTTTTTTAATGCAGACAATGAATCAGTGACGAGCATAGTAGGATAAACCTTTTGCTCTTGATCTTGATCTTGCTACAGAAAATATGTGGTTATACTACAGTGCTGCCAACCTAGTTTTCTTTTCCCCATATTAACCAATAGTTACAATCACCAAAATTAATAAATCCATTGTAGTAATTAAACTTATCTAACAATCAATACGTCTTATCTTCATTCTTACATTTCTAATTGTGAGAACAAACACAATGAAGTGCAGACAACTGAAGCAATTAAGGTTAATCACAATCAAACTTAACCAGGATCCAGTAATCCAACATTTAAGGTGCTGCTAATCTGAAATCGGTAGCATGACCAATTTAGTTTACTAGGTATACAAATAGTTACTTACAGTTTGATTTATTTGTGATGTATTGTTCAGGGTTAGGGTTATGATGAAATACATTTTTGTTTTGAAAACGGTCTAATGTATTTAAATGTTCTGTTTTAGGAATGTTTAAGTGAAACAACATATTTCTTGCATTCCCTGTTGTGTCTTGACTTCTCTACTTTTGTCTGCAGGCCTGGCACTGCTTGGTTGCCCTGGGGGTTTCCTGCCTGGACTTTGGCAGCAGGGTAAGCAATCCACCTGCCATGTTGATAGAGGAGCACTCTGAATACGACTCGTAGTGCCGAACAGGACAATAACCACCAGCATTCCTCTTGGAAACACTGAGCCCTGTACACAACCAAGACTTTTGTAGATCATGTAGCATCACATGTTGATTTTGTGTAGGGCTGGGTATCAGAATGTGGTGCTACTTAGGTACTCAACGAACTCAATTTATAATGCACCAGCACAATTAAGGGCAGTGTTTAATGCTTGATAAGGAAATATATCTGCATCATTTGGCAAATTAATAATTGTTACAATCCTTAAAGGCAACAACTATGATCACCTCTGCTTGTAAGCGACATACTTTGACAGAAATGGTTTATAACATATATTCTCTATTGACGTTAAACCCAATTTTCTTTAAACACTATTTTCCATAATTTTTGTAAAATGAAATCTCAAAAGAAACACTCAATACTGTCTTCTTCACTTTTTGTCAGGGATATTTTTTAATAACTTTTCTGTTCACAGACCTGACGAATAATATGAACAGAAACGTTATTAAGAAATGTCTCTGACTGCAAGTGGAGCTCTACAGAAAGTGCACCAGCTTTTTTATAACATTTTATCAGACTTTTGAAAAACAAGCACCTCAGTTTGTATTTTCACCCCATCTTTATGAAGACATTTCCCACAGTCTCTCTGCTTCATATAACTTTGGACGTCATAAGGAGGAGATCAGTGAAGGTTAAAGGATTTAGACAGGATGATTTTAGACTTCCTCTAACAAGACCGTAAGTTAGTATTTTGTAAATGTTATATTTTCCTGCATGTGAGAAGCAGAAAGATATGCAACAGATTTGTTGAAAGATTTGTTGTTTCTTACCATTGTTTCCAATAAGTATTAACAGACCTAACTGTATACCTATAACAGTAGTCTTTAAATCTTCTTTTTGCCTGATTATTTGGCTTGTTCTCTAAGACATGTACAAATGCTAGCTGCATTGATTACCTCCCAGTGTAGTGTTATTATTTTTCACTCTGTCTACCTCAACATCCTCCATTGTCTCATTCCTCTGAACCGTCTCTGTAGCTGTTTGATTCTTTGGATTTTTGCATCTAACTATTTAATAACAATTGTCAAATAGTTCTCAAAAAAGTTATGTTAAAGAAACTATATGTACCAAAAATCACCAAATGATATCCAGCCCTAAATGTACCCAATTTGATTATTATCAGCTGATTTTAAATGGGTTAATTTCAGTGGTTATCAGCCCCATAGTGTGTCGGACGGGGCCTGCTACACCCACTATACTGTAGGTTTTATCACACGTTTGATCACCAGAAGAAGGAAAACAAGAAGATGACACCTACCTCTAGTGACTTTAGCAAATATGACAAAAGCAAAGGTAGGCGATGTCATGAGAAACTCCATTAGGGGTGGGGGATGTGAACAGGGAACCATTACCCAGGAGACTGGTGTTGGCGCCCCATCTAAATTCACAATTTGTTTTGTCTTTTTGTTTACATCTTATTATGTCACTTTCGCTTCACAAGCATAGTCACTTTAACACAAACACATTTTTTCTCCTAGCCATAATAAAGCAGTTTGGTTGCATAAACTTAAACAACTATTTTGTTTGTGTTGTTTTAAATTTGCACGCATTAGAACGGTAGCGATAACCACTGATAACGGCCTCTTAATCAGCCGTTAGCCTTCAAATTGTGTGAGCTGATTCCTGTCTAACATGTCACAGTTTTAGCATCATGTATTACCATTCTCTTCATTTGTTACGTCCTAGTTGATTCTTGGTTCTGTAAAGTCCAGAGTTGAAAGATTTTACAACCAAGCCTGTCAATGGGGATTCTTTTCAAATCTAAAAAAAATTAGCCTTGCATTGTAAAATCAAATTTGAAAGACTGAATGGCTTAAATGGAGGACCGTTATTGTCTGACGAAGTCTAAAGAAGAGTCATTTAAAAACCTGCTGTAGTGCTGCATATTGAAAACTGTTATGTTAACCCCCTTTGATGTAAAATAAAAAAACCTTTATCCACAAAATAATAATTTGTAAATCAATTTCACACCCTGTGTTAACTTTAATACTTCAGAAAAACTGAGAAAGTGTTTGATGAGTTGTAGTGAATGGGGGCCGCATTTAACAACAGCAAAATGATATCAAAACATCTGTTATGTGGAGGTTTTTTTAAAAGTATGAATTTACTGAAAATGCATGTTAATCAATGTGTTTGGGAAGTAGTGAGCATACGACAGGATTAAAAACCTGCGGCGAGTTATGTGACAGTTGGTAAGCTAATGTTTTTTTAAATAGTTTTGCTTTTATTAAATCCGGCCAACTTTACTTCAATTCATCCATAATCTTAGTTTTTGATTCTTTGTTAACCATGGAGTTTATTTTAAGAATTGATATAGATGATATAGAAAAGTCATGTTGTGTGTATGAAGTATCTCTTTAACAGACTCCATTCAAGCAAAGTTTCATATGACAGTCACCCCTCTTTTAGTGCCTAAATAATCAGGATGCCAGTGACTCTCAAATGCTAAAGTGAGCTTATCAGTAAATCAAAGCTTAAGTGTGAAGGAAGATAAGCTTGTAGTACTGTGCACGAGTTGTATCATACATTCTTAACTGTGTGAGTTTAGGTGTTGAATAAAGATCCATTGAAGTATTAAAACCATGATAAACCTCTAATTCAGAATGGTTGCCTTTGGGAAAAGCTACATAGAAATATATTGTATAAATATGTTATGTTGCAATTTATAGAATGTAAGTTCTGAAATAAATATAGGGACTTATTTTAACTGCTATGCAGAGAATTAAAAACATTAAAAAATGGTCTAAATGTTTAAAACCATTACAACGTTACTTGTAATATATATATATATATATATATATATATATATATATATATATATAGCCCATGATCCCCAGTTTTCTCAGAGAGTTTCCAATCTGTAATCCACCTTTAAAATCTCAAAGCAGTCATATTGTGGATAATGAATAGTCAAGTCCTATTTAATTGAATGCAGAAAATGTTGATGCTGAATTGGGTGCACTGCATGTGTCCACCGATTCATTTAAGACTTCCTTTTAGAAATGAAAAAGTTGTAATCTGTTTGACTTCGTACATGTTTGTTTGTTCTCAACACTGTTGGTTTATTTTTTAAATGTGTGTGTTTCTTTTACTAAGAATAAAAGTATTATGAGAATTCAAACTTGTTTAGAAAAAATGGAATATTCATATTTTCCTATAAAATGAGTGCCATCGTTTCTGCTGTCAGCCTCTGTTAGATTACAGCTTGGATAAAGTAAACAGGATTTCAATAATTGTCAAACTCCGAGAAACTGGTCTCGGGTTCAGAGTTCTCAAAAGCTTTCATAAAGTTACTCAAGGTTTTCAGGCTGCTGACATACAGTGTTTAATGAATACCTCATGGCTAAAGCACATTTGAACTTTTCCAGGGATAGATTCGATGTAGATTAAGATACTAATTTCTGCTCTTTGGGATTTAATGAATAAGTGTCTTTCCTTGCAACGTGATAAAGCACCCCATGTGTTCAAAAATAAATGGGAAAGTATGGATATAAGGACATTTGTTGGCGTCTTCTGTATGAATGTCTAAAAGATTTATACATTAAAGGGTTTCAACTACAAGTCTATTTTAAATAGAGAAAATTCTTGATTTTATCATACATAAAATAAATCAATACCTCAGAAATAACTAGAGAATTGTCTTTTCGGCAGTCTTGTAATGTTAATCTTATAAATAAGTACTAAACTTGATAACTTGCCCTACTGTACTGCTAATTAGGTGGTGATAATGTGATAAGGTAACACACAAGGAAGTTGTTTACGTTCCTCTTACCCAGATTAAATGGTGAAATTTTAGGATGATGGCAGTTATCGTAGGATAAATAATACATTTTCAGCGCTTTCCTGGATTAAATTAGGAAAGTTGAGTTTAGAAAGTAACATTTTTACCTACTGTAAGGTGAGCACCATTAATGAATCTGTAATTTTAAAACAATCAATTTCAAATTGTGAACTGATTGCCAAATTATTCTTTTTGATTTGAAATTGTTCTCTTTTTTTATTTTACATTTTCCTTACATATTTCTTCTACATTCTACTAGGTTTATATTCCTTGAAAAAAGTATAAATCAAAACTGTAAATTACATAATATAAAATTGATATACAAAAGCATGGACGCTTTTACTGGTCATAGTGAGCATGGTGTGTGCGCTGGCATGTAGAGCTGCAACAATATGTAGTTTCACAAAAATATCCTCAGCAACTATTTTGATGATCATGACTTTTGGATTTTTGTCCGGTTTATATTAAATGAAGCTGATTATCTTTGGATTGTAGATATACAAAACAAGACATTTAAAAACATCAGCTTGGACTGTGTTTTGTTTTGCAGCCCTATAAGCATGTCATCATGTTTTTTTTTGCAATGTATGAAGATTAAGTTCTGAATAATTTCCTAATTATAAAACCATTCATTAATACGTGAACTTGAGAATCAGACGAATACGGCATGGCGTGGCCAAATCATATGAAAACATGTCCTGTTGCCATGCAGGTTATCCTGGTAAAGTAATGCTTATAGTATTGATATGTGTAGTTAACCATTTGTATTAAATTCTGTCCTCTCTCTTTCAGATGCAACTGTCCCGGCACACTGACATTTACCTACTGACTGACATGGACACTGACACTGGTTGAGAAGAAGGAGGACGCGATGTGAGCAGATGTTGATCTGATGACCCGACAGTAGCGAGGGACCACTGAAACTCGGCCAGTATGTGCTAGTCTTCACCTCTCTGTGCCTAGCATGTCTTTAAAGTGTCCTTAAAGTACACACTGTGTTGTACACACAGTAATGTGTAATCCAATTGAGGATGTTTTTTATTGTAAATGCCTTGTCAATCTCAGCCAAATAATGTTAATGCAAATAATGGTTTAATATCTCGGAAAGATGTTTGTTCCTGTAATAAAGCAAACACTAATAAAAAACACTTATTTAAGTCCAATATAACATGTTTTGCCAACTAGACAATACTGTGAGGAACATGCTTTCTACACAGAAATTGCACAATAATAAACTTACAATTCCACATCATGGAGATAACAGTGAATTAAATTCAGAGGGGTTCAGAGACAGTCAGCTGTTTTCAGAGGATGCTGCACTTAGTGTGCCGCGGACCTAAAATATTTCCAGCAGTCTGCACATTTCATTCAGTCTTCTTGGTTTAGCTGAAATTACATTAGAAATATATATTTATACATTTGCCATGGTTACACAGCCCTGTGACAGAAGGTTCTGAAAAGTCTGATATGAATGTCAAGATGTTATTTAAAACATGTTTTTCATTTGGTAGGAACTGAATAGCTGTCCTTGTTTGATTGTATGTGATTAAAATCTTTCATCAAGATGTTAATATTAAACGAATAAATTGTTTAAATTAATATATTGAATATCTATATAACCCTTGACAAATATACAAGGTATTGATGTGTGTTTATTCACACTTTTTCCTGTGTTTTATACTATATGAAAGAGTGACAGTTTAATGTCATTTTATACACAGTTATGCATCTATTTTAGGTGCTTGGAATTCTGTTTCTTGGAAATAAAGTTTATATATCCTTCGTATGTTTCCACAACATATTTCCAATTATTTGAAGGACTGGCTGATTTTAAATTATTCAACAAATGCCAGCGTGTAGGATTTGAAAATTCATTATATTGGTGGTCCTTGGGTGTAGTAACTTAAAGACACTGTGACAGCAGACACTCACTTAAAACGAAATAATATTACATGTATTCAGCAAATGTATACATTCCCATATAATTTATTTATGATTTATTTTTGTCATAAATGTAAAGTTAATGACTAAATGCAGCACTTGAAGTTTGATCCCTAAAGAGTTTGCCTCCTATTGATAGATCTTATCTTATTTATCATACACACATGTACATCACACATACATTTATATATTTATATGAATATCAAAATGTGGTATTATATCAACTTAATTTGCTCTTGTAAATCTCCTTCTCAGTTAAGCTTAGGTCAGTTTGTCTGAGATGTTTTTATTCATGTGTAGTTATTTAAAAAAATGTTTTGATAAATGCCTATTTGGCCTGTACTGTATGATGTTTTATTTTTGTTTAGTTAAGTTTAACATTTTAAAATGTTTGCTTGGCTTCTATTTTGGGATATTATGTAGATATAGATTTTCTTTATTGAGTTAAACTTGGGCAGGGGTGGGATGTGTGCTAAAGGGCATTATGTTACAGAACAAGATTGCATTGAAATTAATGTGGAAGAACAAGATAGAAATTGGCACTGTGGTGCAAAAGAGTGAGGTACATACAGTAAATGGTTTAAAAGTGAAGTGAAGCAGAACAACACGTGTTCATTTTATCTCAGGGCTTCCCGTGTCCTGGCACAAATTTGAGTAGTTGAAGTTTAATAGAGGAGACAAGTGTAAGCAAAAATGTGCTTGTGCACTTCACTCACTTGACACCTTTTATAAGCAGAAGAAAACTGAAATTAAAATGAGAATAGGACAATGAAAATTATATGAAATATATATCAAATTAATTCTAAAAACTCTTTAGCGGTTAGATTGTGTTTGCTGGTTTGGGCTGATATATACACCAAACCTTTGACCAAATACTAAACTGAACTGCTGTGTTACTGTGCAGACGACCAGTGTGCCTCCTGAATTCACCACTGTGCCTCATTTCTACAATCTATCGCACACTATTCTGTCAAAAAAACATTTTTTTAAACCAATACAAATCATTGTTGTTACAACACAACTATATTATATTTAGTTAATCAATAGCATCTTTGTTAAACTATGTGTGTAGGGTTGAGGTGTAGAGAGGGTAAGATCTTTTCACATATTGTTTTGTGCATTTTTCATCATACTTTTTGAAAGACTAATATTTTTGTTAGGAAATGTATTTTTTTTTTCACTGCAAGATGTATAATATTCTTATGTGACAATTGATATGATTATAATGACATGTCATGCCAAAACAAACACCAAATATTTGTGCAAAAATTGTTTTTTTTAAAGATTCTCCTGAAAAACCATTTGTTTTCATTGATGGGCTAACAGCAGAAGGTAATGCTTAGCAGTTTGTAAATGAATTGGAAATATGTCACTGCAGGCCACATGCATTTGGTCAGAGATGTATTATTTGACCTTCAGCCTGTCTAATAATCTATCTTCTGATAAAATGTATTAAACAATTGGTTATACATTTGTTGTTTTATCGCTGCATCATGTGTTGCATTGTAAGTAGTGTAAAGGGTCTGATTATGGGAACACTTGTTTGTATTGTCAGCGACCATTTTTCTGGTTCCATGGTCAGACAGGAAATTGGTACTGTGAAAATGCAGACTTTACTCAATGGTTTTCTGATAGGGTTCTTCTTTTGTCACCATATCTGTTTATTTTCAATGACCTCACTGCAATCTCTTCTATATGTACAAAAACAGTTTTTTCTTGTTGAATAAAAAAGTTAAAATACCTAAGAAATGTTGTTTATCAATCTGTGATATTTCTTATTTTAGTGAAAAACATCCCTTGGGTATGCTGGGTTTGAGTAATAGAAATCCTATAGTAAAACATGTATTTTGTTTGCAGAAATTAGTTTAGATAAGTTAGATATTGTGGGGGAAACTTCTGTGTAGCAATGCAGTGGGAGTCACCGACTCAGGAAGGAGACACGGTGAGAGTTGGAGCTTTTGATGTCAAACACTGATGGGTTTATTCAGAGTATCGGCCGGAGGATTCACATCACAAATCACGAGTCAGAGGGTCTGACTTCACGGGAGAGTTGCCATGTCAATTCTGAAGAGCCTCTCTCTATGCTAGACATTTTAACTGGTTCACAGAGAGTAATCAACATCTCTGAAGGAGTAGACTAAACAGCTGGGAACACTGAATCACTTGCGTCCGACACTTATGGCCTCAAAGATTTCACACCTTAGAGTCCACAAACACCGATAAAGAAGTGCCTCAGCGTTCTCACAACAATTACCATTCGTGCCAGACAAGTTGACCGGTCACAAACTGGTAACAACAACACATATGACACCAATGCCTTTCCTTAAAGGAGATAACAGACGTCAGAGTAGATCATAAACGTCACAGAGCAAAAGGTTAGATATCTAGAAGAATTATTCCTTAACAGATATAAGTTTTAGACTACTCATTGCCCGAAATGTGAACATTTACTTAGTTGTAACACCCAGTTTAATAAATGTAGAGAATATAGGAAAGTAAAATATTTGGTTGGAAATATATTCACTGTCTATGAAGAACCCATGCCTATTTAAATGTTCTCTGAAGTGTAAAACAATAACTAAATACAAATGTTACAAATAAATAAATGTCAATTTAATAAAACATTTAAATAATGTAACAACTAATGGTTGAAACGTAAACAGTTATAACATTACTTTGAATTAAAAGCCAAATTAAAAAGCTGTTTAGAAATATTGTCCCTCTTGGTTTAGTGGGCCCTTGATAAGTGTCTATAGGTAGATGGCTTAGATGTCATCAAAGTGTATATTGAAAAGAAAATTGTGTGTGTTTAGCCCCCACAACACCACAATGATTCTGCACAAGTGTTTGTCTTCAGTTCATTTCAGTCGAAAACTTATAGTTGAGCCGCCATAAAACCAACATCCCTCAGTAGTGACGGAGGTCTCTTCTGTGCTGAAAGGTTACTTTGGTTCCAACACTAGTAGCCGTTGGCATCTTCCCGGCCACGCGAAGGCGCTGTCTCGTGCGCGGCTCCCTCCTGTCCAGCGGCTCCGGTGCCTACGTCACCACATTCCACCGAATGCGATGTAACAGCGTGTAAAGCGTGAAGGTGTCTCACAAAACACTACAAGAAACATGTAAGTTCAATGAAAACGTGACAACATTTGTGTTTTTGTGTCATGTTCTTTTTCTGGTTAATGGCAGTCCGACTAACAACATTATAGTAGCTAGCGGTGGCTGCTGAGGCTTAGCTAACTTCTTACAGTCACTTCATTGTTTCTTGTGCCGGATAATATCACAGCCTGTTTGTTGTGGTGTAAACTGTGTTTAGATGCAAGATGAGGGAAGCGGCCATCCTGTTCACACCGTGTGTGTTTCTGTGTCTCTTCCTGAGCTTCAGCCAGGCAGCAAGACAGGGACAGGACATGAAATGTGGAGGTATGTGTCTGTATCTTAAGCTCGCTCTTTGTTAAGAACAGAAACGTCCTAATGCCTGTCTCCTCTCCCCCTGCTCCTTACAGCGTGCAGGGCTCTGGTAGATGAGATGGAGTGGGCCATCTCGCAGGTAGATCCAAAGAAAATGATCCAAACGGGATCCTTCAGGATTAACCCAGACGGCAGCCAGTCCATCAGAGAGGTGAGGATGCAGCACAGCCACGTAGTGACGTGTCCAAAACCCCCTCTAACCCACTATGTAGGATGCACCACTTTAAAAAGTCTCATAAATATACCAGACCTGTCTCCAATCTTCTATATTAAAGCATGTTTTATTTTTAAAGCAGGGTTGCAATAATTGAAAGTTTTGAATGATGATTGATGCAACCAGGTTCCCCTGGCCCGCTCTGAGGGAAACCTACTTGAGCTGATGGAGACTGTGTGTGAGAGGATGGAGGACTACGGTGAGCACAGTGATTCTTCCACAAACAGGAAGTCCTACCTTAGGATAAAGTCTCGGACTGGTGGAGCGATGGACCTTTCAGAGGCTAAGCTGGATTCAAGAGTTACAGGCAGTTTAAAATTTGCAGTAAGTAAAACATTTCATCGAATATTCAAAGCAGGCACCTGTGTTCATGCCCTTGCATAACATTCCTTTTTTGGTATTGATAATAAACATTTTGGATGCAACCCACAGCCTAAAATCGTGTGACTTTTACTATGAATTGTGCAGCTTGTAACTGTTTTTAAAATGTTTTTCTCCAGTGTGAAACAATTGTTGAGCAGCATGAAGATGAAGTCATTGAATTCTTCGGTCACGAGACAGATAATATCAAAGACAAACTCTGCAGCACGAGGACAGGTATGAATCACTTCGATTGATATATATATATATATATATTTTTTTTAATGCTGAGTTTTACATCTGATCCCTCTGGACCCCAAGCAATGCTTTAAAGTAAACATGTTTTTTAACCTGATGCAGTGTATGACGGTTTACAGGTCTATTGAACATTTTGTTCTACTGTAGTGATTGTATTTTATTTAATTATGTTCATGTCCTGTTTGCTTTGCAGACCTCTGTGATCACGCTCTGGAAATACCCCATGACGAACTTTGATATCATCTCACCATCTGAAACAGAGACGTCGGTAGCCGTAATGTTTTCAGTTGTCTCTCATCACCGGTTTACATTATGGGTAGTGGTAGAACATGTATACAGTTACTATGAAATATACCTAAAGATCCACTTGAAAATAAAAAATGTATTCCTATGATTTCTGACAATTTAAGGACCATTTTGTCATTTTTTCAATGTATCTCTTTGGACTATCCTGTCACTTATTTATATACTGTAAGTTATTTTACAATTTTGTTATAGTCTGTGTTTCATATAAAAATTGCCTCCACATACTTTTCACCAGATAAAACTGAAACTGTGAAACTGCACAAATGAAGTTATACTTCTGAGTGCATAGCTACATGATTTCTTACAGGATTAACTGTACATTCAGCAATATCATTTAATTACACCGAGGTGGAAATTTGGTCAAGTGGTCCTTAAATCTTTATTCATTTGCATTGATAAATCCAGGAAGAAGTGCATTGATGCCTACTCAACAATGAAAGTGTCATTTTACAGTTCTAGTTTATTCTTTATTGAATGTCAAGATCACAGGAATAACTTTCTGATGTACAATTTGAGAATAATTCGTTTTACTATTGTCCAAAGGACAAAATGTGCCTTTACAGCCGAACAAATTGATGTCAACACTCTTGAAATATGAATCCCATGTAGGCCCCTTGCTCTTGAGTCCTCTAATGTTTACTGTGATTTTTTCAGAAAATGGTTTACTTTCCCAACATGCTGCCCTTCTGATCCAGAGCAGAACATATCTTTATACCAACACAAAAAGTATAAAATTAGTTTAGAATAGTTTATAGATTTAGGAGTATGCAATCGCCTTTAATCACAATATTTAAAGCGTTTTTTAAATTTTTATTTCAAGCACCAAGAGTAAAGTTCTGTTTCCTCTTGTCTAGTAAAACTCCAGTGTAACACCACCAGAGTGTGCTTTCGTCCACAATCTGATAGTTGAGTCCAAATGATAAAGATCTCAGTTGGAGAGTCTTCATGCTGTACTGTAGATGTAGATTAAAAGTATATTTGGTATCATGTATTTTCAATGTTTGAAAAAATCCGAACATGCTGTCTTGTGAACATTCTTCTGATTTACTGATTACTTTTTTATATATAAACTTTGTAAGACCTTTGCATCTGTTTTGTCTTTAATGAACGTAAATATATTATGTGTGTCCATTTATCACAGGATTACAGTTCATTCTTGACCTTGCTTGGACACCAGCAAATCACTCACCACAACACAAGATTGACCTTTTAAAGGATTTGTGTTAATGCACTCTATTATTTTATTTACTTATAATACAGAACAATGGCTAGATTTCTGCCAGAAATATCACCACACCATTAAATCACTTCAAATAATTAAATATTATTTTACTTCCACTAATTTCACACCCATTGATTTACCTTAAACATTGTGGAGCAGGGATTTTAGAAGTCTGAAACTGGCTTTTTCTCCACTTAGTCAAAGTTCGGAAAAAGGCCCGCCCCAGCACCCTTATGATAATCTTATCATGATTCCATAAACACTCAACAATTAAACCACTATATTAAAATGTTGTTGTTTGACATAACTTCAGATCAAACACAGAATAAGGTCTAGATTTCGAAATCAGATAACAGTGAAATCCTCCAAAACTACTGTATCTCTGAACCATCTCTTCACCGAACCACACGCAATTAAGCTTTACTATTTGATCTGATTTGGTGTCACGAATGTCAAATTCCTACAATGCTATAGTAAAACAACAGTAATTACATCAATACTTATCACTCAAAAATAAAGCTCAAACAGATTTCACCGAAAATCTGCTTAATTGCTTCAGACACAATAACATTTAGATATAATTGTTAGTTAAATATCATGGACCAAAAGTTCGTTGTTGTTCACGTTTTCTTTTACAGACTCAATTTCAATGATCGCTTGCTCTGAAACCTCTGATGTCATGAAAACCACATTGTCATTTTCTTCTGGCTCTGTTTCTGCCATTTCCACAGCCCTGCTGGCTATATTCTCCACCTCCATTGGGTACGTTTCCTTAGCTGCACCTTTTACTTCATCACAGCTATATTGCTCCACCTCAGCCATCTGAAAACTATCGTGATCACCTGTCTTGCTTTCTGTCCCATCATCATGAGGCATTTCCTCAAACTCGTCTTCTTCTGCTTCAATAACGGTGTCCCCAGAGCCGTGGCTGCTGAAGCTGCTGCAGGACAGAGTGTCTTCTTCAACATATGCACTTGGCTGTTCAGGACACAGATCCTCCTGGATTTGTTCCACCTCTACATCCTCACCACTTCCTGCTGTTAAAGCGTTGTGTTGCCATGATCCATCAATGACTATCCTCTTTGATGATTTTATGCCCACTACCACGTCTGGTAAACCCAAGTCCTCCCCTCCATTCTCTGGATCCCACAACTCACTTACTTCCTCCTCCTCATTCTCAGAGTCGGGCGCTGTATGTTTCCTAATACGATTCACCGCATCCCACAGAGACATTGGATACTCAGGCTCTTCTTTGAGTGTTAAGTCAGGGTCATAACTTCCACTGTCCTCTTGTGGATGAAGACTTGAAGAGCTGGAAGGCAGGACTAAGGGTGAATCAGTGCAAGATGAAGATGAGAACTCAAGTGGTTCTTCACAAGAGTCCAGATGAAGAGGAGGAGGGACTGTTTCTTGAATGCCAGCAGCGGGAGCAGCATCAGGATTGAGAGCTGAGGGACAGACTGAGCTCATTTCCAAAAGAGAATCAAACTCTGAGTCTGTCTTGTTTGATGTGTTTGGTGTAGAAGAAAGCTCTGATGGTGATAGCACATCCGAAGCTGATTGAGACACCTCACAGTCTGAGTCTGAAGGTGAGGGAGGAGAAGAGTTAAAGGGTTCAGAGTGTGGTTGAATGTCCTGCAAGATTTTGATCTCTATTTGAGATTGAGAGTCATTCTCTGTGGATTGGGTCTGTTCCTGAAGATCTGTAGGGTCCTCATCTGCGTCTTTGTGTGATTGCTCCTCAGTCATTAAACTCTCTTGTATATAAGAATCCTTTTCTTGGCCATTATCAAATTGCTGCTGTAAAGCCTCTGTATGAGTTTCACTGTCAGTTACATGTTCTCGAGATACTGACTGATCCAAACAATCTGTAGGATCCTCGTTGACTTCTTCTGGTAGCTGCTCTTCAGTCATACGCGTCTCTTTAACACAAGCAACATCCTCTACTTGGAAACATTCAAGTTGTTGCTGCAAAATGTCGACCTCTTTGGCATTTTCTTGGGTTGGTTCAACTGTTTGTTCCATGATGGGGTCTGTAGGACTCTTATCTGCTTCTTGTGTTTGTTGTTCATCCGTGACATCGCTCTCTTTCACAGAAGCAGCATCATCTGTTTGGCCACTTTCAACTTGTGGTTGTGACACTATCTCTTCTGTTATTTCTTTTTCCACGTCCTCAAAGGTGTCACTGATCTCATGTATTAGCTGTGACGTTTCACCCTCTTCATCCTGTACCTCAATATCGGACACTGATTCTGCAGTTTGATTTATAAAATCAAGAGGAGAAGGGGTTGGGGGAAAGTCAGTAGATGCAGGGGATAGAGATGATGGGTTTTGAGTAAGAGAAGAGTTTTCAGAGCAAGGAGCATGACTTTCTGCAGAGTTGAGGGCAATCAACTCAGGATCAGGACCCTCCTCTATTTCTGAATTTGAGATATGCAAAGGATGTGTAGGATCAGAAGATGAGAGCATGAGAGGTAGATCAGGGCTTGGTGCTTCAAAGTCTGGAAAGGGTGAACACAAAGAAGAATTGAATGGCCAGAGACACTGAGAGGGATAATGGGGAGAGGTATCCTTTTCTTCCTGCTCAGTTGTAACAGGTTTAAAGGGATTCTCTGTCATTTCAATTGCAGATAAAGCTTTGATGTCACTTTTGAGTTGTGAGTCAATGTTGTTCTCTTGAGACGTATTAGACACCTGATCCTGAGGTCCTGCACAACCCCTACCGTCTTCGATTTCCGCCTGATCATTCGCCACATCATTCTCTTGCGAACAAACATCAACCTCAGTTTTGGCAGCCTCAAACTGATTCGGTTCCTCTTCTCTTTGGTCATCTGAGATTTGTTCATCAATGTCTGTATGTTTAATAGTAGAAGGTTTAACCTCCTGGTTCTCCACACAAAAGCCCAGCAATGATGATGCATCTTCAGGTTGCTGCATAATAATGCAGTCGAGAAGAGGGATTCCTAAGATCCTTTCAGCGCGCTCCTCCAACGTTTCCTTTTCAAAAACGGATGAAAAGGACATGCCGAGGGAAGATATTATACTTTCTTCCTCGGGTGCCTTTTTCTCCATAGGATCTGAGACGAATTCGTTCTTGAGCATGTCATTAATGTGGAAAGGCTTTGGTTCTGTGTTGAGGTCATCCTTATCCATCTGACTGTTTGATTCGAAACATTCAGGAGAGGTGGTCGATTGAAGCGGACTGTGTTGGGTGTGTAAATACAGAACATGCTCTTTCTTAGGAGAGGGAATCTGCTCCATTTGAACACAAATACAGGTTGCGTCGATAAGTAGTGGATTATTACTGTCCTCAGATTGTGGGTTTTTCTTGATGTCAAGTTTCCTTACTTCAACATCAATTGGATGGACTTTACCAGACTCCCCTTGGTTGAGCAGAACATCTGATTCTCTGTCCTCACTGTCTGCTTTATAACACGTAGATGACCTCTCAGTTTCAGTCCTGCTTGAGAAAATAGGCTCCCTCCACAAAGGATATTTTACTGGCACTGACTGAGCAACTTGTCTCCCAAATGCAGAATCAACACTATTTGTTTGCGCTTCTGCTGGAAAAAGATCTGTCTTAGCTATAGTATCCTCAAGCATCTCACTTTCTACACAGGTTGGTGCCTCCCTCTTGACATTTGTAGCATCAGAGGTATTTGACTGCTCTGTGGGTGTTGTCGCTCTGAAGTCTACCTCATCAGCAAGTTTGTGTTTTTGGTTATAGCCACTATTGTCCCATAGACCTTTTGAAACACTTCTCAATTCTGTGTTTTCGTTGTTTGTTTGCAAGGAACAAAGTGGCAAAGAAGGGGTTTCTGTGGTGCCTGCTATTCTCGACACCAGGCAAAATATGGTCAGTCCGCCTGTCTTTTTGTTTAATCTAAACTTTCTTCCTTCAATGACTTTTGAGTATGACTCCTCGTTAATCTTTGTATTCTCAACTGCTTGTAACACTTGTGGCTGCTGCAGATACGACATACCCTCGTGCTGCATGTGTGTTTCCTGGGCACTAAAATGACTTCTTGCCTGTAAAGCACCTGTCTCCTTTTGTTTGTGCTTTAGTCCTTCAAGCTCTGGAAAGCTTTTTAGCATCCCAGCTTGTTTTATAAACTGCTTTTTCTCCTGCAAATCTACACAGACATCCTGCTTTCTGAGTTTAGGCTGTGACAAGTAGGTTTGTCTCTTACCTTCCTGCTCCCAGCTCACATCACACTGGTTCAACACAGGTGAACCTTTATGTGGGCTGTCATAGGGAGGAGGGGCAATGTAGCCAGGAGGTTGGCTGAACATCCTCTGTTGGTAGCCAATCTTTTCTTTCGTGTCCAACATGTTGCTTGTGTCGCTTGCAGGAGTTTGTAATGTATAATAGTTTGGAGCTTGTTGTCTGCCGCCTCTGTCCCACAGTCCTGATTCTCTGATGTTTGCAGATTGTCTGACTTGTTGCAACGCTTCCAGGCGAGGATCTGTCACACTCCTGCTCTCCCTCCCAGGAGCCCTGTTGCTCTCCTGAGAGGCGCCCCTCATCTCTGCCTCTATACGTCTCCTCCTTGGAAGTGAATGGCTGTATCGTGCTGCCCAAGCTTCCAGCTCCCGATAGCTGCTGTCGCTCCTCTTTGCAGAAACTTCCGTGTTGTAGCGGACAGGACCACAGGGCTCCCACCTTCTCTGCCACTCCTCCCTGAGAAGTCCTCTCTCATATTCCCTCGCTGATTGAGCTGCTGTCCACTCTCTGTCTCTGGCTTCCTGCGGCTGATGGTCTCCCTGGTCCTGGTGCTGCTGAGCGTGACGCTCTAGAATAAAAGGGAAGTGAGAAGATGTGGCAGCGGCCAGATCTCGGTCGGTCCATTGAGTGTACTCGTGTGGAGCCCCTCCTGATCTTGATCCCGGTACAGTCCAGTAACTGGACTCCCTGCTTTGTTCCTGCTGATCACCGTAGTACAGTGGATAATGGGGTACCTGATGTCTGTCATGGTGGCTGCGGGTGAAATGATGGAAAATGTGTCAGTAAATTAGAGTAGCTCCAGCAATGTCCTTCTTCAATATCACATTCAATTTGTATGTGTTTTAGAAACTCATCACAAATGGCTCTTTTTACTATCACCTTACAGTACATCATAATATTGTCGAACGCTGATATCCCAAAACTTAAAATAGTGTGTTGCTTAAAATTATTCAGTTTATATCAGGAATGTGAAACAGCCATCTATAGATATTCAAGTAAAGTATCGTCAGTTGTTGTCTTAGTCAAGTAAAGTACAAATGAAATGTACATTTTAAACTTTATCATATCACAATTACAATGATTTAAAGAGTAGCAGAGCACTACACTCACCTATGTGAACAATTTCTCCCAGAAACAGTTGCAAATTTGGAGTATAGAGGCGACTTTCCCTGATTCTCTCGCCAGAACTCCATCTTTTGGTCTGATGCACAGATCTGAATCATGGTAGACAAAGGATTATTTATTTGAAGCCTTACCTGAAATTCAGATAATGGAAATGGAAAGATGGATACACGTACCTTTAATTCAAGTTTTCAGATAAATGTCCTTGATGCTCATGAGGGGATAAGAGGTCTAATGAAGTCCACAAACAGGACAACTTGTTTTAAAAGGACGCTGGTTTTAGGTCCCCCTCCCACTCCACACACACACGCACGCACGCACGCACGCACGCACGCACGCACGCACGCACGCACGCACGCACGCACGCACGCACGCACACACACACACACACACACACACGCGCGTGCACGTGCACACACTCACACTCACACTCCCATGTCACTGTAGCACATCCTCCTGGAATTTTATAATTAGGTTTTTAAATGTGCAACTTTAGCTGCATAATTTCTCTTTTTTTCTCCTTTCAAATCTTTCTACTAAATGCATGAAGCAAACTAATCGATTTAGTGCAAAAAGAGACAGTCAACAATATACTTTTTTATTTTATAATTGGCAGGGTTTCCTGTTTGCTCATACGTCACTCTGGTCAACATCAACATTCTTCAAATGCAGTTTTCTTAACTTTCCCCAAATAATCATGAATGAAAACAAAATCAGTGATCCGCACTTTTGCATGGCACTCGCGTGGGAGGCGTGATGGCGAGCAGACTGTGCATGGAGATAGTGATCTGTTGTTTTGTCGGCTGAATTGTAGCGGAGGGAGAGACAGGCTGTCTCCCTTTCTTTGAAACTCTGCAGCGTAACAAACAGGCTTTCCTTCTGTGAACAGAAATTCTGTACATCAGCAGAGAGCAGGAGAGAGGGGATGAAGTGCGTACAGACAGCAGGCTGCAGGGAGGGCAATCTGTTGATGTTGACAGAATAGTTGGGTGGGGATGAACTTTGTTTCAGGTTTTAAGTTTGAGAATGTTATTTTGATATATTAGACCCAGGTTTCGAATTAATGTCAAAACTGAGCTGACGTAAACCTGCAGTAGTAATCACAGTTTAAGTTTCATTAATAAGAAACGTTTTGTATCTTTCTGAACTACAATGCTTGATCATGATAATGAAGATGTTTGGTGAGGATGGGTGTTGATTTTCGATCTAAAGCCCCTGAAATGTATTTTATTATAACATTAAATATTCATTACTACTGTATATGAGCAACAACAACACAAATCAATGACTGTGTCGGATTGTGCGAGTGTGGTTTGATATTTGATAGTAAATGGCTCAGCAACATAGTTACAAATAATCCAAGCATGTCATTCAAAAGTGTTTTAACCCTGATGCATGCAGGATGTGATACTATAAGATACAAAAATACAGACATATTTTCTAAAAGTACATAAATCTTTTATAACTTTGGTAGAATATTTAGAGTTCATGTAGGACCCGGTCACTCAGTGAGCAGCTAATGGAGAACATTAGGTTTTCAGGGCCTTTCAAGGGACAGTTCACCCCAAAATCTGAAATAAAAATGTTTGCATTTATCTGTAGTGTTACTTTAAATCTAGATGGTTTGTTTGTGAGATTGTTGGCAATATATGCTGTTGAAATGTCTGCCTTCTCTCCATTATAATGGAACGAGATATATTTTGGCTTGTACTGCTAAAAGCGCCAACACAAAACATTTTAAAAACTCAAAAGCAATGTGTCTTTAATGACCGAGTAAATCAAGATAATTCACATACTTTTTTGTGAGTTACAATAAAATACATTGTGCATGATAATGACGACATAAAGTTATAATGAAAAAATATAAACTCATAAGAAAAACCTGACAGGTGATTATGAGCCTGAAGTGGATTCCGTCACGGTAAAAACAAGTTGCTACAGATTGTATATCCAGATCATTGTAACAAGTTGTAGTTGTGACAAGTTGCAGCTTAAAGTAACATTTGCTTTAAATGCGTTCTACCTATTTTGGGTTGAAGACTGACATTAGATAATCCAAGATGATAGATGTTCATTTTGTATAACACTTCTTTAAAAATACATTTTTGCTAAAGGCACAAATGTTGATTACAGTAACACAGCCAAGTCTTGCAGGTGGTCCCTGCTGTCACTGGTCTTTCTTCAGAGATGCCCTGTAGATGTTAATGTTTTGATTGTCATCATGCTGCACAAGCTCCACATTAAATATTCTTGGGAGATATTCTTCAAAGAAACCTGGAGTCTCATGCTCTTCTCGCATTTTGGACGAGAGATATGCCACGGCTCCGTTCTTGTACAGATGAGCTAGTGTCCTTTAGCAGGGGGAAGGTCTCTGGGAGGTACATAATATCTGCACAGAGCACAAGATCCCAGTCAGAAGAGAAGTCCATGTGGTCCTCACCCCAGGACAGAGGAAGGACATTTAGCAGAGACGTTGGCCTGAAGCTGTGGGAGAACCGTAGGAAGGTCTGTGAGGGTCAACACTGCACCTGGAAACAATCAGAACCATGTGAGTCCTATGTGTTGTCAATAGGCTTGTCACAATAACTACCTGTGTCAGACAATATTTTGTTTTTGTTGAAATAACTATGATTAACAATATTATTGTGATTTTAAAACTATCTTACTGTATGCCACTGATACAATGATAATATTAATCTGAAAGGAAATGATTGTGCCAGAGATTGCAAAAATTGTTTACAGTAATTAACAGTCATAAAAGCAAAGTGTATCGGTTATAACACTAGATAAAGAGAGTTTAGTTTAATGGGTAAGTAAACAAAAAGTACTTACATCAGTACAAAACAGACTAACAAAAGAGTAAGATGCATTTAGTAAACTAAAAAAGTTACGTATAATGCACATGATAGAGAGTAATGTTGGCAATGATATTGAAAAAGTAATAAAGAGTAACATTTGACAGAATATTGAAGAAGCAATATTGCACATGATATGGATTTATTATTATCATGGTGTAGATATATTATTATTGTTCTCATCGTCCAATGTTTATATGTTTTGATTTACAGCAAGATGCAGCAAATAAAAAAAATATATATATTCAGGTACAGTGCTGGTTAAGTGACAGCAGCACCTGCTGTAGTACCTGCAGCAGGTCAGCAGCGCCTCTGGTGGAAAACTGGGGCTAGGCTTGAGAGTGAGCTAAATAGAGAGACCTATCCAATGGACAAGCAAAAATAGCTGAAAACAAGCCACCGGGTAATTTTCAGGAGCGTGAAATGCACTCATATTTATTAAAAAAACAAATAAAATAGAAATGGTAACAACAAACCGAGGCGTGCTGCCAGGAAGCACCACCCCGGTCCCTGCTCCCAGCTCTAAGATGCGCTGCCCTCTCAACTCCACAGACTGCTCCTCCAAGTACCACACAGGTGTAACGCCATTATGCACACCAGAATACACCCCACATCGTTAGATAATGCTTAACCTGGTAAAGCTGGTATGTTTTTATAACGCCATTATAAGCTGTCTTTTCTTACAGATTCCCAGACCCGGGAAGCCACGCCGAGGCTGGCCCCGAACACCTGTCTGATGTTCAGCTGCTGGCCGGACAAAGTGTACACGGTGTCCTGAGAAAATGTCTCCGCAAACAGACTGTCTTCAACCGGGAACGGGTCGTCAACTTATCCTGTACAAGTCATGGTTGGTAGTACATACAGTCGCTCACTTGGTGTAAAGTCTGCTACTCAGTATTGTCAGGGTTGGGAATTTACAAGGCTTTTAATTTGACATTTGAGTAAAACATACTTAGCTTCCGGGTTACAGGACTGACAAGAAATGAATTCTGAAACACTTTGCACCACACAATGAACAGTCTTGAATAATTATGTAACCCTTAAAAAATATAAACATGAAACACTTTGCTGTTATATTTTAATATACTTACTTGTACTTATGTAGTATACTGTAATAGTATTAAATAATAGTAAAGTGTACCACTACTGCATCATATTATACAATTTGAATTATTCTGTTATACTGTTGCACTAAACTACTATTACTAATATAATACTATTTCACTGTAAGTTATGTTTTATATATTATCCTTCATTCTATATTTTATTGTACTGCATTTCATTTATGATGCTATAAAACCGAGATGAGCAGCAAATCCCCAAATTAAAAGCGATTTAAATGATTTATCAGTAATAATTTATTAGTAAATAGTTAATATAATTAAGTCAGTAGATCACCCAATTGTGTAAGTGGTATCTTTGCATCAAGGCTGCAGTTCAAAACACACAAAACACATTTATGTTCCAGGTTTATTTTAAAAATCGTTGCAGTCTCCTCACCTGTTTGTTTGGAAAACAAAACTTAAGTAGAGTACCACTAAGACATAACAATTTTTCACACATAACTTTACATCAATGACAAAGATGATTTGACAGGTGTATAAAGTGTAGATTTGAGCACAGATATGTTAAATAAAGCTCTTCATAAATCAGCGCATCCGTCTTACAGAACACAAGAACATGTAAAGAAATTCAAACACAGCCAACTGAAATGTAAAGTGTTCGACCTGAAAAGAAAATCACAAGTGTCTTCATTCGTCTGCTTGTGTTGGTCTACATCACAGTTTTCTCAATGGAGTGGACAATAACAACCGTTTCATTTAGACTACAGATATATACAGTCATTCTGCAACAGACAGAACACCTCTGAACCGCTTGATTCTTGAAGTTATTAAAAAATAAATAATTATTTTCATCATACTGACGTCAGTAGTATTACATCCATGACAAAACCACCCTTCTCCCCTCAGGCCTCAATATGTGCAAACTGCAAGGGTTTTAAAAAGGTAGCACTTTAAGCAAGGACCTTTAAAACATAAACTACTGGGAGGGCACTTGGAGAGCACAGGCCAAATATCGCAACGGTAATGAAAGGACAAATAATGTATCCGCTTTGTGATTTGGATATGATCCAAAATGTAATGTTCCTTAGCCCATGCTACACCTTTCCACCAAGTTTCATGAAATTCGGGCCAGTAGTCTTTTCGTTATCCTGCTTACTATCAAACAAACAAACTGCAAACATAACCTCCTTCACTCATTCAAAAGTGCAGCATATGTAATGATTTCAAAAGTACAATAATCTTAGTATTATTTTTAAATTGTGGAGTAAAGGGATACAAAAATAGATGGTCCTTAAACCAAAAAAAGAAGAAGACTATTCTAATTAAATCTGCTATTGTCCAAATACTAAATACTCTTTCAAGGAAAAATACTGAGCCAGGACATAAATCGGAATGAACATGGATTTGCAGTGAAATGAGACTAACTGCATATTTCTGTTTCACAAACATTCTTACTTGTCAAACGTTCCTCACAGAAACAAAATGACTTTAGATTAAACTGGACAGAAATGATAACACTCTGCTTTAGGATTTAAACATTGGTCTTAAAACACCAACGTTCTTTTTGATTTGTTAAGACACAGTCAAAATAGTCAGGCTCAACAAACTTCTGTCACAGAGCTTGGTGATTTGGGTGCGAGACACTTAATAGCCAGATTGATTGTGTCTTTCATTCAAATCAACCTATTATCTCCACACAGCCCAAAGTGCACCTGTTAAGGGGACGAGGAAATCTTCTTGACGTTTCCTGCTGGGTATGAAAGGCAGTCAGCTTTGTTTTGAGCAGAACTGAGAGCAAGTCCAAGTCCACACAGATGCACAACAAACACCCACACAGAAAACAAAAGCCAGAGGAATGCATAATTAAAACTTTGTTCCAAAAAGTATAACAATTAGAACCATGACTATGACGAAGAGGATCAAAATGACCAGCATCTTTCTGTTTTTCTTCTGATACTGTTCCGCCTGCAAAGGAAATGAAAACAAAAAATGTCAAACACTGTATTTTGCTGTCTTTTCATCGAATGAATGAATGAAAGGTAAAT
Source organism: Trematomus bernacchii (assembly GCF_902827165.1). Taxonomy (NCBI): domain Eukaryota; kingdom Metazoa; phylum Chordata; class Actinopteri; order Perciformes; family Nototheniidae; genus Trematomus; species Trematomus bernacchii. The sequence continues at coordinate 6,832,700 of NW_022987698.1, forward strand.
CATTGAGCTTCTTTCCATCATGCAGTGATTGGGGTCAAAACAGAGATGATTGTTCAAAAGGTTTGTAATTCATGGTAAATTAAATCATAACGCTGTCTTTAGTCGCTTAAAATCGTCTTTTTGTTTTCCCCTGAAGTTGGAAAAATTATTAGCATCTGTACAAGTGTGACAAAAGATTGAAAAAGAATGGTGACTATCACCTAGCTAAAAAAGTGAAAATGTGTATCAGGACATGAGCCCTTTGCATTTACCTTTTGTAACTGTTTCACTCCCTCTTCTGTTTTCACACAAGCCTGCTCCACATTGAAGTCAATTCTGTCGAGAACGGTGCCCTAGAGGGAAAATAAGAGTATTGTTAGCAGAGGAAAATCATTTTAGTTATTTTACACAAAGGTAATGTAGTATTTAGTGATAGGCAGTGACTTAAGTAGTTCAGTAATTGTCCTTCAAGCTCTGTTGTTACACATATGAAACATCAAAATGCTTTAATTGTGGAAGTCATTAGGGCAACTCACAGACAACCTCATGCCATAATTATTATAAAGCCTATTTATTATTTCTGTGTGTTACTGTGTCAGGACTTCTTAAAATACCTGTTCCACCACCATTCCAGCCAAGTCCCGGAATATCTCATTCAGATCTGAGATGGACTGCACTATCTGTCGGATCTCCCTCTCTCGTTCCTCCACCATAACTGTGTTCTGCTCCACCAGCATCAGCTGGTCGTCTGTGAACCCCTGATTGAAAGAATTAATAGAAGTAGGTGATTTTATGTAACACAATTAGACATGTAATCTCCCTCTTAAATAACACAAATTATTTTTTATTTAACTGAAAAGGAAAGAAAAACAAGCATTACATTTTTTTTCCACCCATATGGAAAGTGATAACATGACACAGTAGACCTGTATTAATAACTCAATGGGTATTAAGGCTTTTAATGGATGTTTTTTTTTCTTATCTTGTCGATTTCATGTTTATAATATAAAGTATCCCCTTTAATTGTTCTCTATGAAACTCTTAAATTGGGTTTACTTGAATGAGTTAATACATGTTATTGGATAGTCACCTTGTCATATACAGCTAAATCTTCATCCTCTTCCATTAGGGGTCCAGAGTCAAAAAAGTGCTTTGATCTCTCCTCACGATTCTTCATACCTGGAATATAAACCAATAATCAACCCAAACGAACAACTTGAAGATAAAAACATGAGCTATAATCTTGTTAATTGTTACACATATCTGAGAGGCAGGATGAGAATTCAGAAACACCAATCAGACAGCAGAAACTCTGCATATCTTCCGTCGCAAACTGAAAACGCATCTATTTCGATTGTACCTTGGCCATTAAGTTCTTGCTGAAAAAATAAAGTACTTTTAATACTTACTACTTCATTTAGGCCTTGTAACTAATTCATCAGCACTAACTATGGTATGATCTTGCTTGAAGTGAATATATCTGCACTTCCCTTGTTGTTCGGAGTTTGATTCTTTATGGTTTTTGCACTTATTGACTGTATGTCGCTTTGAATAAAAGCGTCAGCTAAATGATATGCAATGCAATCATAGCTTCCATGCAGTCCTTACGTTTTAAGTAGCCAGACTGCGTGTGCCTGAAGTTGGTGGAGAGCTCCTGCAGGCTCTGAGCCAGCGACGACACCACGTTTCTCAGCAGCCTCTCCTCCTGCTCGGTACAGTGGCCACAGCGAGTCTGCAGCCCCGTCACAGCTCGCTGGCACCGGTGAAACATCTGCAATTAACACAAAGATAGTGAGTGAACAGCTACTGGTTTCCTTTCAAACACCTAACATGAAATCAACACCACAGACTGTATTATGCTTATATGACTTTGGGCTCAAGCTAAAACTTGTTCCAGGTCTGGATAAGTATGAAAAAGGAGGATGGAAAATATTTTGTTTCCAAACTATATTCTGCCCATATTCTGTTTTCTAAAATATATATTTTCCAAATCCTAAAAACATTGGAAAGATAGCAATTGTATTATTATTTCTAAAAGCATTATCTCTGTTTCTGGTAAATGTCTGTACCTGTGTTATCTCCTGAGTAGTGATTTCTATGGCATGCTCTTCCTCACTACTGTCATCAAGTGTAGGTCGATTCATATGCTTGTCATGAAGTAAAGCCAGATCCTTCATCTTCTGCCGAACCCGAGTGATTTCATACTGGATCTGAAAGGGAATACACAGCGGTTGAAAGCCATGTGACATTACTCATACAGAGGACTTAACCCGTTTTAATATACAGGAACAGATGCATTTTTGAGTATTTGGTCTTACAAAGAGGGATACTGTATTTATATGTCAAACCTTTAACAGATACGTCTCTATATATTTCTGCTTTAATCTTAAGTGTTTCACCTCATCAATCCCCTCTGTCCATTTGGGAGGCAGCCTCTTTGTGACGCCGATGGCTGCTTCAGGATCCAGACTAATCCCTGACACCAGGGCCATTCGGTCGTCAGCCAACTTGAAAACACAAATTATAAATGATACCATTAAAAACGTTTTCTAAAATAAGTCAATATGATGATGCATTAACATGTTTTGGTGTAAATAATTAAAGGGAAACGACAGTACCTCATCGAGCTCCTAATATGATTGGCAGATAGCAGATGGTTCCATCCAATAGAAAACAAGGAAAAGGAGAGAAGGACAGAAGTAACAGAAAGTTAGCCCCAGAAAAATCAGCAGTTAATACCAGAAAAGTTATTTTGCATCCACTCCCCTACTGCATATAACTAATACATTTGAAGTATAACATTATAATTGCTGTACAGCAGAGGTACATAATGTCTGGCAGTTGAATTGAGAATCATTTGTCCTGAGTTTACATGTGTGTATGTGCAAAAGTGTAAATCTAGAGAGTGAATGCAAAGATAGGCTACATCACATTTATCTAGAAAATATGTGCAAATGATTCCACTTTAAACAAACCATTAGGTGTAAGAAACATAAAGAAAAAAAGATCAGGACTTAAATATGTAATAGAATATGAAACAGACAGGGCCTTATTTTGGATAAATATGTCTCTCTTGTGTCTTGTCTTGTTTGAACTGACAAGGCAAGGCAAGTTTATTTATATAGCACCTTTCAGTACGCGACAATTCAAAGTGCTTTACAAAATAAAATAAAAGACATTTAAGAATAAATACAGTAAAAACACATTATATAATGGCATTTTACAACAGGCATAAAAAAGGCAAATATAATAAATTAAACACAACAGTTATACAATACATGAATAAAAAGCAGTGTGAATATGAACAGTTCAAATAAAAGCAGCGGCAAAAATATATGTTTTCAGTCTCGATTTTAAAATAGTAAGAGTTTCTGCGGACGTGCATGATTCGGGCAGTTTGTTCCAGATTGTCGGGGCATAATAGCTAAACGCTGCTTTTCCATGTTTTGTTCTTACTCTCGGAACCAGAGCAGACCGTCCAAGAAGACCTGAGACACCTTGATGGTTCATAATTATGCAGGAGATCGTTGATATACTTTGGTCCTAAACCATTTAGTGATTTAAAAACTAGCAATATAAATTTAAAATCAATTCTTTGGCCGACTGGAAGCCAGTGTAAAGACTTCAGAACTGGACTGATGTGATCCACTCTTTTAGTGTTAGTGAGGACACGTGCAGCAGCATTCTGAATCAGCTGCAGCTTTCTGAGGGATTTTTTGTCAGCCCTGTGAATACACTATTGCAGTAGTCGAGTCTACTGAAGATCAAAGCATGGACAAGCTTTTCTAAGTCCTGTTGTGACATTAGTTTTTTAATCCTAGATATGTTCTTCAGGTGATAGTATGCAGATGTAATAACTGTTGAAATGTGACTGTTAAAATTCAGGTCTGAGTTCATCACTACACCTAGATTTCTAGCTTTATTAGAGTCTCTTGTGCCTTCTGGCAAAGTCAGTTATTTTAAAACAGCTTTAACAAGTTGAGTGTGTGTCTTCTAATGGCAAACACTGTTGTTTTAGTTGATTCAGTGCCTTTTAGTCACTGCAAATATATTTCAGTCTTTGTGAATAAATGTTATAACTGCACTACTGTAAAAAGAATGAATCACAATCTCAACACTGGCTAATGTAAATCTAATCTGTGCCGTTGGTTGGAAAGTGCAGATAGAACACAGTTTTATAGCACCTATGAATGAACTCTGATACAGGGACATTGGGACAAAACACAGACACTGGAAGACAAATACGATAGTAAGACACAAACGTTATATGTTACATGACACATAGTGTGGTTGGAACAGTGTAATGTGTGTTCTGTGAAGGGTCAATGGAGGTCTAATTAAAGAGTGAGTGAGTCTTTACACCAGAGGAGACCATCTGAATACAGATGCTTTATTCCTGGATCTTTATGGCCCTTTCACTATTTCTCACCACAGCTTTTAGAATTGTGTATTATTAAACTTTATGAGAAGTGAATATGTCGAAAACAGCAGTTGCACCATTGAGCATGACATATTTTTACCTAAATGGCCTCACCTCAGGTTAGGAGAAGTCGAACCTTTACTTCAGAAGCACATTTTTGCAAATGCAAACTAAACTGCATATTTGGATATCGCTGTGTTCAGTGCCTCTGGATGTACAACAGGGCTGGGTATTGGAACTTGATACTTTTAAGATGACTGCAGAATTACCCCAGTAACAAGTTGTATCAAAAACGTTGATATAACTAATTAGAATTTGATCCTTTTTGTACTCATGCCGAACAAAGGGCTCTTTGTAAGGTTTTGCTCGCAGCCAATCACTGCAAGAATTATTAGATTTATTGCAACAAGTGATTGGCCCGCTACCGCAGCAGATACAAGACTGTGGTGGTAAAGTCAAGCACAACCACAGTCATACTGAGTTTCCATCATGATATACTGTGTGTGAAAGGGCTACAAAAGTAGGTGTCAAATGAAGTACTTCGCAAATGAAGTACTTCGCAAATGAAGTACGCTATCACTTTATAGGTTCTGGTATAAGACTGGTATCGTGTTTTGTAAACTGATACCCAGGCCTAGAGTACAAGTTGGCAGAAATAAATCTACTTCAGCAAGCAGTTAACTGGTTAAAATCTTCACAATTGGGTGTGAATGGTTGCACACACCCTGCACCTGCTCACTGTGCTGTGTGTCCTGCACCTGGCCTCTACTGGAGAGGTGAGGTGAACTTCAGCGCAAACACAGGAGAGCTGTGAACTGCTCATGCTCAAGCTTAAAATATGTGATACATTTGCTGAGACCCAACATCACATTCCCATCAGTGTGGTATGTCAAATAAAATTCCCCTTTAACGAAAAGAGACAACAAACTGAGGGAGAGAGGATGTAATGGGACATCAGCTTGTCAGCATAATATGCATCTGTCCTACACAGTCACATTCTCATGTTTGGTATTGGATTGTTTAATAAGGAAATAATGGTCTTCATCAGTATAACATAGGACCTGCATATGTGAAACCTATGTATGTCATGTGGTATCTTCTCTAAGATATTTGAATTAAATTGAAATTAAAACTGAGTGAGACACGGATACACATAAAGACAGAGATACACAGCAACAATGGTGTCTGGCCAGATGTGATCTACAATAAATACAGTTCATTTGAACATTTTCATGGTTAAATTCATTTTTTTAATAATAGCTTCAATAGATTTTAATAAACCACCTCCATAAATATTAGTTTAAATATTTAAGTATTTGATATTTCAGGATATTTTAACAGCATTTTGACTTTATACAGTGGCCACAACAAACGTATTGCTAGAGGAGCATAATGTGGACATCAAAAACATGCATTATCTTTTACAAAAACACACCCAACATATGCTGCCAACGTATTTTATCTTTGAAATGAGCAATTGCTGAATAATATATAGATTTTCTCCAATGTTTACTTAAAGCATTTAGCTATTACGAGCTGAAAAATATATCCTTGCACTCCATCCTCCTCCATCACTGAGTCACATGAAACAATTAGCCATATGTGTGAAATACAACTATACCACTAACTACTACTATACTTATAGTACTATATATACTGTATCTAGCTAAGACAGCTCAGTGACTGGCTAAATGCACACAACACACAAAGTTAAATGTCAAAACGATGCAGACAACTCACCGCAGCATTGCTACGTGTACTCAGACGGGGGTCGTATGTACTCACTTGCTCAGCCAATATCTGCCGGTTTTGGATCGCATTGTTCCGCATTAACAAGAAGGCATCGGTCAGACGCCTAGTGGCCATGACTGCCTTATGTGATATCTAAATTTACACTGAATAAAATGCGGATCAGGCGATGATTATTCAAATTATGTCCACTGCCGCTGACCCGCAGCTAACACAGCGCTAGCTTTAGCTTTAGCTTTGCTGCGATGGAAGATGAGGAAAACTCGCGATACAGCGCCAATAGTGGGCAGCAAATGACCTCAGTACTATTTATCTGTCAGGCATATCTGAAACTTAACGATTAGTTAAAAAGGAGAAACATGACCGAGGGTTTCCACTCAATTTGTTGGATTTAACGTTAGATTAGAAACGTTATTTCGCTTTTAGGCAGCTACGGAAGTAGGAAAACGTAAACACCTCCGTAAAGTGCTTCTTCTTCTTCTACTCATTAAATGCGGCTGTCACCTGTCAACTTGAGCCCGTTACCGCCACCTACTGCCTGTGGGGAAAATGACTAGTCTAGTTTTCACCTAAATGTATTTGCTCTGGTGTATTGATGGATGCGGGAAGGGGGGGCGCCACAGTTTCGCCGATGCGAGGCCCCCAGCGCGTCACAGTTTCGCCGCTGCGAGACGCTACTAGCTGGTCAGGCTGGTCAACCAGCTAAATTGACCAGCCTGACCAGCCAGTAGATATTAGGCTGGATGGTTGGCTGGTTTAGAGGGGTTTTGGACACTTTAGCTGGCCAGGATGGCTGGTTTAGCTGGTGCACCAGCTAAACCGGCCACCAGCTAAACCAGTTGTCCTGGCCAGCTAAAAAAAACAGCATACCAGCATACTCTGGTCACCAGCATCCATCTATCACCAGCTTATGCTTGTATTAAATATTCCATGCTGGAAGCTTACCAGTATTCCAGGTGACCAGCATACATTGTTTAAATACTGGTATGATTATTTAAACCAGAGAACATAAATATATTACAAAGATTCATTGTGTCATGTATTCTGGTATCTACCAAAATAAAGACATTGTAAAGTGTTCATAACAGTATTTTAATTTAAAGTGGACCTATCATGCTATATTTAAATGATATATTGTAGGGTCATACCTATATAAGGTATATTTATACGTTTCTGTTTTCAAAATACCAAACAGATCATGCATTTTAGCCATGCCTCATTTCGCTCTATGTGCTGTTTGCTGTCTACGGGGCTGATTCTGTGAGCTGCAGCTGACCACGCCCCCCTGCAGGAGAGGGGAGCCATGCTCTGATCAAGTCAAGAGGGGGAGAAAAAAAGATCTCCGTCCTCCGTGTTTTATTTATATATACAGTCTATGGTTTTATTATATTATTATAGGCCTATAGAATCGTTATTCATTTGTTTTAAAGCTCAATAAATAACAAAGAAGACCTTTGACCGGCACTTTTCTAATTTTGTCCGGAAGATTTAAACTTTAACGGACATCTTGACCGGCGAAAGAAACTGAAACTGAAACTCTGCCGCACGGTCCCCTCGTTCCTTGGAAGAGGCGGAGAGGTGGGTGTTTGTCATCTGCTGGTGGACTAACCGGAGAGAATTACAGTGCTTGCCTCGACGGGGAGGGATTGCATTGAATTAAAGCAGCGGGAGCAAACGCTTGCCTCTGGGAGGGAGAAAAAAAGCCACAGCGGAGAATAAACAAAAGGGTAACCATGGTAACTATGGGCGGGAAGTCTTCTTCGCTGCTTTTGTGGCAGACTACAGCGCCACGTACAGGCCTGGCATATGTACTACAGCGTCTCCAGCGCTTTCGAGCAGCAATGGCCGGCCGTGGCCCAACCCCACATTCCCCTGATAGGTGGAGAGTTGGCCCAATAGCCGTAGCGCCACTTCTGTGATGTCAGTCAAGTGTTCAAATCTGGATCAGTTTTTATCAGATCCGTTGCAGCCCCTTTTTTAGAGATTTGGGTATGGAGGAAAATAGAGAGGGTTGTGTTTTCTGACACTTGGTGAGTTCCCTGGAACACCGGGGACACGTATTCATGTATAAAAGACGTACAAAAGTGCATTTTGCATGATAGGTCCCCTTTAATAAATAGCAATAAATATCTAGTTAATATAATAAAATACACAGTAACAATACAATAATTATACAAATAACAACCAACCTGCAAATCAACCTATAGGCTACATCAAAAATAAATATATTATCTAAAACAGATGCATTTGATTTAAAATAAAAGTAATAAATATAATTCAATATGTAAATGGTAACAAAAACAGTAACACTATGTATGATAAGAAAAAGGCAACAAATAAAGTGTTTTTGGTTTTTCCTTGTTCATGTCCATAATGTTTCCCGTTGTGTAACGTCCAGCCTTTCCCAATCTGGCCTGCATTTCTGTCTGTTGAAGCCACTTCTTGAAGCAAACTGAAAATAAATGTACAGATATAAGTACACTGTAAAAAGAAAACTTGACATTTACGTTAACATTTGGGCTGCTGTGGTTGCCAGAACTTGACCGTTAAAGTATGGTAAAATACATTACAAATTACAGTTGGTTGGCATAGACATTACAGTCAACAATTGCTTATGGTTATTTACAATGGCAAAAACCAATAGAGCTAGTGTACACTACGGTGCAGCTGTATTATCTGGGAAATAGAAGAATCGGATCAGGATTCGGTATTGGCAGACAATCAATATCAAATTAATCTGATCATTATTAGCATCAGCATTTGATCACCTTTGTCGACTTGCAGCCTAAATACAAAGATAACTCCACTCCTCTCCTATACCACTCTTACCTAAGCCTTGGTAGAACTAGTGTCCGAGTCCAGAACTGACTGAAGACATGTGGAACAGAGGACAGGCATGGTTCTATGTACAGGGAACTGGAACTTTGAACAGGTGTTTTCATCTTTTCTGCCTGAAGATTCACAACTTCTTGATCAGGTGTTTGATGTGGGCTGGCATGATCCTTTCTGCAGCGATAAATAAAGAAAACAAAGAAAACATTATTAATATTAGTAAATGATGCTAACAACAATAATATTGGTATAACTATTGATATAGCACTTACACAATTGCAAAGTGATTCTCACAACAAAAATAAAGAACAAAACAATATCAACAATAAAAAAACAAATTATTATAGGAATGTTAAAGGTGGGGTAGGTAATTTTGGAGAAACCAGCTCGAGTTCGCTAGAATTTGAAAATACACAGCCGGAACAAATCTGCCACTTCCTTACAGAGCCCCTCTTCCAACACACAAGAACGCGCACATGACCAATGAGGGCACAAGATAAGTTTGTGCACAGATGGAAGGCTGACAGGCAGGTAGGCCATCCGGTTATTTTAGCCGGGCCGGCTAAAATGGTCGTGCTTTTTACAGTACTACGGCTTCCACAGATGACATTTTTGTATGGATTTTTTGTCAAAGCACTTAAGATATTCATTGCTATCGGGATGTTAAGAGCATTCCATGGAATATAACAAAAAGTGTATCTCGAGCCGATTTCTCAAATTGACCTACCCCACCTTTAAGAGACAAAGAAATTATAAACATTCTAAGAGGCTGACTACAAAAGCTAGACTCAATGGCTCTTGATGACATCAATGAGCATTCCCAATAGACCAGCATCCATGCTGGTCTATGCTGGTTTAGCTGGCCAGGCTGGTCTTGAACCAGCAAGAGGGGGGGGGTGCTAATGGAGCCTCGCAGCGGCGAAACCATGCCGCCCCACACTAATTGCGCCGCATAAGCGCATAGGTGCGCCGCATCTTCGGCTCAGTTGAGGCACCCTCCGCAAGATGAGGCCCCCTCCGCAAGGTGAGGCCCCACGCAGTCTGCATGATCAGCCTAGGGAGGGACGGCCCTGCCTTTACTTATGTACACGTTTGAGGTGTAATTTGTTTGGGTATTTTCCATATCCTGCTTTTTGGATGACATTATGATGATGATGGAGGCCAGGAAGCATGGACTTGCAGTGTTGACTGGTGGATTGATTTCACTTATGTGTACTAGGATTGGGTCCAACTTATGTTACTAAAACATGTCTGGATGATGTCTTTAAGTGTCAAAGTTCCTATTTTAATTTTGAAACAATCCCATACAAGGTTAATTTAGACTAAGACTCAACAAACAGATATGCAGAGAGTTATTTAACGGCTTGTTTGTTTTGTATACTATTTAAAGAAAGGTCCACATTAAATACAATTGACATGTGACTAATTTACATGACAGTCATGTGATTTCTAGATCCCATGTGTCAAACATGTTATGTGAAAACTGTTGTCACATGTTAGGCTATGTTCACCCTTCCTTGCACTATATACATGTTATATTGCTCTTTTAGTTGGACACTTGCCTCAGCATATGTTATCTATATTCCATGTCACTCTGCCCCCTTAAAAAAAAAAACAGCTCACAGATTGATTTGACATGTTGGCAGGGTCAAATAAATCAAAGTGCGCGTGCTTGTGTATGGCTATTTCGCTTGTGTGTGGTAACGCGCGCAAGGCGGTGCCACTAACAGTAATTATGTCTGTATTTAAGCTCCTCCTCTGCCCTATTCCTTAATCTCCTATATCCGCTAATACCACCAGAGACATTTACTCACTAGCACAAGCTGTCGTCAACAAAAACATCAACGTTCCGTGCCGTGAAGCTCCGAGTTTGGGACACATTTGTATTTGAAGTCTGACGAGAGAGGAAGGTAAGGAGCCTTCAATTGACTTGGTGTAAATAAACTTGCCTCGCCCTCAGCCTTATCCCTCTTCCTGTGTGGATGTCTGAACACCTGTGCAGCACTTACTAGAGCAAAGTTAAAAGCAGTGGCTGTTACTCAGACAGATAGCTTCACATTATAATCCTATTTGATGGATGCAGGTTAGGGTTAGGGTTAGGGTTGCTGGTTAAGCTAGAATGATATTACAAAGTGTTTTTTGTGAGATAGGAGACATATGCAGAGAATATTGTTGGACACATTTACCAGCACAACCAATGCCTCGACAAGCTGCTGTTCAATTAAATATGCTCTTCTGTTGGCGGAAGTTTTGTTTCATTGGGTGCCGACAATCAACCTAGAGCCTGATCCTGCCTGTTATTACTGTTGTAACTTGATGTGGGCCGATCCTTATGTTGTCAAATCTTCTAATAAACCTCTGATTTATTTACATATTTCTAAAGGTGTCAACTAATCTGTGCATGACTGAACTCTTTGAATGTGGAATGATATGTCTCTTTGTCACTGGTTGACAAAGATTCCTCAGCTATCAAATAGTCTAGATATCTGAACAGACTCTCTAATGAGTGTATTTGAAGATGGGAGTGTTTAAATATGTTTTTTGCAATCCAAGGAATGCATGCAAACCAGTTTATATGCGTCACTCACTGCCAAAACAGTGGAGGACCTACCTTTTAAATGACACAGTATACCCCTTTGGTTGTGGAGGCCTCTGTTATGTTTAAAGCTTTGTGTTGGTGTCCTCCCACGGCCTCTTATTTTCTTTTTGCTCAGCCTCAGGACATGGCCTCCTCTGGTGATGCAGAAGGATCTCTGACTCCTGTGGATTTTATCCAGCTGCAGCATTACATGGAAGGTCAGTTTCACCTCCTCACTCATTTCTGTAACTAATGGGTTTACAGAGTAAAACAGATAATTAAACAATAAGAAGACATATTTTAAGGACATGTATTCAGATGTGAGACCTATGATTTAGAGGTCAGTTTACATATGTGTTTGATGAAAAAGCATTATTGCAAATTATTTTAAAATACTTTAATATATCGTAATTTCAGTTGAAATGTAGGCATCAGGACAATACATTAAAAATAAAGTAAATTCATTATGCATTTCTCTCTTCTCACTTTATTAAGAGTTTATATAATATCACGTTTTTGTATAAATTCAACTGCCTGGCTGCTGTTTTTACGAGCAGAATTGAAAAGATCTGAATACTTCTTCTAGCATTGAGTGTTTGGAAGTGACCACACAATGGTCAGTGACTAGTTGTAGAAAAAAAGAAAGACATTAAGACATGAACTATACTTGATGAGGAGAAATACACACTTACACACTTATATAAATCACAACCTTCTTGTAATCTTATGTTTTAGCTTATACCTCCGGTACAGAAGAGGAAAATGCTGAAACACCTGAGCCTGTGTGATGAATAAACATTCTACATCTAGACTTGATGGATCAGAGACTTTAATGAGTTTTAAGCTTCCTTCAAACTTGAGAATGTCTCCTTTGGGAGATCAATCGATATTCACAAAAGGGAGAGCAGCAGTAGTCACTAAACATAATTGAATACATGACTGGGGAAGTTCCTACACAGTAAATTTCTCTGAGTAAAATTGACTCAAATTGAAGAAAATCTTACTCTAAAAATATAACATTTGGTCCCAACCTATATAGAGTAAAATGTACTCTTTGTTCAGAGTTGTATTTTTAGAGTTCATTTTACTCTATTATGTGCTTAGATTTGACTCTGCTTAATGGTTATTTACTCTATGTAGTGTATATTAAAAACAACTCTACTGCCATTTTACTCATAATAGAAGGTAATTTTACTCCCAATCGAACGTAATTTCACTCCAACTAGAAGGTAATTTTACTCCCAATAGAAGGTCATTTTACTCAGAATAGAATAAATGAACCATAATGATCTTTACAATAAAAAAGGTCAATAAACCAAAGTGCTTAAGGAACATGAGTGGGCGTGTGTGAAGCTGACCATTGAGCGGCCCAACCAAGCAAGGAGGCAGAGGCAGAGGCAGAGAGTTCAAATACAACCCGGTGTGGGCATTTATTCCTCTTTGTGGTACAGGATACACAGCCTCAATATGACTGTCTCACGTGAACACAGTCACCAGCCACCAGGACCTCACACACACACACACTAACAGGAAAACAGAACCTAAATACACACAGGACTAATCAAACCAACAAGACACAGGTGAGGAGGGAGGAGAAAACACAGGGCACCAGGTGAACGCAATCACCAGCAACAGACAAGACAGGAGGGGGAACACTTTTCAAACTAAAACAGGAAACAGAGACGGACAAACTAAAACATAGACAGATTGTGACAAATATATGCATAAATGACATATAATCACATGCTTCCTGTGCAATGTTTTAGCGTGGAACAAATGAATATACTTCGCCAATAATGAAGCTATATAATCCGTAACGGAGACCGAGATCTATGGCCCCAGAGATCACCTCCGTTACAGCGTGGTCATGGTTTAACTCCAATAGAATTGACTCTGCATTTTTGATCGCACTCTAGAAGCTATGAGTAATAAATACACTCCAAAATGATTAAATATCACTATTTCAGAGCAAAATAGTAATTACTCTGGAAAAAATACTCACCAATATTTCCTGTGTAATCATTAAATTGCTTCTTAAGGATCCTTTGAGGATCATTCAGCAATAACTAAAATACACAAACAACAACTCGTAACTGTAAGTACATGCGCCAGACTTCAAACTAGTATTAGTGGATAGAGAGAAGCAGTCAGCAGGAAACTAGAAGTTGAGCGGGGCTAAATATATTCTCTATACACTCAGAGGCTTTGAGAGAATTGAAATGGGCTTTTAGTGTTACGTTGGGGGGGCAGAGGGTATTTGCACTGTTGGATAATTGATGAAGGGATAATTACACTGGACCGTAGAAAGAAAAAATGTACGTCCTTCTCTACAAATAATGATGCTCTTGCAAATGTGTCCTTGTTTTAACATTTATATTATAAATGTGTAATTAAATTGAATTATTTTTGTGTGACCTTTATTCTTTTGTTTATTCACTCACTTTCTGTTGTTCTCTTTGCAGACAGCAGTTTGAGGGTGAAAGACGTGATCAAGGAGTTTCACGCCGGGGGTCGGCTGGCTCAGCACAGCTTCGGAGAGGTGAGTCATGCAAAGATCAATGATACACGTATTAAGTCTTTATTTGACATTTGTACTACATTTCCTGAAAAAAAGGTTACATTTAGGTGTTTTTATAATAAAGGAAACAGGGATTTTTACAAAAGAAAATCTTCTTTTAAAATCAGGATAATACTTTTCAGGACAATGATATTTTATTTGATATATACGTAGATTGTTTTGCTTAACTACCTACATATCACATTTTGAGCCCCTCCATTTTTGAGCCCTTCCTATTCGTTACATTTATATTTCGTTGGAATAAATGTTATTTTAGGTAAATTCATTTACACTTAACTCCATGGTCTTGTAATGAGTTGCAGATTAAAAATGTTCTAGGAAATTATTAGGGGATTATATAGGCCTACAGTAAAATGAAGCATTGCAATTAATATAAATGTTACACTGACACATTATTTGTTTTGACTTGACACTTCTCTTCACAGTGCATGGATGCAGTGGGTTTCTCTCTCTTTCTCAAGACCTACCTAGAAGTGGACGACTTCCCTGCAGATTTCTGTCAGCGCCTTTTTCATTATTTTCGACACGTGGATCAGGATGGGTCCAATAAGTGCTCTCTGCCTAAAGGAGGTAAATCATGTTAAAAGCCCTATATCCTTTTATATAACAGCATAGAGCAGGTGTTAAGAGTTAAAGCTCTACAGTCATCAGCTCTGAGTGTGGCTGGTAATGTTCCACATAACATACTGTAAATAATCAAAGGAAGAAAGAAAGAGTACTTCCTGTTGGACGCTGTCCGCCGCCCACCTGTTTGTTTGTTTTTATCTTGTTGTGCTGCTTCATAGGAATGAAGCCGTGGGCGTAGAAAATCTTTGGAGATTACTGCACCTATTCCAAAATAACCAACGTTTGACTAAATACTTGCTCTTATAGTTTTATTGCTACAGTCTAACATTTTATTCCGGAAGGAAACAAAACTAAGACTTGCTGTTTCAGACCTCAGTAATATAATAAAGGGGTCTGTATTTCTATATTTCTTTGTCTTAAGGCAGGGTCTCTCTTCGTGACGTGTCCTGTTACTTCTTGGTGCTGGAGGAAGGACAGCCACGTGAAAAACTTGAATGTGGGTATCATCTTGATTTGATCATTTAACAACAAGTTTATTATATTGCAACTGGATTTAATGTACATTTTTGATTGATTTGAACATTTTGAGGAGGAGGATAAATATGGCTGAAGCACTGACTGCCTTTGTTTTGTTTGTAGTTACTTTCAAACTTTACGATAAAGACTGCAACCAACTCCTGGACAGCTCTGTAAGTTACTCACAATGACTAACACACACTATTCACCTAGAACAGTTGACATGTGTTCATTTATTGTTGCATTTAGTTCTGCAAAAAAAGTCTAATTTACATTTTTGTTGTGTTGGTCTTAGACCTACAGTATAGTAACACATGACCCTCTTTAAAGTAAAATGTAGAGCACACAGCATACTTGTCAGAGGTAACGATATCTTGCACATTGAAAAAGAAGAACATGTCTACTGGGAATACAAAATATGTTATTTTTCTCCATCAGGAAGTGGATCGTATAATCACCCAGATGATGCGAGCTGCTGATTACCTGGGATGGGATGCGACTGAACTCAGACCAGTATGAGTCTCATTTTGATGTCTTTTTCATTTAAAGCTTTAAATAATAAATATGTTATCAGAAGCAGCAGTTAGATAGTAAATAACAAGCTTTTTTTTTTTGTCTGTGTACAGGTGCTTAAAGAAATGATGACAGCGTTCGATGTGGACGACAGTGGGTATGTCACTCTGGAGGAATGGGTGAAAGGAGGCATGAACAATGTGCCTTTACTTGTCCTGCTCGGACTGAAGGTAAGTGAACAAGCATTTGACACATAAAACACCTCATGTCCCCTCAACACCCCCTGTTTTGTCAGTGTTGCTCGGGTTTAAACAGCTTAAATTGATCGCCTTTGCTCTTATTGCAGTGTGGTCTTCTGGGGTTCTTTCTAATTTAGTATTTCTTTCTCCCGCTCCCCTGCAGATGACAGAGAGGGATGGACAGCACATTTGGAGGATGAAGCACTTCAACAAGCCGACCTACTGCAGCGTGTGTCAGAACATGCTGCTCGGCCTCGGGAAGCAGGGACTCTGCTGCACCTGTAAGAGCTCAGCGCCGCCACCAGGGGGCCGCCACGCACCGCACACACTGCACAAGTGAAGAGGAGTAGTCACACATTGTGCCATTTGCTATAGAATAATAATTCCTAACCCTACTTATTCACCGTACTACTTACTTATTATTTTTTTCATGTGAGCTCAGTCACACCTGTAACAATTGCTCTTCTTCTTGCCCCTCAGGTTGCAAGTACACTGTCCACAGTCGATGTGCCAACAAGAATCCTGAACCCTGTTCTCGTACCTTTGTGAAATCAAAAAATGAGATTGGTGTAAGGACACACACAAACACTTTATGAACATTTCCTTACATTGGATTTTTTGTCATTTTTGAAATTTACATTTAAATCAGCAAGATAAGTTTAGTTTTTTTGATATTTGTTCTTTTCCATTTATCAACATAACAACAACAAAGATACATTAAACTTTCTTTCAATACTTTTTTTCAACATCAATTTAAATCAGGCTGCTGAGAAACATATCACTTAATTCATGTTGGTTATAGGGCTGCAACTAACTATTAGTTGCATGTTCTGCATGTCTGCTCAATGTCCTGATTTGGCACAATATGTGTTTCTTTTATTTTCCGATGTATGTTTATTCAAGCACAACGGAAAATCTGTAATACATCTCATCAGTTTACTGGCCAGGTTTCGTCTGCTGCTTCCGGAGGTTTGATTTGCCAGTGTGCTTAAGGGGTTTTAGATCTGTTGATGCACGTCTGCCTGTCATTAGTTTTCCAAAAAAGATGATACGTCTAACAATGTGCATAACTTCCTCAGCTGCTATAAAGAGGGTGTGCTCTGCGCTAATTCTCTTAAAGTCAATGATAACATCATTTCCCTGAAGTCATTCAGGGCTGGGCTGGGGTTTGGCACCGCTCGAATGAACATCCAGTTGGTCCTGGGGCGAACGTTTAACATCATGTAAAGACTTGCCTTGACATTATGGGTAGAAGAATGTGTGAACGTCAGTAATTGTTTGGATTTATTTCAGGAATTAGAAGAAAAAAAGACATAAAACACTGCACATTGCAGGATTAACAATATCTTATAAGATATATATATCTCTTGATCATAAAAAATAAACAATTTTTAAATGTTTAGGGGTAATATATAACTTATTTAGTTATAGTAAGTAGAAATAGTCACTAAAGTACTTAAATGATTATTTAAGATATACTTTATTAATCCCAAATTGCGAAATGCAGCAGCATGTAAAACAAAGTATTGCACAAAATTAGAATTAAAACAGAGTAGAAAATGAGCAAGTATACAATATAAACATCTCAAAATAGAAGAAAAATCAGAACTAAAAGAATGAAAATATAAAAGTTGACCGTGAAGATACAAATCTGTAAACTATGACAAATAAAACACTATTGAAGGGCTAAATGACAGCTAACACAATATAAAAGTGGGATATCATTTACATTTAGTGTGCAAGAATGGCATATTCAATTAAATATAAATATAAAATGTACAGTTTGAAGTTATAAGTCCAGTTAACAAAAGAGAAACTATCATCACTATCATACTCCCCTCCCCTGTCATCTTCTGGGTCATTTGAAACAGACAACAAAGAATGAGTTTTAATCTTGCTATTGATCAAACTGTTTAAATGAATCTCAGAAAGTAATGATATACATATTTTCCTGAACACTCTGTTTTGCTCTCCTCTGTGTCTCAGATTGCGGCTCACGACTGGATCAGAGCGGACTGTAACTCCAACAAGTGTCAGGTCTGCCACAAGAAGATCAAAACTCTGGCCGGGAGGCGTTGTGTGTGGTGCCAGGAATTGGTGAGGAGTGTGCTCATGTTTGGAAACACTGAAATAATTAGAGAGGATACATTTTTTTTTATATATGCTCGCTAAATGTTGTCTCTTTTTAAGCGTCACGATGAGTGTATTTTCTCCGGCTTATCGTCCTGTGATTGTGGGCCACTAAGAGATCATATACTGCCTCCGTGGGCCATATTCCCCATCTCAAAGGTAAAATTAGCAACACAAGGAATGTGCTTTACCAAAATGTGAAATATTGTCAGTGAATTGTTTGTGGTGTAGTTGTTAGAATATTGTAATTTAATTTAACTGTATTTTTCAGGAAGAGGACAGCAGCCTGTTGAATGTCACCCCTGACGGCCACATCCTGCAGGTCTGCGTCATCAAATCTTCGTCAATCAAAAAGACATTTTATTCCTTATCCCACTGTACACCCATGTTTTCTCTGTGAGGTTTATTTCAAATTGCCTGCTCAAACCACCATCTGCATATCATTGCTTTTGGGAGATTCTCCACTTTCAGTGATTCATCGTGTTAAAAAAGACTGGGCCAATGCCTTTGTAGTCTGTTTGATTAAGTAAAGAAATGTGACATAAAATACGAATAAAAGCATCATCAGCAATATTTTGACAATATTAAAGCAACACATATAAAAAATAAATATTAACTTTGGGATGCATGTTTTGATATTTCCTGTCCCTCATTATATGTTCACAAGGGGTTGTCGCTGAAGGCAACAAAAGGCCAATCATTGGTTGCCAATTTCTCCAGGACAGGACACAAAGAAGCCATGGTGAATGGCGGTCATGTATAAACCAAAGCTATTTTCTTTAAAAACTCAACATTTTCTGTATCAACAGACAGCAGAAGTTTGCATGATGCTGCACCACAGAAGCCTCACTCAAAGCATGTGTTCACACATTAAATCCTTACAATATGTACGTGTTTTTCAGGTGATTTACATTATCTATTGGATCTGAATCTGTCATGTTTTCTTCTTCAGATCGATCCGGTTTCAGACAGGCACCCTCTGCTGGTGTTTGTGAACCCAAAGAGTGGAGGAAAGCAGGGGGAACGGTAAGCAGATTCAAATCTCCATATGATGGTGACATGTTCTTTACTCCTAGTGCCAAAGTGTTCTACTAATTCTCATTTCATTTTTGGAATAGGAATATCCTTTTCATTTGTGTGCTTCCTTCTCTGTTTGTTCCACAGAGTGCTCAGGAAGTTTCAGTACCTGCTGAACCCGCGTCAGGTGTACAACCTCTCCAACGGGGGTCCTGCATCAGGGTACTGTACACTTTCACCACCATTACTGTACATATGTACGCCCATGTCTTCAATGTTTTACAAACATACATGTAATACATAATAATTGTAAATGTAAGTGCAATAATGCTATTAATAATGCTTAATAACAATAATGATAATTCATTATAAAAGCCTTTTATAATGACTACCAAATACTAATAATAAATACTAATAATAAACTGAATACTGGCCTTTTATTGGCCAAGAGTTATTTTGAAATGTAAGTCCCTTTTTTGTAATACAATAATATATTCTTTTGTATGGAATTATAACCATTATATTCATAAATGGTCAATGGTCATATTATTAAGAACATCACAAAACGTTCTAAAATTATTGTTTACACTTAAAGCATACAACTCCCACGGAGAATAACTTAAAATCACAATCACATTATAATCATAGGATAACAGTGCTAATGATGTATTACAACTATGAATGAATGAAACATGTGACAATTACATTATATCACAGTTTTAAGTCCTTTTAACTCTTTATAAAATGCTTAATCATTTGTTATAATTACTGTAATTGTGAATATTTACAAGCGATATTATCTATAATTAGAAAGTGGTATAAGCAGATTTGAATGCATTTAAGGTTTTGTAATAAAGCATTCTAGACAATGAGCTTAATGTCATGTTTTCTTTGTTTCTTCAGACTTCACTTCTTCCGCAGTCTGCATCAGTGCAGGATCCTGGTGTGTGGAGGAGACGGCACCGTCGGCTGGCTCCTGGATGCTATAGGTACTTAGGGTCCTTTTGGGGTTTAGAGAGGTAATAAAGGAAACCATCTATAAATGTAATAAATGTTCCTGTGATTTCAGACAAAGCAGACCTGCAGGTGCGTCCTCAGGTGGCTGTCCTGCCTCTGGGCACCGGGAACGACCTGGCCCGCTGTCTGCGCTGGGGAGGAGGTGAAGCCCCCAGCACATTACCTCTAAACATCACTGAGGTGTTGTGACTAGCGTTGGAGCTCTGTGTCTTACCCTTTCTGCTTCTTCTGTATCTTGTGAAAGGCTACGACGGGTCGAACTTGAGAGAGATCCTAAAGGAGGTTGAAGCTAGCGAGCAGGTTCCCATGGACCGCTGGAGCATCCAGGTGATACCAGAAGACCCCCAGGACGCAGAAGACCCCCAGGACGCAGGAGACCCCGTGCCCTACGAGATCATTAACAACTACTTCTCTATTGGAGTGGTGAGTCACTGCCAAAGCATGAAGGAATAATGACATTAAACATTTACATTTCTTAATGCCCTGAAATGTGTGTTTGACAGGATGCCTCTATTGCACATCGTTTCCACTCCATGAGAGAGAAACACCCGCAGAGATTCAACAGCAGGTGAGGGTTCGGAATTGTAGAGAGAGAGACAATTGACAAAAGGATTGCACGGCTTTTGCGTCATTTAAACATGCACAGATAAGGCAAACATAAATGGTGTAGTTCTAAAAACATCAGTAAAGGTTAAATGTTCCCCTTAGGGCTGCTGATTAAATAACATCTCCAGTATCCTCTCCTTTTTGCCTTTTAATTAGTTAATTTGCATACATTTTCTGGTAAAATGTCCCATTTCTATACATGCAAATCAGCATCATTGGGGTACAGAATATCATAACAAAGATCAGCGCTAGTAGGCACATGTAGAGAAACTGTTAGCGTCTTCAGAGAGTTGGTGGCAACAGAAGCAAACTTATAAGCGGTTTCGCTCAACCTTATTCATTTTGCTATCGAATGATGGTTGTGTTATGAAAATAAACAATTTAAACTAAGAATAAATTACATTTAAATAAAAACAAAAAATAAGGTTTTTAAAATAGAATACACAAATATGTTCTTCCTTCTTTCCCAAGTTATTGGCTGACATCTCTCCCTTTGCTCTTTTAATTGCTTTGGCCAAGTTTTAATGGCACTCACCACCCCATATGATAATTGGAGAAAATAAATCAAACGCAATACGTTGTGCGTGTGTTTACACTATAAAATCACAAGTCCATTATCTTTTGTGAACCAAATCTTGAGAAGGGGAAATCTATTCTTTGTTCATTTTAGACTTTTGAAAAATATCTAACGTGAAGCTCTCTTTTTGTATAAGAATGAAGAACAAACTTTGGTATTTGGAGTTTGCCACTTCTGAAACCATCTCTGCCACTTGCAAGAAGCTGAAGGAGTGTCTTAGGATTCAGGTGAGATGTCTATAAGTCATGTAGCAATTTTAATTTTAAAGAAGTATTTGTACTTCACATAATAGCTAATCTTGTTTTGCCTCCCCCAGTGCTGTGGGAGGTCTCTGGATCTGAGCAGTATGTCCCTGGAGGGCATAGCTGTCCTCAACATACCCAGCATGCACGGAGGCTCCAACCTCTGGGGCGAGTCCAAGAAGTGTGACGGTGCTCTAGAGGCAGAGCACAGCGAGGTTATCACTGACCCTGAACTTCTTAAAACAGTCTCTCAAGGTCTGTACTATCTTAAATCACCACATTTATTGTTTCTAAATATTATCTTGACGTTATGGCGTTAACCTGGTTTTATGATGCTGATTCAATCTTTTACAAACAATTTGAACTTGATCTGTGTGTGTTTCTCTGTGTGCTGCAGATATCAGTGATAGGCGTATGGAGGTGGTGGGGCTGGAAGGAGCCATAGAGATGGGACAGATCTACACTAAAATGAAGAGCGCCGGGCACAGACTGGCACAGACTTCCCAAATCACCATCAGGTTGTTCACTTTTACCTACAGGGGGCTGACAATAATAACAAGAATACATGACAATATGAAACAAGAACTACAAGAATGTATGTGGCTGCTGTTTTTGATTCCATTTTACTGTCTGATGTTCTGATTTGTAATCCCTCTCTATGCCATCCAATGTAAACAGAGAAACACTTGACATATGGTTCGGGTAAAGTATATTTAAATCTGACTTTCTCTATCTTCCCTGTGTGCAGGACAATCAAAGCCCTGCCCATGCAGATTGATGGGGAGCCATGGATGCAGCCTCCGTGTACTGTAAGTGATATTAACCAATCCAATTCAGTGCCAAGAGACGTTACATATCAGACTAGTAATTAAACCCAGTGGTTAGAGCATCGTAATGAACAACAAAGTTGTTATTATTTGTAGAGTTATTTTCAAACCTGTGGCCGAGACACATGGCTCGTACAGCATAGATAAAATAAACTGAGATTAACCCTGATTAGGGCTATCAAGGAGAACGAGTTTGAAGGCTACTTAATATTATTTGAATTTAGAAGTCGATTTTATCCAATGTGTATTACAGTTATTGAGACATAAAAAAAAAAATCACATTTATGATGATGATGATGATAATGATTATTATTATTATTATTATTATTATTATTATTATTAGCTGATGTGATATTCATTATTTTAAAGGAATTTCAAGATTCACCAATATTTATTTATTTGTTATTATAGATCCACATAACTCACAAGAACCAAGCTAACATGCTGATGGCTGTACCAACAAAACCAAGCGGCTTCTTTCACCTCAAATGAACCAACACTTCGTGCTCCAGTCTGCTGAGGGTCACAACAGAACAACTTTATTATTGTGAATAACGCAGAATGGGGGGTTAAAAGATATTTGCTTTCTGTTTCTACTATTAAGTATTATTGTGTATTGTGTCTTTTGCACGTAATCCATGATATAATTCTACATAATTATAAGTGCAGACAGCTTGCCAGAGAGAACACTGACCAAATCAAAGTCAGTCCACTGTTATTGTGTGCCAAATGTAATGCAATCCTTTTTTTTGTGTTTGTAAAAAGAAGAACATAGAATGTTGTGTATCTTGAGTGTATAGATAAGAAATATCATTGTTTATCAAATGTTGTGATAGCATTTTTGTATTTACAATAGTGTATTGCTGGTTCATCTGTTCCTCCTAATGCAGCTGGTGCAACCTGCTTCACTTTATTCAACAACACTGTACTACCTGTCTATTCTCATGTCTTTCTGACTGAAAGAAAAGCATGTTAAAGTGTTTACTGTTTCTTAGATAGTCGAAAAAACTGATTTCAGAAAGACCTTGATTGAATGTGAAAGGACTTTTATAAAGATTTGCTCGACAGTTATAACTGTCAAAGGCCAGAGGGAGTTTGATACATCTCTTCTAAGATGTTCCACATTTGGTTTAAAAAGACAGCATTCAATTGTATTTTATACATCAATGTACCCTGGATAGTAATGTTAGTTTCATACATGTTGTTGTCCTGTAACTTTGCCAAAAATGTATTTCTCTGCATTAAGCTTGTCACAAAATACACAGAAACTTTCTGAGACCTAATGAAACGAGATATTACCAACCTAGTATCTATGGATATTCAGTCTTGTGTTGGATTTTCAGTTTGCTTATATACATGTAACATGATTGTCTTAATGTTCAATTGGTCATCCTTTGCCTGTGACTTGACAATATTGCATACTCTGTTTCAGTAGGATGCTTATATAGCATAACATTGTCCTCTTAATTAATTACCATCCGTCACACACCTACAAGTGTGTTTGTAATTCAGTGTACATCCTCTCACCTTTTAACACTTGTGAAGATCTTTCTGTATGTTGCAGGTGAATATTGAGCTATAAAAGGTTTGGTAACAATGAAATGAGACGCAAAAAGATGCTTCAGTATTTATTATGCAAATACAAACCCTCCATTTTCATCTAGTTCTTAAACTCTTTTAGGAAAAAATGTCAGTTTGCCCAAATTTTTACGGGGTCATTTAAATCCTTTATCTTAATAATGTGCTACTAAATGGAAAAGAATAAAAACATCTAGTATCATGTGTACTTCCATGTGTATTTGTCATAAAGTATGTTAAATAACATTGCTTATATTCCAAACTATCAGACTTGTGTTTTAATTTGATGTATTAAGTGTATGCACAACTCCTCTGCATGCAGCCTACTTTTCAAAAATCCCGAAACTAAGTTGCTTAAATCCCCCTAAAGCCCAAGCATGGTAGCATACAGTGAGGCAGGATTTGCATCAATGTAGGAGGAAAAGCAGGAGGAATAATCCAGAAGTGGTGGAGAGAAGTGCCAACAGAAAACACGAGGTTCAGTGTAGATGGTGTGTGTTTGTTTGAGACATCATTTAGTTTCAAGGAATACAGAAACAGGAGTACTGTTTATCGTTTATTTATTTGATCAAAACGGACTTAAACAAAGAAAAAAAACATTTAATAATAAGACACAAGAACCCAACTCACAGCGGTTTGCTCCAACTGCAGGTTATTTCCTCTGATGAATACTATCATGTGCTTCTCACCTTAATGACCCCTATCACTTTCTTCATACTACTACTACTATTGAAACTAGATCACGCCCAAAGATCCCCTGAGGGTTAGGGTGTTTGTGTTCCTGGTAGTTGTCGTGGAGAAACTACTAAATTAGGGGTATTAAGTGATGCTTAAATGGATATTGTCAAATGGACATTTGCAGCTGTGGCCGTGACATCAATGCTGCAGATTGACCGTTGATTCCTGTATGTTGTAAAATGGTTTAAGATTTCACATCTTTTGAATTCAAAGTGTAATTAGCATTCTCTGTGGGTCAGTTTGAAGATCTGAAAGTGGTCAGAGGATTAATTATGTTGAAAGAAATGCAGTCGGTCTCGATGGGAGAGACTCCTGTAAAGAGGGGTCTTTCTCTTGTGATAACTGTCTATCGTGAAATGTATGCAACATAATGAAGTGTTTATTCACAACCACTTAAAAAGGGATATTTTATCAAATAAGTCCAGCGTTAGGCCTATTAATTGTTAATTGCTGAAACTGCATAATATCAGTGTTTTATTTTTCTCATTTGTGTTTTGTGTTTACTTTATTTACTTTTTTTTGGTCAAATGTGTTAAATGTACATTTTTATGATTCTTTAAAAATGTGGAAGCCAGGAAGACTGCTTTATGGCACAACTAATGGGGATCCAATTATAATCTAAACTATTAGTCATGAAAGATTAAGGAGTCCTCGAAACATTAAGTACTAATAGTACATTTAAATGTAAAATTATAAAATAGATTATTACGGATTATTAAGTGTTCAATATCAAACAAATATTATCATTATGGAAAAATGTAGCCAACAATATGAACAGAAACAGAAAACTGATTGCAGTAAGTTACACCTAAATTCATCAGTCTTTATTTCAGAATGTCCTTTGAAATAAAAACTGTAATATTTCACACTTATAAATATATATATAAGGCCATAGTGTTGACAATAAAGATGGTGAAAAAAGGGGCTCGTGGTTCCTCAGTTGAGGATTGGCAGAGTGTAGGGAGAATCCTATTTTATGAGAAAATACCTCCCAGGTGTTTCCTGTTCTGTCATGTTACAACACACCTCCCTTTTATAAACGTGTATAACATCTACATTTCCAGTAAGAAAACGTCTGCACTTTGAAACTACGGCTATTTTTAGTATTTTTCATCCAGTAATAGCCCCACGTGAGCGCTGCTGTCGTTGTCGGTTTATATTTAGAACACACGCTCCCCCGTCTCTTGCGTCAATGGAATCCCGTGCGTGCGTCACATGGAAGAACGTCTGTGTAAATCCCGACGCTGATTGGCTCGCCACCCGGAACGTTCCGCTGCCCTGTTCACCATGTATGGTCATGTACACGCCCTTATGTCGACGCAGTCAAAATAAAACTAGAGAGTATGGATCCTCCTGCATTGGTCTGAACCAGTATGTGTGTGAGAGTGTGTTTGAATGAGTGTGCGTTCTGACAGCAGCTGGCAGAGGTGACATTCATCAGTTTTACTCGTTTGGAATAAATAATAAGCTTCAAAATCCGGATATTTACATGAACCAGGTGAGTGAAAGAGTTTGTTTACATGTATTGATATTTGATTATTCAGGGGACCACTTTCATGCTGATGTTTGACTTTAGAACTAGGTCCAAATGAATACAAGCTCATAGGAGAATGTTAACTAGACTGCTGATACAACAGTGTAACATATACACCTTTATACTCAATTGGTTTAATGGAAACTAATGTTTTAAAATGTCTCAGCCTCACTTTTCTGACAGCAGTCAGAGCTATGCACTCATTTGCAACTTTGTTAGGTACACCTACTGTAGCTAAAACTAATGTTTACAACTTACTGCATTTATCCTTTCTTCATGTTTATAATGTTGAGTTTTGTTAGGCTCTTCTAGAGAGGCGGTACAAATTAATATTAGTAATAACACTACACCAGCAGAACAAACTACAACCTCTAAAATTAACATTAAGCTTAGTTAATGCAACTCTCAACAAGTAGAAATGGCAATTCTTTTTATATGGTAAATAGTTGTCTTGCACTTGTTGATACACGCCCACTCTCCCAACCACACACACACACACACACACACACACACACACACACACACACACACACACACACACACACACACACACACACACACACACACACACACACACACACGCACACGCACACGCACACAGGCACAGGCTTTGCCACCATTCCCATTACAGCTGGCACTCAGCCCACCCTGAAATACAATCTGCAGCACTCCCTGGTATAGTCCCTGTGAAAGAGGGTTGCCCTCCACTGAAGGAGGTTTTCAGAGCATTAACAGCCAGTCAAATAACATCTTTCAATATCTCATTACACCACTTTACAGCATTTTCTCAAGAGGAGTGATAGGTCCTGCAGACAGAAAAATGGCATGTTGCGGAATTGAGATCGTGTACCGTCAAGGTGTTCATGATGGCTACTGTTTGTAAGGTCACAGAGAGAGGATTAAACAAGGCTGATTAATATTATAAGTTTATAATTTAATGAGATTATTTAACTTCATTGTATATACATTACTGTATGTTTAGACAGAACACTCAGCCCTAGTTATTCCCAATGATTTTATTCTATAAGCATAACAACTCACACTTTGCAATATGATTGTGTGACAAACATTTACAATGCATTAACATTTATGGAAAGATATTTGTGCAATATTATGACATTTTCTTAGATGTATTGACGCATGCAGCATACTATAAATGTTTATGTTAATCTAATTGTTGCTGTTTTCTGTCCTAGAGATGCCCTGTGTACAAGCCCAGTATGCCTCCCTGCCCCATGACACTTACTTCAGCTCTGAGTTCTTGAATCCTGACCTCAGTGCCAAACTGGTGATGGACATCAGTGGCCAAAAGGACCAGCTGTCTACATCTTCGTTGCCCAGCATCAACACCTTGGTGGGAAATGGCTATGTGGGGGAGTTTGATGCTTATTCCTGCAGGATTACCAACTCTCCTCCGGCCTCTACAGTTTCCTTCAGCCACTCAGCGGAGAGCTCCTGCCCTCAGATGCAGAGCCAGGCCTTCAAGCTGGATGATCTCCAGGTGTATGGCTGTTACCCAGGTTCCTTTGCGATGAGCTGCCTTGATGAAACGCTGTCGTCATGTGGCTCTGACTACTATGGCAGCCCAGTTTATACCGCAGCTTCCCCTCCCACATCTGGCTTTCAGGCCCAGTCTGCACCCATCTGGGATTCCCCTTTCAGCCCCTACCCCTCAGCCCCCCCGTCCTCTGTGGCTGATAAGACCGCCATGGCCCAGCATCTCTCCTTTTTTACCTTCAGCCCCGCTCCAGAGCAGCTCTCTCCCCTGGGGCATCATCAGGATGCTCTGCCGGGCCACGACGACCCTTTCTTCCTGCCTCCTCAGCAGCACATGTCTCCACTTCATTGTCCCCCCATGTCCCTGGACCATGGATCCATGGAAAGCCCGAGGTTAGTTGAAGGGTCCATGATGTCGCCCAAAAGCCACAACCCAGGATCCAGTGAGGGCCGCTGTGCAGTTTGTGGTGACAACGCATCCTGTCAGCACTATGGAGTCCGCACCTGTGAGGGCTGCAAAGGTTTCTTCAAGGTAAATAGCTGAGGAGGAGGCTGGGACAACATATTGGCTGATTAGCTTATTATATATATATTGGCATCAGCTTTTATTTGCTAATACGTATCGACAAATTGTAGTAAAGATATGTTTAGAATTAAAAAATAGTGACAGCAATCAATGTTCTTTCATTAAAGAGCATTGAGTTTATCTGTTTAACTTTACAATGTAATACAATGTACATATATAGTAACAAGTCACATTTGAAGAATCCAAAAGTTTTTCCTTATTTTTATTAAGTGTTTGTGTTAAATTATAGAATTTTTTTAACTCCCAAATATTGATTTGGGTTTTATCCTTAAGAATTCAGTATTGGTCCCCTATACAAAGATAGTATGCATGTCTTTCATTTAAATTGTTAAATGTGTGCACCATTTGGAACCCATAGTAATGTTATTTTTGTTCCTATTTGACAGCGAACTGTACAGAAAAACGCAAAGTATGTGTGCCTTGCCAATAAAGACTGTCCTGTGGACAAGAGAAGAAGAAACCGCTGCCAGTTCTGCCGTTTCCAGAAATGTCTCACAGTTGGAATGGTCAAAGAAGGTAATGCAATGTCAGACACACGCTTTCAGTGACAAATGTATGATGAAGAGAAACTAGGGTTTGTAATGACAGTCTAAAGCTAAAAAGGACAGACATAAGAAACCCGAAACATTTAGTGCCAGCTGCAGAAAAAAGAGAAACTGAAATTGATACAGCAGTTGTTTTTTAAATTGCAGCATTCAAATATGGAAATTGGAGATTCATGTTCTTGTGCTTCCTCTTTTCTGTCTCTTCCTCAGTTGTTCGCACCGACAGCCTCAAAGGCCGTCGGGGTCGTCTGCCTTCGAAACCCAAGACTGTGTCCGAGGCTTCATCCACAACCCCCAGCGTCAACATCTTAGCCTCTCTTGTCAGATCTCATTTAGACTCAAACCCAACCATTGGAAAGCTTGACTACTCCAAGGTAAGTCTCAAGACTGGCGGTGTGTTCAGAGTTAATTTGAATCAAAAAGATCACTAACAATGACCTCAACACAGTAGAATAAAAGCAATGACAGTGAATATCTGCAGTTCTTTTTCATTAACCTTCTCTCTCCTCTCCTCAGTACCAGGAGACTGTGGACAACCGGAAAGAAAAGGAGGATGCTGCTGATATTCAGCAGTTTTATGACCTGCTGACTGGCTCTTTGGATGTAATAAGAAACTGGGCCGAAACCATCCCAGGTTTCAAAGACTTCTGCACAGAGGACCAGGAGCTGCTCCTTGAATCAGCTTTTGTTGAGCTCTTCATTCTGCGACTTGCATACAGGTCAGCTTATATAACATTTAATAATATACCCTCTTTAACTCTTATTTATCCAGACTAATGCGCACCTTGCTATATGACTAATTGTAAAATTGGTTTAAACCCATGCAGGTCTAATCCTGAGAAGAACAAGCTGATCTTCTGCAACGGTTTGGTCCTACACCGACTGCAATGCGTTTCCACTTTTGGTGATTGGATTAACTCCATAATGGATTTCTCCCAGAGCCTTCACCGAATGAACTTGGACGTCTCCTTGTTTGCCTGCCTTGCAGCGTTAGTTATCATCACTGGTGAGAGCTTGTGTTTGCTTTGCATTCGAGTGAATCTCACTGCATTTGCTTTTTTCCCCCTGGTTAGCACTGTGTTTCTCATGAGAACATGTTTTTCGTTTAGATCGCCATGGCCTCAAAGAGCCCAGGAAGGTGGAAGACTTTCAGAGTCATCTCATCACTTCTCTAAGAGAGCATGTGAATGGAAACGGATCAGAACCGAGTCGGACACAGCCCAACTATCTTTCTCGTCTCCTGGGCAAACTCCCCGAGCTGAGGACTCTGTGCACACAGGGCCTGCAGCGCATCTTCTACCTGAAACTCGAGGACCTGGTTCCCCCTCCACCAATAGTGGAGAAAATCTTTATGGATACTCTGCCATTCTGAAAAAGAAGGCAAAGTAGTTTGTAAAAGAACACAAAGCACCTAATGTGAGGTTTTACCACTGAACTGTACTGGTGAACCTCCTTCAAACAATGTCTGGCATTGTTCAAGAGATCCTTATTTTTCTAACATTACGTTTTAAAATGTAATTTGGTACCTGTGTGAGTATCGTATAAAGTTTCTGCTCTGAAACAGAGAGAGCTGAAATGTTATTAACAGATCAGGACACAGTTTATAAAGTATATATTTTTGTGTGCATTTGTAAAAGGACTTTATTGCTGTGCTGGATGTTTGAATGTTGTCTTGCTATGCAGCTAGTGAGATATGGATATTTGGGTCGATGCAATGCAGTGTTACATACTCAGCTTTTCCCAAAAGCAGAAAAACACACTAATCTCCTAAAAAGCATTTTTTAAGTTGCTTTTGAGCCCACTGGGTAGAGGAAACTGATATATTAGATTATTTTGTAGAAAAAGCCAGGTTGACAGAACTCTAGAGTCCCAGTTTTTATTATGGATATCTTTACTAATATCATTGCATAACAAAACATAGTTGTAGTCCTAACTGTGCTCCTGTAAAAGGTCTTGGACCAAAGTTTACTCTTATTTTGATACTTCCACTAACAAACCTTATTGCCTTAAGATAAACAAAATGTTCTGCCACAACTCCATGCTGCCATTTTGCAACACCTTGTAAAGGCTGATGCTGGCAGAGTTCCGTTTGAACCGCATGTCCCGGTAACAACATACTTTGAGAACTTTTTTAACTTGCTAAATGGAAAAAAACAAAGTGCCTTTCATAAAGCGTCGCTCCTAAACCATAGTAGGTGACACTAAGTTGATTTTCATTCCAAATATCAAATACCGCAAGCCCTGTTTAATATTGATGTTAAATAATCTATTTTAATGTCTCCATTAAAATAAAATTGTCAGGTCTGTGCCAGCTTTGGACATGAAGTGCCTGAGACTTGGGATTGAAATACACTTGGAACATACAATTCTTGAACGCACACTTCGCCCTGGTGCACTGTGTGTGCATACAGTGATGACAGGTGGTTTAGGATCCAGAAAAACTGAATCCTGTTCACATGACCCTGAGGCAGTGTTAACTGCAGCAGAGCCTTCCAGTTAAAGATCAAATTTAGTCAAAGAACATTTCAGAGTCTCCCTGTATCCACAATTTCATGCAGTGTATCCTTGATACGATTTAATAGCCTACAAAGCTTGATCATCCACATGCAAAAGCAGGCATTTCATGTTTGACACCCCTACACGTGTTCGTAAGGACTGTCTTCCACATTCTGGAGTTACGCAGATTTTATATTTTGGAATTTTTATGTGTTTCCATATCAGAATGAACTAAAGAAATATCTTAAGGAATCACAATGAAATGTGATGAGCAGCTAAGAGCACTTCAAATAGTGTTCAAACAATATGAAGAACACTTCTTTCTCCTACTGTATGTGTTTTGTTTGGGATGTGTGTGAAAAATATTGCCATGGCTTTGGTAAAATGGTGCAGGTTTGTTAAAAGACAGAGAATATTTGATATTAAATCTTTTTTGAAAACACAACACTGACTGCCTTTGTTTAAATGTTAGGAGATGCATTGATCTCCTGTTTGCCGTTCATTATGGTTTCTATACAGTCTTCCAGATATATATCTAGTTTCCATTCTCAATAGGATTGTGTTTGAATTAATCATGGTAATTATTCTTTTAAACAGCTAGGCACTGTATCTTTTAGAAAAGTTGCTCAAACAGGAGTATATTTGTGTGGATGCGGAGTGCTTTCAGATGTGTATTTGTAGCGCTAGTGAGTATTTATAGTGAACATTTTGAAAATAATGTTACATGGTAAACATTTGTAAAAAATGTTTTAAGATGGTGAACATGTCAGCATGACAGCATGCTGACATCAGCGTTTTGCTCAATGCCTCACTGTGCTTAAGTTTCATAGAGCCTGGTGTAAAATTAACTACATCAGAATTTGGCCACATAGGCAAAAAATCTTAGTGTTAACAATTCATTCATGTGTTTGGTGTTCTTATGGTGTTTAATGTCAGAAAGAGTTGGAAAAGTACGTGTATCACTAGACCTATCCTTTAAGAAGAGTTGTGAAGTTTCCAGTCAGTTAGTAACAGAGCTTGGGCTTTATTTGAAAAAGCACTCACTGTGCTGCAGATTGTTACATAATGTTAATGTGATGAAAACCGACCAAAGTAGTCCTTCATTTCCATTTCACTTTGTCAGTTTTTGTTGTGTCACACATGGTGTTAATGTTGGCAACATCTCTGACCAAAAGGAAGACGACACCGTGCCACTCTTAGCCACGGCAGACTGCAGCTCCGACTTGATTCAGCCGCTTGACACCCGATCCTACTGTACACCACGTTCCGGTCATTTGGATTTTGATGTTGGCAGACAGACTGGAAAAAAGGGACAAGGGAAGAAAAGAGAAGGAGGCAATTATGAAAGCCAGCTTGCATTGAGGTGTTCATTTTGTTACAAAATGGCAAGCATGCTGCCCAAGACAGATGCCATTGAAACAGCAGACGAGTCAGTTTCAAATGAAGGATCAGAGAGTACCCTTGGTTCAAATCAGAACTTTTCTTTTTTAAATCGAAATGATGTATGGTGTCAGTCCCCTTTGACTTTCAGTGTGACTTGGTATCCAGGAAAGCTCACTCTGTTCAAACCAAAAGTCAAAATACATTCCCATGTCAATATATCTTATCCCTGAAGTCATGGTCTTGACACCATCTTCTTCCAAAAGTGGAAAGCTACCATCTGGAGCTATTGGCCCCTAACATCTGACCTGTGATCTGACATGCAACACTCTCCATTCAGGGACAAACTGTAGCCTTACACCATGAGACATATGTTCTGCCATATAATATCTGACCCACTTGTCATGGTGATTTGTTGCACAAACCTGCTGAGGTCGAGGTTTTGTGCATTGCTTCTGCACCACCTGCTATTCGGTAAAGGTTTGAGAACATGTTACATGAGGACATATTTGCTATTTCACTGCACATCAAGATGGGCAGGATTTCCTGGGCAATTGGTTCTTTATTATCATTAAGTATACATAGTTATTTCAACGTACTTTACTTGAGTAGACAATGGTTTTATATTTGTTTTTGATAAATGTACTGTATTAGTTTGTTACCATAGGACAATCAATGTAGTTGCAGGGAACTTTGTAGAATAACATTTTGACCACAATACCAGTAATGAACAGTATACAAAGAAGTGAACATTTGCCCCGACATGCAACCACAACAGTAAAACTATGCTTAAATTGACTGTGAATCCACCAGTAACAACCCCAAGAGTCTTTAGCCGCACTAACAGCTCTGTGAAACGGTAATTAAGGAAAGAGGTGCTTTGAAGTAAATGCTAACATCACTATGATAACAAGGCCAACATAATGCTGCTGAGCAGGTAGCTTATAGTGTTTAGACTACCTGTTCTCCAACATAGCATTGGGATGATAGTCTTCAATAAACACAAAGAGCTGACTCTAATAGGACTGTCGTTGTTTTTTTAGCCATTTGGTTGGAAATCAAATTATTGGAAGATTCAAGAAATCCCCAATTCATCTGGACGGGCACATGCATTTCCATGTGAATGCATACACAATAGAACAGCACCCCCTCACAACAGCTAGAAATACTGCTCATTAGACAACTATGGGTTAAAAAGGTTGCACTGACTTGCTTTACATGCAACATTAGATTGAGAGCAGCAGGCGGGGAAGGTCACTACTACCGAGTTCAGACAATATCATGCATACTATTTTTAACTCTTTCACTTTGACAGGGACACCCGACGACTTCAAATCCCATACATTGTACATGAAGTGACACACACACACACACACACACACACACACACACACACACACACACACACACACACACACACACACACACACACACACACACACACACACACAGATTGGAGGGGGGGTTTGTTTACAGAGCACAACAGGTGGATCCAAGTGAAAAGTACAGCAGATACAGCAGGGGATATGAAGGTGTGCTGGTGAGCAAGGTCTGTGGGAGAGTGTAGGGTTCAATGGTAAGCTTAAATAAAAATGGCAGGTGAGATGGATTGGCTTATTGGCCTGCTGCCACATGTATGGCACTGGATCTAACTTTATCCACTCTAAGGGTATCCTAGAGGGAGCTTTTGCCAACAAAGGTGCCAATCCATTTACTTTTGAAATTTCAATAAAGGGAAAACACTTTGACTGGGAACAGCTGATAACTAGAATTGAAGGGCAATACAGCCAACATTGTTCAAATATTATGGTATGTAAAGTAGTGGACACACCAACATTTCTATCTATAGACCTTTGCTGCTAGCACGGAAAACAATATTCTAGAATAATGCATTATAATTAACCATGCAGATGCCAGAACAATGACAGAACAAATATACACTGAGAAGAAATAGAAGAAACATCAGTCAACAATGAAGTCATAAATTGAACTTATTGGCCTGTCTGTGTTGGTGTCTGTCTCTCTATTTGTGTGTGTGTGTGTGTGTGTGTGTGTGTGTGTGTGTGTGTGTGTGTGTGTGTGTGTGTGTGTGTGTGTGTGAGAGAGAGCAGCTGATTGCTGGAGAGGATATTGTTCCAGCGGGTGGAAAGCTAATAGGTTTGTTTGTGAGGATGCTGCACCTGTCGTTTATTGATGGATTGAGCTGTAAATAACTTTGTGAAGCCGCTGAGCGCTCCGTGGAGGCTTCTGTTTCCCTCTCCACTGTTCTTCCTCTCCAGTAAGTGTATATGCACTAGGACTTAGACGTAGCTACACATAACATTTAGCAGATTTCTTTGTTTTTTCCAGAACTTTCAAACACAATGCTGACTCCTTAACAATGCTTCAGAAAAAGACAAAAAATAAAGCCCATAAGAAGTCGGCAACATTACCTTTTTCAGTGATGACCACATGGTCTTCCATGTACATGCAAATACACATTCATTTGTACACGTCCTGTATATTGTGCAACAGTTCTTGTATGTGTGTGGGTGTGCTGTCGCATGTGGAAAACCCTCTGTGAGTGTATTTATAGCAGGCCATTGTTGAGCACCTAGAAACCTCTGTAATCGGATCTTGCCTCTTTCACTAAAGGAGTCCGGTGATAAATTAGTTGGCAGATGTCATTGCTCATAGGATCTCTGTGATAACTACGCTCCACATCACTGTCTTAATATCGTTACTCTGCAGGATTAAATTCTAAAGTAAGGTGAGGCAGGTTGATTATCATTCAGTTAGAGGCTGAAAAATGATTTGTTCACTGGACATCAGTGGATGATAGATGATTTGTCCTTGGGTGAAGGTAGGGTAGCCAAACTTTTAAGAAGCATTTTTGTTGAAATTCTGTTACTAAACACAGTACAACAACAAACAAGTCAGCAAATGACCTTCCAGCCTTCCACTGATTCTGATTGTTCAATAGCCATCTTCGCTGTTTCTGTTCCTTAATGATATCTTATTGCTCAGAATGAGACATGAGGTAGTTGGATATGGTTCGCGATGACAACGTTCCCCCTAAAGCTCTCTTGATGACTTGTCCTTGTATTTTGGGGGAGTGGTTTTGGAGATAGGGCTAAAGGGAGGGCCTGGGATATTTTTCATTTGGATACTGTCAAAATGTAACACACTTGTGTTGGTTTCTCCAAATGTGCCTACCTCAGTGGCCATAAGATGCATCCAAGTTGAAACACTTTTCACATTTTAAGAGAGATTTTAACTTTACAGTGTTAAAGGTGGGGTAGGTAATTCACTTCAGAAACATTTAATATTTTGTTATATTCCATGGAATGCTCTTAACATCCCGATAGCAATGAATATATTAAATGCTTTGACAATAAATACATACAAAATTGTCATCTTTGGAAGCCGTGGCGCTGTAAAAAGCACGACCAATCATCTGAGCCGGCCCGGCTAAAATAACTGGATGGCCTACCTGCCTGTCAGCCTTCCATCTGTGCACAAACTTATCTCGTGCCCTCATTGGTCATTTTCGTGTGTGTTGGAGGAGGGGCTCTGTAAGGAAGTCTGAAGGAAGAGGCAGATTTTTTCCGGTTGTGTACTTTCAAATTCTAGCGCACTCGAGCTGGTTTCTCCATTCTTACCTACCCTACCTTTAATCTTTGCCTAAAATAAAATAAATATTCAGTTTTCCTTTACTGAAACAGTTAGTTAATTCGTTTAGCAAATTGTTAGCTTTTTCAATATGCACCTTATTTGATTTCTAATATATAAAGATGCTCCTAGAAAAGTGTGCGCTTCTGTGTGTGTTTATGTGCGTGTGTGAGTGTGTGTTTGTCTCACTATTTTGGAAACATCGCTCTGCTCAGCCGGAGAATATGAGAATGTTACAATTATAAAACAAGATTGACAGGATGGATCGTGTTGCACTGGCAGATGACAGTTCCTGGCTGCATGCCTGGAATACATTCACGGCAAATCCCCCAGACACGCACGCACGCACACACACACACACACACACACACACACACACACACACACACACACACACACACACACACACACACACACACACACACACACACACACACACACACACACACACACACACACACACACACACACACACACACACACACACACACACACACACACACACACACACACACACACACACCCTGCTGTCCGCAGGCCCCCCTCCTCTAACACCATCCCTTTGCACTTGATCCCTGTGTTGGGGCTCTCTGAAGTGTGTGTGTGTGTGTGTGTGTGTGTGTGTGTGTGTGTGTGTGTGTGTGTGTGTGTGTGTGTGTGTGTGTGTGTGTGTGTGTGTGTGTGTGTGTGTGTCCAAGGACAGAGGGGTTCAAGGTCAGAGCAAACACATGGGGCAAACCAGCAACTAGTGCAGGCTGTTGGCCTACGGTTCAACACAGATATATAACTGCAGATATAAACAATCCTCACTCTAACTGCTAATAATTGATGTACTGTAGTCGAAACCTATTTAATTATAATGAGTTTAGTAAACCTGTATAAATACATATATATAAATCTGATGATATTAACATTTAATGAACAGTTATGGACACTAGCATCTCATGAAGAGCAGTGGAAGTGTAAAAGCATCACACATGTCCTTGGAAACATGAAGAGCTGTTCAAAATAGATTTCAACATGTAGACATTCACACGTTATAAAGACGAAGTTTGGGGGTAATGGTTCATGTGATTTTCTTTGACATTGTTTAACTTTTGCTCTTACTGTCATTTTGTATTACCATTTTATATTCTTTATGATATGTTATTAACACAATCTTTATAAATGTATTCCAGCCTTAATTTGAGGCTCATAAAAGCACCACACAAGAATGAAAAAAGCAAAAACAGCTGCCTTCCTGAGAGTTGTGTATGCTGTATGTAGAAAAGTCCAGCAGCTTATACACTTTTATCTTAAGCTTCAAAGTTTGTCACCAATACCTAGTAGAAATGTTTTCTTCCTGTTCCAGCGAGTTATGGTTACTTACTCTTGAAATTAAAGTACAATGACCTTCCTTATCCATACAAGGTTAGAAATGTAAAGAAGGCTGCAGGTACAATCTGCCAAGATTCAGGACCTACTCAGCTCACATGTCCCTGCTGCCTTGGGTTTTATATAACTTAAAGGTGGGGTAGGTCATTTTGGAGAAACCAGCTCGAGTGCGCTAGAATTTGAAAATACACAGCCGGAAAAAATCTGCCACTTCCTTATAGAGCCCCTCCTCCAACACACACGAACGCGCACATGACCAATGAGGGCACGAGATAAGTTTGTGCACAGATGGAAGGCTGACAGGCAGGTAGGCCATCCAGTTATTTTAGCCGGGCCGGCTAAAATGATTGGTCGTGCTTTTTACAGTACTACGGCTTCCACAGATGACATTTTTTATGGATTTTTTGTCAAAGCACTTAAGATATTCATTGCTATCGGGATGTTAAGAGCATTCCATGGAATATAACAAAAAGTGTATCTCGAGCCGGTTTCTCAAACTTACCTACCCTACCTTTAATGCGATCTTTATATTACATTTATTATTAATTGATCGTCTAATGGCTGTGTGGTTACTGCTTGCTGTCATCAAATTGTAACTTTGAGATGATATAGGTATCTTTGAGCCCTGAGTATAAAAGCTTAATTTGAGTCATTACAAAAATTAAACCATGGCATATGTACACTGGATTGTTAAGTGTTTCCAAACTGTTAAAATCCACGCTTTAACTTGACGTTACACTGTACCAGGTCAACATGTAGATAATATGTCTAACAACACAAAAATACGTGAATACTGCATATTAGCAGCTGTTTTCAGCTAAAAATAAGGCAAATTACACAAGTGGATCCTCTTTAGGAGAAGCACTTGACAAAGACACGACTCAGGGAGGTGAAGGCTGCCCATCCCTCTCTTACATAAGCAGTCTGAAGCAAAGGGGCTGGCACCCCTCTTGGATCACAAGGGGCTGGCTGTGATCTCAGCTGTCAGGGGTTGACATTGAGGGAAAAAACTGCTGCTCCTCCTAAGTGGACGGATGGGTGGCATTGAAGGTAGTCTGCCACCCACAGGACTCTGCTGACTTAATGTTAGTCTATTTTTAAATCCATATCAGCTACAGTCATCACATGACAGCACCACAAGAATGCCACACAGGCTGTACAGTGAAGCAGGACTAACCATGACTAAACACTTTTATGTAGAGCTCTCATCACAGGGGTTCGATGGCTTTGATTGAATTATTTGTAATTGTCAATATGATACACAGGGTTACACAACATAATGCGGATGATGCTTTGTCCATAATGCCACAAATTAAAAACACGATTGAACATAACAAAAACAGGTGCAGTAGAAACAAAAGCAAACCTTTTTTTGGGCTGATAATATGGATGGAAATCTTTAACATAAAAAAAGGACATCAGGGTAACATTGTCCATCTACTTTGACGTTGGAGGAAAAAGTATCATGATGCAAACACAGTCACCTATTCCAATCTCAGTATTCGTGGACATTAAGCAATTCTATTGAGTAAACTTAATTTTTACTTGTGTAATTTCATTACTGTCAAATTTGTTGGAACAGCGCTTTTTAAAGAAAATGACCCAACCATAGAAAATAACCCTTAGAATATTTTTCAGAATACATTTTTAGTAATGTCCAAAAAACATTAAACACTTTCAAAAAAGCACAATTTTGAAAAATGTAGTAACATCAAGCGGTGGCATTGCAGATTGCAACTAAGTGAATACCTCTGCTCACCATTCTCTTAAGTTGTCTGAACCTATATTCAGGTACCAATTTCTCCAATTAAACAAAGATAAAACTGAGGTAATGGTTTTTGGAGCCAAGGCAGAACGTATAAAAGTTAGCGCTGAGCTTCAGTCTGCAATGTTCAAAACAACAGATAAAGCCAGAAATCTAGGTGTAGTCATGGACTCTGACCTGAGTTTCAACAGTCACATTAAAACAGTTACTAAATCAGCCTACTATCACCTAAAGAACATATCTAGGATTAAAAGACTAATGTCACAGCAGGATTTGGAAAAACGTGTCCATGCTTTTATCTTCAGTAGACTCGACTACTGTAATGGTGTCTTTACAGGTCTCACTAAAAAATCTATTAGAAAGCTGCAGCTAATTCAGAACGCCGCTGCTCGAGTCCTCACCAACACTAAGAAAGTGGATCACATCACTCCTGTTCTGAAGTCCTTACACTGGCTTCCTGTGTGTCAAAGAATAGATTTCAAAATATTGTTGCTGGTTTATAAAGCTTTGAATGGTTTAGGCCCAAAATACATGTCTGACCTACTGCTAAATTATGAACCATCCAGATCTCTCAGGTCTTCAGGGACTGGTCAGCTTTCTGTCCCCAGAGTCAGAACTAAACATGGAGAAGCAGCGTTCAGTTATTATGCTCCAAATATCTGGAACAAACTTCCAGAAACCTGCAGGTCCGCTGCAACTCTGACTACTTTTAAATCCAGGCTGAAGACTTTTCTTTTTGCCGCTGCTTTTAATTGAACTATTCACATCTTAAACTGCACTGTAACTTTTAACTTTTATCCATGTATTTTTTCTTTTAATGTTTATTTTATTATCTTTTCTTTTTAATGACTGATTTTAAATGCCATTTTCATAATGTCTTCCATTTTTGTAAAGCACTTTGAATTGCCTTGTGTTGAAAGGTGCTATATAAATAAACTTGCCTTGCCTTGCCTTGCCTTGCCTTACCATAACAAATGTCCTCTCTAAAACCAAAGTTTGGTTTGTCAGTAACTGCCTACCGTAGAAACATGGCGGTGCATCATTGCAAACTTCACTGACTTCCTATGTAGTTATAACATGGTCATTCTATGTTAAGAAAACCCAACAAAATGTTCTGGCAATTATACAACATTGACAACAAAGTTACACTTTACATAAATGTTTTCTATTTAACAATAATGTCTGCGAATAGATCCCCTAAATCTTAGACACTGCTCCTTTAATGAACATTCACAATACGTTTGCTAATGAAACACATGCTCTCACACATGTTTTTTCAATGTGTAAGGGTGCTTATCTTAAGTTATGAGTCATGACACATTAGTTGGGACTTTTGTATATCCACTTAAGTTTGTGTCTTTTATTTTGAAGGCAGTCAGGCAGGAAGTATGATTTTGGTAGGTTATTGTTGTTTGACGCAGGTGAACCGGTGAACTCCATAGAGTGAGCTCGTCAGACGTCATCATAGTAAAATGCGAATCTTGTCCAGTCCTGTCAGAGGGACTGGACTGCTGTGGTTGCGTCGGCACTTCCTGTTGGGAATGATCGATACTTTAAAGTGTAAGTAGCCTACATTTAACTCAAAAATATATGTATGATTCACACGGGAAATTATTCTCACATGATTTAAGTCTCACAGCAGGAAAAGAAGCTAAATGGAAAACGAATTTCGGTTTGAGTTCCTCATTTTTCCAGTGAAACTGAGTCAACCAGCTAAAGAGTGATTCTTCATGTCAACATCACAGAGACAATCACACAATGTTGCGATTGATAAAAGTTACTATTCTAACGTTAATATTCTGTTTATTGTTTTATGTCTTAGATACAACAACAAACAAAATAGGTTCAAGTTAAGTAACAGAGTGTTGGGGTAAAAAAAGGAAGGATACAACATCATTTTCATAAATGCTGCTGAAGCATTGCTCAGTCAGTGTCATGCACCCTTCTCCTCATGTTTGAAACGTTGTGTCAAACACAGTTGACTTTCTGGTCAAACTGTTGCATTGTGGAAGACTTGTGCTAAAATCAGTGGTGGATTGTAATAAAATACATATTGTACTTTTTACTCCACTACATTTATTTGACAGCTTTTGGTACTAGTTACTTTTTAAGTTTAGAATATTAGCTAATTCAGAATATAAATCAATTATTAAATAAACCTATATTACATATTTATTGGTTAAGATATCCAGCAGCCGTATATCAAGTTATTCAAATTAGCTCTACATTTACCAGTTGGGATAAAAACACATCAATATTAATAATGGTAACCCAGTAACTCAATAAATGTACAATTCTGAAATTGGACATTACGCATAATGAGTACTTTTCTTTTTGGTACTTTAAGTTTATTTTGATGCTGATACTTTTGTACTTTTACTTACATGTGTGTATAATTTTGAATGCAGGACTTTTACTTTTAACAAAGTACTTTTAAATGTAGTATTGCTACTTTTACTTAAAGGTGGGGTATGTAATTTATTTCAGAAACACTTTTTGTTATATTCCATGGAATGCTCTTAACATCCCGATAGCAATTAATATATTAAATGCTTTGACAATAAATACATAACATTTTTTCATCTGTGGAAGCCGTAGCGCTGTAAAAAGCACGACCAATCATTTTAGCTGGCCCGGCTAAAATAGCTGGATGGCCTACCTGCCTGTCAGCCTTCCATCTGTGCACAAATGTATCTCGTGCCCTCATTGGTCATGTGCACGTTCGTGGGTGTTGGAGGAGGGGCTCTGTAAGGAAGTGGCAGATTTTTTCCGGTTGTGTATTTTCAAATTCTAGCGATCTCGAGCCGGTTTCTCCAAAATTACCTACCCCACCTTTAAGTAACAAATCTGAGTACTTCTTCCACCACTGGCTAAAATACACTGTAACATAATACACAATATTATAACATTTACAAGGTATACTATTGTACTACTAACTGCTAATACATATATTTTACTTAAAAAAAGGTGGACTTTTTTGTGGACCTGCCTGTGGGCAGGCGGGGGAGAGTCTTCCTCACTATTTTCCGATGTTGTTGAACGACAGGGCGTTTACCCATCAGGGTTCCACCCACTGTACCCATAGAGTCCAGTAGAGGGCGGAGCCTGTGTAAGATATAACGGGGGGTTACGTATTGTAACCCTAGTTATATAAGCACAGGCGGAGCCCTCTACCTGGGGGCCCTGTCTTTCCTATGCCGCTCGCTGAAGAGGGTGTAGGATGACAGTCAGGAGGCGTGGCCGCCTTATATACTGTGGGCCTGCGCGCGCATTCAGGTAGGCTCGCCCCGATTGGCCGGCTACGTTTATGTATCTCAGTAGGTGAATGCTCGCATAGCATGGTTGAGAGTAGTACCCATAGAGTCCAGTAGAGGGCTCCGCCTGTGCTTATATAACTAGGGTTATAATACATAACCCCTCATTTGCATATAACAATGAAGCCTTTGAATATTTGAAAAGTTCACGAGTGCAGTAACTTGGATAGCAAGCAGGAAACACCTTTTCCATTCTGCGGAAAATACATTTTACCCTGTTGAACACATATTTTAAAATCTTGATAGCACATTGCTCTGCAGACTCTCATTTACAACAGTTTGAGTGAAGGCCGTAAAGATGTTTTGAGTCCAGATTTGCATACTGACACTGTCTATTTCCTTGAAAATACCAGGAAACCTGAAGGAGAAGGAGAAGGCTAATAACAACTTTATGAAAGGACAAGAAGCCCTGAATTCTAGGATCAGTGACATGTGAGCTTAAAAGAGGTAGGGTTATCAGTACTGATATACTGAGTCAGTGCATAAATCTTAATAAATTAAACAGTAGCAAAAAATAGAGCCTGACTCTTTCCTCTTGCTTATATATAATCTGCAGAGTCTGAGTGAAGGGGAGGTTCCCTTTTATATTTAAATGCTTACACTTCCCTATTTTCAAGAGCTACTTCCTTATGTTTAACATTTTCCAACACACTGTGTTGTTACATGAGTAAAGCATACTTTCCATTGGTCTGCTCGGGGAGAAACAGACTTGTCATTCACTCACTGTGGTTGGTAAGACTTCATCTGGTAAATAGATTTCACTGTCAGAAAGTTGTTGTTTTTGTGGTGCTCTACACATTTCTAGATTTCAGTCTAGATTTGCATACTGAGACAGTGTCTCTTGCCTTGACAAATAAGGAAGCCTGTTGCAGGAGGAGGCTGAAAAACAACTGTCATCAAATGACAAGGAGTCCTGGATTCAGTGACCGATTAGTTCATAAGGGGTAAGTTCAGTTTCAGTACTATGCAAGACAGTGCAATGTATTTTAAAAGTATGAGTTTAATCACTGCACAGAGGCAGAAAAGGTGTTATGGTTTCAAAAGGTCTTATGAAAGATTTGTGTT
Source organism: Trematomus bernacchii (assembly GCF_902827165.1). Classification (NCBI taxonomy): domain Eukaryota; kingdom Metazoa; phylum Chordata; class Actinopteri; order Perciformes; family Nototheniidae; genus Trematomus; species Trematomus bernacchii. The sequence goes on from NW_022987698.1 coordinate 6,876,610, forward strand.
TGTTGTATATTACACATATGGTACTAATCATCCAGGATCAACATTTCTACGGAGAAGATTTTAAAGCACATACAGCTTTTTCTATTACAATAGGACAATCCTGACATATTTATGTACGTATGCAATTTGTCACTAAAGATTTGTAGTGTTTTTGTGCAATGCCCTCAGTAATTTTACAAGTTGGATATCGTCATATTTCACGTATAATGGTAGACTGATTTCTAGCTAATTTAAGAAAAACAATAGCTACTTAACATGCATAATGAAGGTGCTTTTATACAAGGCACAAGGGGTCACTAAATATTTGATGCTTACAAGCCAAAATAAGATAATAATAATATTTTTTCGTCCTGACATTAACGGGCCGTCTCCACGGCAGCGTTAAAAAAATCTTGGAGGTGGGCGTATCTGAGGCTTGGGGATTTTTTTGCGATCAACCAATCACATGAATCTCCCGCCCGCGACATATGAAGCCAAAAAGCCCGAAGTAAACTGGATATAAACTCCCCAAAACAGGCGAAAACATACCACTGTCTCTGCCACCTCCCTCCATGCCTGGCTCCTCCGGTTTATATCCCGGTAGGTCTGGTCATAAAGCACCGGGTGATTGATTCGCTACCGCTAATTTCTCCTCCATGTTTTGGAATATGAGGAAATGACCTGCGGTCTGTCTCTCCCAGCATACACGCCGTTTGATTGGCTAGAGCTTGAACTGTCAGATTTGCGTACACGGGATTTGATTGGCTGACGCTTCCTCCTCAGCTTCAAAAGTTGAACATTGTTCAACTTTGGATCTTGAAAATCCTGAGAATCTCCGCTCGCCTGCCCACAATGCATTTCGGCGAAAGCGAAAAAAAGTGACGTCACCCCATTCAAAGTGAATGGGCAGAAGCGTTTCAAGATTTTTTAACGCTGCCGTGGAGACGGCCCGTAACACTTAGCTCAAAGCTCTACTATATCTGAGTACTGCCAAGGAGCTAGCATGACTGATGACTCTTAATATTTTTCCTAATAAGTAACACATCTGTATTTGCTAAGTATATATATACAAGATTTTAGAATTTAGATATAGATACATTTTATTTCCATTTTTGTAACATCTGCAGATCCATGAGCTGGTGAGATGGAGGAAGCTTACAGTGAACTGTACCAGCAGTTTCTCCACCTGAGGTCGCTTTGCCTGAGACAGGCAGCTCTGCTACATCAACTCACAACAGCATTGCAGAAACAGCCAGGTCCTTTTAAAGCCTAATTTATTTCAAATGCTCATAATCATATCTTAGCTGTCATTCATGGTGCCAGGCATAATCTGTTGTTTTCAAGTGAGTCTGTGAGTCTGTTTGAGTTATTTAGTCAAAGTCAATGAATCCCCTACATAAAAGGCAGCTGACAACACTCAGGTTTGGAGACACAGACAGGGGTACCAGCATGAAAGCTAATTGACGTACTGTTATGGAAGAGGACATAGGCAAAACATATTTTAGAAACCTAAAGGAAAAAAGAACAACAAAAAAAGAAGTAAATAACCATAATCAGTTTTATTACCAACTACAGTAGGTTTACACATACAGTACGGGAATTTGATTTGGTATAAGTGGTGCATACAGAGACACAGAAAGTAGAATACGTAACCAAATGAAAAATTAAATAAAATGTTTTACAATTATGAAAGCTAAGACTATTGCAACAAATGAAAATAAAGACAATATTTACACAAAATATAGTTATGTAGAATTCTGAGTGCAGTAAAATGTAACAAAATAAGATTTTACTGCATTTAATTTGTTTGTGTTACACACAGTAGCGCAAATAAACTAGCAACCCCCAAGTTCTGCAAGGTAATATTATGATTTTTGTCAGAGGAATCTTTGTTGAGAGGATAGATGGAGGCGACCACTCTTGCTGCTGCCCCAGTCCACAGCAGTACATTGCTTTATTTTAGGAGCAGTAACTTCTGTTGTTTTTTCCAAACTTTGGGCTCGCTGACCACTATTTATACACTGGCTATAAATAAACACTTTAAACAAACCAACTTTAAAACTATCCTTTTAACATCTAAACCTCTTTGTCTGCAGGTGCCGCTGTTTCTAATGGAGAGTTGGGTGATTTGATGTCCATCCCTGTCCAGTGTACCCAAGAAATCCCTGTATATTTCCACGAAAAGCATCAAACTTCCAAATCATGCAACCCTGCAGCACATTGTGGCGTTGTTGGCCTCTCTAAAAACGTGGGGACCTTTTACGATGTCCTAGCTGAAGATATATCTAAGCTCAATGTGGATGTGCCTCATCAGACGGGAAAGGCAGATGGGAAGTCTGAGCAAATGGTTGCACCCCTGTTAAGCTTTGACATCCCGAGATTGCAAGGAGCCTGTCCTCATGTCTCAAATGATGCGGGGCACACAGATAATCGTGTTGGAGACAGGACAATGCACACAGTGGGGGTAGGTCTCTTCACTGGACAACAATCCCACCTGTATTGGCCCAGGGTCCTCAAACCTGGCATTGGATTTTTAGCATGTTCTTCCTCAAAAATGTCCATTAGTGATGTGTCGGTCGCGAACGAGCCGGCTCAAAGAGCCGGCTCTTTTAAGTGAACGACGGGAGCCGGCTCCCGCCCGCGAACGAGCCGTTTTTTTTATTTTTGTTAAGTAATACAAGACAGAATGATATGATGATCTCCGCGCTACAGCTGCTCCGTGCGTGCATGCATGCAGTGACATGTAATATCCAAGGATTAGAGACTGTTGGATGCTGCTGTTTTGAGCATTGCAATACATTTATTTGTATTATGTTTTTTTATGATTAGAGACGGTTGGATGCTGCTGTACTGAGCATTGCAATATATTTATTTTCACTATGTTATTTATTTATGATTATCCTTGGGCTCAGCAAAGATTTGATGTCAGCTGTTGCTGTCTTTTTTTCTATAGTTAATACTGAAATAGAGCCCTGCTGTTTTGTCAGGGCCTTTTCTTTAAATATAATTTTAAAATGTCGATACAGTAGCCCCTTTTTTTAAATGTCTATGCTTAAGTTTTTATAGGTGTTGCTATCTGCTTTGTGTAGCGTGGTTCTACAAGCAAGTCTGTGCATTCATTGGGTGGTATCAGAGAGATACAAGGGTCTGTAAATGCAATGAAAACAATTGGCCACAGCAAATAATTGATATTAAACATGTAATTTTTACTTTTGAATACTTCAGTACAAAGGATGTATTGAATAATTTAAGTGATATGTGTACACATATAAATCATTAGTCAAAACAGGGCTACATTTGATTGAATTATAAAAGGTATAATATGTGGTAAACTGAAGAGCCGTTTGGGAGCCGAAAGAGCCGGCTCTTCTTGGTGAGCCGAGCCAAATGATCCGGCTCACCAAGAAGAGCCGGAATTCCCATCACTAATGTCCATGTCTTGTCCTCTGTGTTTGTGTCAGATGCCCGCGACAGGAGGCCCCTCCTTGTTTGGAGACATGCTGATGTCAGACGTGGTGCTGCAGTCTCATGTTTGTGAGTTCTGCCAGGCGGTTTTCCCCGGGGACACAGCCACCAGAGGAGAGTTCCTACGCCATCTGTACACCCACGTCACCTAGACTCAACTGATCTGTCTTCTCTTCATGACATGAGTGTGTCTTTATCATTCAGCAACAAGAGTGACGCCAGTGCCAACGTGCCTGCTTTCTTTCACATAGCCAACAAAAGTCTCCAGTGGTTCCAAAAGAAAATGAGACTACTTCTACTTTGATTTCCAAGATTCACGTTTTCTTGATGAGTGTATGTTTCAAGTCTTCTTCAATATGTTGATTTTGTAAACAGGTGCCAATATCAAGGCTTCAGATTGAGTCCACTTTTTACATTACCCTACAATGCAGTGTTTAAATGATAAGCTAGGTAGCCAGAAATACAATGCAAACTCGTGAAACTTCCATTCCTACTTTGGTGAATTACAATGTTTGGATAATAGAAACATTGCTCTACATAATGAGATTAATAGATATTACATGTGTTTGAAGACCATATAGATCCTGATGGCTTACACAGCCTTTAAAGGGAAATAAATCTCTGAAATAAATGGTGATTTGTAATGTTCAGGCAAATTGGCGTTCTTTCCTCTTTTCAATCTGAAACCCTAATATTACTGTAGCTCTTGGACATAAACAAAATGGAGCACCAAAGTCATTTTGGCTTGGATATTGTGTCTAATTAAAAATATGTTTAACAAAGGTAGTTTTGGAAAGAGAGACACTATTTGGGGTTTATGATCTTAAGTAACTGTTTGAAAAGGAGATTATATCTGTTTTGAAGACAGAAAATCTTTCTTTCCACATGTTGGAGCATCTACTGCCACGTTTCTTACATCATCATCGTCTCAAATTGCTGTTGTTGCTAACCTGTTATGAAATGGTTGGGACTGGGTTCAGTACTCACTGACCAGTGATTATTGTACACTTATGTAACTGTACATTAGTTTACCTTGGTTTAAGATGACATTTTCTACATTTTTATTATAATAACTAAATGTTGTAAGAGAATAGCCATCTCCAAATTGATGTAAAAAAATCATGTCAGTATGTACGTTGGTTGATCTTTACATTTGCAGTTCCACTTTATATGAAGTGGCTTGAAGAAAACAATAATAAATAATTAAATCCGAAGAAATTTATTATTCAAAACCTTTTGTTACAAGATTTTCAAATTTGCTACAAGGCTTTGCAGGCACTCTTAGCTTTTTCAAATATCCTTATTAATATTGCCCATATTTGCATGCAATGGGGGAATTTGAATGCTCATCTGGAAGATCCTAAAATATTCAAGATGTGTAAGCAGATGATAAACCTACTAATTTCATTAATATCCTTCCTGACGCTTTTCAAGTGTTTGCTGTGAGGCATTCAACTGATAATCTGTCTGCTGCTCTGCTGTGTTACTGAAGAAAGAGCATGGGCTAAGAATAGACTCAAAGATTAAACTGCCTGATAATTGTTGCTGACGGCTGATTGATGATGACGGCTGCATTCATCTGCTGCGCATTTACTGTGGCTCACATAATCAGAGGAAAGTATCATTTGTCTAGTCTAATCAAATATAAAAAGCAATTTATTTTGCATGAACTTCACCTTTAACATCTGAACAGGGTGTATGTGACATTGGTCTATTGATGGAGGACTTGTAATTAAATAAGACTCTACAGTCTACAGTAGCCTACTGAAACACTGTACAGAACTGTAAGTCTGGGGCGTGTGGTGCAGTGGGTTGTGTGTTGGTTTTTGGATCAGGTGGTCACAGGTTCAAACCCCACTGCAATCAGCATGTCATTGTGTCCCTGGGCAAGACACTTCACCTCAAATTGCTCCTGTGGGGGTTGGCCACAGTATTGAGTATGTAAGTCGCTTTGGATAAAAGCGTCTAACAAGTGACATGTAATGTAATGTCTATAGCCATGCTCAGCGGTGCTTCAGACTAGCATGTTAGCATGTGGATATTTAGAAATAATTATAGAAGTTATTATGTTTACCATTGAAGTTTAGCGTTTTAGTATTCTTACAGTTGCTGGTTATGATAGGCATGTTGTATGTTTTGCAGGTTTATGGTCATTAACCAAACAATTTGGTAAACAGAAATGTTGACCTGGTGGTCGCGCCATATTTCTTCAGTCAAAGGATCAGTTTTTTCACCAATGATCCTCTCTAGATTCTGTACCTAATGCTGACCTATTGTGATTGTGTTTACTGTGTTTACAAAAAGAGTCCATATCATAAGTGAAAAAGTACAGAAAGCTTCTTGTATATGAGTTGTGATGCGTTTTTCGACATAAAGGCCACGAAAGTTGAATGTTGAGCTCATAACAGGTTACAGGGGCCCTATCAAGCTTTAGGGGGTTTCCCTTTCCTGTTGTGTGTTGTATACGTTTTTGTGCTTAAATCCCAAAGTTCACGTCAGAGGGAGTTTCCCTCGGACATACTCCCCTCCTGCATTAAATGCCTCCATTGGACGCTTTTGTTTACGTCCGGGACATAGTTACATCACTACGTAACACTCACCCTTCTATTGGCTAGTGCTCCAACACATTGAATTTGATAGGCTAAGGGGCGGGACATCTCTAAGCGGTTGACCAATGACAACTGAGCCGGCCAACTAACCAATCGGAGTAGTCTGGTTTCAGACAGAGGGTGAAAAGAGGTGCTCCAGCACAGGCAGTATGAGAAAATTAAAGACCTTTTTGAACATTAAAGCTTCCAAACATGTTGAGTAGAGGCACTAAATATGAACCAGAAAATGAGCAAAACAGGGCCACTTTAAAATATTGTATTCTTAGTTGTATAGAGTTTTTATTTGTAACGGTCAGATAAAAACTATACAACTAGTAGTTGTCCGTTGTCTCGTCATGGCAATAAATGAATTGTTGGGAAGTTTTAGTCTAGACCAAAGTACTAAATTATTTGAGGTAGTATGATGTTTGTTTGTCTTTATCTTCTCTGTCTGATAATAGAGAGAGTTGCTGTGTGTTTGTGTGAATGAGCGCTGATTACATTGGTGGTACAGGTGAGTCATGCCAGCATCCAAGCTCAGTGCAGAGAGTCAGTGCAACAAACAATACGACTGCAGAGGTGTCGCTGGCTGTGTGACGCAGCTCCCGCAGCCCTTTTCTTACACACATCAGAAAAGCCAAGAAGATATTATTTATTGTGGAAACCAACACGCTTTAAGCAATAAAATAACATTTATTGAGATGTAACAAAATAAATAATCTGTTTTGCAACATAATAAACTGAGGAGGTTATCAATGCTCAAATGACAGGCAGGTGTAACTGATGCACAGAAAGCTACCTCACTGACATACTCTGTGATTAAGCATACAAAAAGTCATTATTAGCATTACATTAAGTCTGAAAACACTTACACTTTAATCAGGGTCAAATAGGCTGGCATAACTTGAAGCAGTTGCTGTATCGAGAGTCAAGCAAATGTCTTTCTGTAAACCTCTGCATGGGTTTTTATTTTTCTAAAGCTTAGAAAGTAAACCATTAGTTAACTTAATATCTAAGACTACAGAAATCATCAGAAAAACATGCAGCCATATTGTCTGTTTCCGCCACGCCTAAATAAAACTGCATTAAACATTTACACTAATCACCTCTCTTTTATTTTTAAATGCTGTGGTTTTGTTTTTTTATCCTTTAAATCTTGCAATGTAGTTTTGAATGCAGTGTCCTCACAGGCTGTAAAATGGCACCTATTGGGAACACCATTCAAGTAAGAGGAGGGGGAAAAGCAGCATCCTCCCTGCTCTGGAGCAAGAGCCTGTAACCTGATGTGTAGAGAGGCAACTAAAATGTTAACTATCAGCTGAAAATAAAATAAAAAAACATTGGTGTTCTTACGAAATTTTGACCAGCTTTTGAAAGGTTTTCTGGGGGGCATTCTCACAGAATTTAAGAAAATGAAAAATATGGAAAATCATCTCTTACAAAACACCATATCAGCTGCTTGTGCAAAATACCATTACATAAAGATGTGAAGGAGAGGATGATGAAGACCTGCGGCTTTGTATCTAATAAACCACAACCCATTTGTTTAGATCATATGGGCGATTGGATGATGCAGCGAAAAACAAAAGGCCTCTGAACCTAACGGCGATTTGAGTGAACACACGGCTGAGTATTACCATCTTTGAATCCTAAACAATGCACATACATCAAAAACTAAAATATCACATTTTTTCCTGAGGGTGAGGAGCTGCTTATACTCTTTTTTAGCCTGTTACTTGCTATAAAAGTCAATACAAGTCTACCTACAGTATGACACCAGATTCCCTTAACATAACTAGTATGTTACTGGATGAAGGTAAGAGACTCTATTTCCAAAGTTACAGTGCCCTCTACTGTGTAGAGCCCATTTAATTTAAAACCTGCCGCACTGTCAACACATGGCACTTCTTACAATAAAAACTGACCTGAAAACTAGATTTATTTTCTTAATCATGTTTTTTCTCCATATAAAAACATTGAATTTTCCCACTTTCTGTGTCTCCCCTTCATATTTAGTGATTATAAAGTCAAAATGGAATATTTTTCAGTGTTTAGAAGTCACTCCACATTTATGGTATCATTCCTTAATTCAGATAATTACTGTAGTCTTCTTCCCATCAGATGTCAGTGTCAGTAGCAGCCTGTAAAACGGACAGAGTTCAGTGGCAGGCCGGAGGAAAAAAGCTGAGTTTTTTCATTTTCCCCGGTGACTAGACTCGTCTTTGGTGATGCAAGGGCTGCTGCTCCTGCACGTTGTTATCGAGCTCCGCCTCTCCACTTTACCGTCATGATCTGTGGAGTAAGGTCAAATTTGTAATTTGTGCTTTGAGTGATATATGAACAGCACAGTTTGACAATGCCCGGACAGCCAGTTATTATAAAACTGAGGTTATACTGTACACAAGCTCAGTCATATTACTCAAGATGCAACAAGTGTTTCAAGACCTCTGAATAATAGTTTGGGGAATTCACTGAGAAACTCTCCCACATGCACTGAACTCATCATGGTTTATGACAAACCCAAGCTGGTGAATAACAAAAGGTCTACAGCAGGGGTGCCCACACTTTTTCAGCTTGGGAGCTACTTTTAAAATGACCAAGCCCAATGAACCAAAGTTGATTTGTATTTTCTGATGTGCATTAATTAGCTTGCAAGAGAAGTAGTACATGTAAATACCACTTAACTTGTTTCCCAAGTCAATGAAAATTAATTAATTAATTTGCTAATTAAGAAGACCTCTATGTCCATACAGCAAGCAGTAATAAAATAACTGATGAAGAACAGATGCAATAAAAAAAACGATAGCACGTAATCAGAAATATGAAGGAAGATCAGTTATGAGAGAGACATGCGAAGGAAACTTGGATCAGAGAGACAGAAAAAAGAAGAACCAAGACGAGGGAGATCGACGTCAGAGATGAAACATATGTCATTTTTTGTTATTTCCGCAGTCCCTTTGGTAGTGGGAGAAGCTGTATAAAAAAGACTGTGCCATTTCTCTGCCCACAGGTTTTATTTTTGTACACTGTCGCTTGGTGAGTCAATGCAACGCCCCTCCAATTACCTCCCACTCCTTCGCCCCCACGCCCCATCCATCCCGCCCTTCAGCCCACGCTCCTAACACACTCTGACGTCAGCTGCTGCTGAGAGGGGGGGTCCGATTCTGCCGCCCACAGAGTACTTCCTCCCTACCCTCCCTGCCCGCCCCCTCATGTCTTTGCTGGCTTCCTTCTCCTCGCTTCATCTCTTCGACACAGAACGGCTGACTTGCCCAGATCACTTGCTTTTCTTGTGAGAATCTGTGATGCGTCAGAAAATTGCTACAGTAACAGGGTATGGAAGAAGTGCTAAAACAGTGTAACACCACCCATCCTCTCTCGCTCTCTACCCTCCTTCTCTCACTCCTTTCCTCTCCATATATCACTCAACACCTCCCTCTGTTTCCCCTTCTAACTTCTATCCTCTCTAATTTACAGACTGCTGAAGTTCAGCTGCGCATGGTGGGAGGCGTCACCTCAGAGAGATTGTGACTCACTACAGATCAAGCTGTAGAGCTATAAAATATTCATTGTTAGCAAAGGTTAGGAAGACTCTGTCTGTCATTTTCTATTCAACCCCATGTGTCAACTGGCTCGCTTTTAATTCCCCCACTTTCCAACTTTAACTAATAGTTTCATATTTCATATTGCTTTTGCACAGACAGTTAGAACATTGATGCCACTCTCATGTCTGTTAAATATGAGCCAGCAGCCGGTTAGTGTAATACCAGCTGCTGGCTGAACCTATATTTATTTGCAGTTCAAATATGAAAGCAGTGTTGATCTTATCATCTAAATCTCTACCAGAAAGCAAAGAAGTGTATTCCCCATAATATCAAACTATTTTTTTTTAACATAGTTGGACAAGCATTGCAAAAAGACCTTGTTCATTATTAAGCATATATTATTGTTAATGAAACTGAACCGATAAGTCGACTAATGGGATACTTTTTGATAACTATTTTGTCAATCGATAACATTTTTTTTTAAGCAAGAGCCTCGAACTATGAAGATTTCCTGCTTTTTTCTGTATTTACATCATATTGAACTGAATATCTTGGGCAAAAAATGACATTTAAAGACACCATCTTGGACAATTTATAGACAAAACAATATATTGAAAAAATTGAAAACAATTGCTGTATTACTCAAACTTAAAAGTTGCAGCACTAATAGTTAAGTCATTGTTGGAAAAGTCACCTGTACAGTGAGTTCGTTCTGACGCTAGGTTGATCTTGCCGGCCCGATCATGTGAGACCATCCGAGCCAATCGCAGCCCTTCGTCCATTAGCGTTTGCTGTATGAGATGGCGACTCCAGTTGGCAGGGTTGGACGTGTCGGTGTGGGGACGGGGGGATGGAGATTGGTTGCACTGTGAGCCGATGTCTAACAGGACACACAGATTTGGGTGTAAATGCTGTCTACAAATACGATAAATTATTATAGAAATAAATATGAAGAATGTCTGGAGTTAAAGATCAGCTGATTAAATTATGACCCGTTTACATATCTTAATGATTTAGATAAGGAGTGTTTACCATGTGATACACTGTCGAGGCTTTCTGCAGATAAGCTGTCATCATCTGCCCTCTGGGTCAAGCCCTCGGAGCTCTCCACTCCGAGAAGTGAGGACACACTCTCAGGCACAATTACCTAAAACACATCACTGACAATTTAGTGCTCATATCCCACTTCAAATGACTGACTTGTAACCTGAACTTTGGCTACGTTTAGCCACAGGGTCGTTTGTTAGAAACACACATTAATCTATTGGAAGTCACTATGTCACTGAGTATTGTTAATGGCAGCCGTGCTTCTATGAAAACTCACCTCATGTCTCGCTCTCTTCTGGCACAGTAGGCTGTTCTCATCTGCATTTGTCCTGCAGGAGAAACACAGTGAAATGAAATTAAGAGTTTGTTTGTGACCTCAGCTACAAGAAATGTCATTAACACATTATTTTCACAGATCTTTCACCTTCTTCGGCAGGTGAATGATGAAGACGATTTAGGTTTTTACTTTTGTAAATCACGACAATGTGTTTGTCAAGTTGCGGCAAGACCTTTTTTAACTGGACTTGGGGGGATGATATCAAATATATATTTGTATATTGGTCAAAATATTAGAATTTTTAAATATCGTTGTTTCAATGATATCTGGAATTATGACACTGATAAACAAGGGAATTTGAAACTCTCATTAAAGCTTATATTTTATAGCAATATAGTATGCAAGGTAAAACACACAATGGGGATTTCTGTTTTCCTGTGTGGCCCCAATTTTGCTCATCATTCTTACACCACAGAGTTTGGACTTTAATTCCCCATGTGTTCTGAACCATGTTTATTAAGAAAATAAATGCACCGGTAGGACTATGACTCATAAGTGAGTTTTTCTGCTATGATTTCCTTTATTTCCCATATGACTGATTACAACAAAATGCTACTCAACCATGAATTTATTTTCAGAGTTTCCATGTTCTGGATTGAAATTAAATCTATATTCCAGATTTTTTTCTCGAGGTGTGAGGTGTGTTGGTTACTGGCTGCTGGTGAACAGATTACTGTTCTCTCCAGGCAGCGTCCCTACCTTGCATGCTTTAGTGTGGAGGTGTAGGCACATTTTCTCGCCACCTGCCGAGCCAAAGAAAAGAGCTCCACCCGTCTCAGCAAAAGGGCATTGTCGCGCATACAGAACTGGGCAGCAGCTTCGTTGATGATCAACTGAGGAGGAAAAGCACTGAGTGAAGGAGGGAAAGGGCTTTAAAGATATAATGCAGACAATACATACATTGATTACTTTGTGTATACAAATGTATAAATAGCTGCACTCTGGATTTTGAACTTTTATTTTTGAAATGGATTCATTGTCTGGGTGATATTTTATGCAAAATGTTCACTTATACATGTTCCAAACTCTTCTATCTCCCTATGTTTAACAATGTCATCTTTGTCGCTGGTGCTTTTACCTCATGATGTGTGAGCTGCTTCCCTTCTCTCCGCTTTGAGTCAAAACGTCCATAAATGAGACTGTACTTCCTGATCTCTTCTTCTTTGTTAACATCTTGGGAACCCATTTTGAAGATGTGTCCCACAGTCTTTGCCATCTTCTTGTTCATCCTTAGAAGAGTCTTCACCTCTGCAGCATCTGACCTGGGCAGGGTCCTGAGGAGCCTGTCAACGCTCTCCACCACCGCCCTTGCCGTCTCCCCGTCCAGCTGTCCTCCGGGCCAGGCGGACAGTGCAGAGGGGCCTGGAGAAGAAGAGGGACCAGGAGGACATGTTGACATCAGTGGTGGGCTGGGAGACTCATCCTCGAGTCCAGATGAGAGATTGCAGTTCCCATCGGGCTCTGGGGTGAGCCAGTGTGGGTCCATGGGGGACAGTTTTTCCCTGTAGTGTGAGTCTGGTGGCTGTGGGGATGCCTGGGAGCAAGGGCTTCTGGGACTCCCACTGTGCATCGGAGTAAGACACGCCCGATCTTCCCTTTCACAGGGGGACCCAGGCTGCCCGTTGCTCAGAGACTTCCTGGGCCCGCCTGCCGATCCACCAGAGCCTGTGCCGTCCACTTTGAACAGTGGGATGCCCCCCAGAGGACCGTTGGAGACGGGCTGGCTGAAGAGGGCAGGGTTGGACGCCCAGTCTCTGAGGGCCTTCTGGAGCCTACGCACATGCAGTGGCTTGGTGGCCATGCCAACTAGAGCCATGATCTCCAGAAACTCCTCCTCTGCTGCCTCACAGAGCTGCTGCACGTCATCACCACCCTGCTGAATGAAGGTTTCATAATAGGCCAGCAGGTTGGCCCTCTGGAGGACCCGATACAGCTGCAACTCCCCAAGTGTGCGAGGCAGAGACATGGCACACAGCTGTGGAAAGTTTAGGCAGAGGAAGACATGAACCTGCAGGTTTAGACATCTTGTTGTATTTTGTCATCTGAACTGCACCTCTTCTATCATGATAAAGCATTTATAAAAAATACATGAATATAAAAAGTTGATGCATGCTTTGGAATAGTTTCTTACATATGCAAACCATGTTCAACTTTCTTTCTTTTTTAATTATTTTTTCTTTTAGCCCTTATATGATTGATGGTGTACAGAAAATGCTCTCTTACCTTATTCAGGTCAGACCGATGTGCAGACAGTTTTTACAGAATGGTGTCTCTCCAAGGTCGGTAGGCTACTCCCGGAGTGAGTGACTAAAAAAGAAATAAAAACTAATGTCAATGAGACATGGCTGCACATTAGATAAAACGCAGGTTACATTTAGAATAGCGTACAAAACAAAGTATTAACACTTGGATTATTGGCTGCACATTAGATAAAACCATCGAGTATTCCTCAGCCAGATGTTCGTAGAAAACACCCTAAAACACATCGCAGTTTTTATCCTATAAGTTTCTTACCCTGTTACCTATCGCCGAAAGCTTCCCCAGCTCAGATTGGCGTAGTAAATCCCCTTTGCGTATCGTAGCTCGTCTGAAATCACTGGCAGAAATCCTCCTCCGGCGCAGCGTATTGGTTGCTGGCTGCCCTGTCTGTGTGGGCTGGAGAATGACGGGGGCGGACTGCAGCACGCCATCTGACCGAAAAAGAGCCTTCCTCTCCCGGTAGAGAGGCGGCTTTCAAATTGGAGATGTGGGTGGTGGTGTTGGTGGGGGCTTGAAGTTAACCCTCTGCGTCTTCAAGATGTGTATTTTATGCAGAAGCTGTGGGGGGTTCCCAGAGTTTCCATGTGGAAGACTCCAAAACAAGTAGTCAGCACTACCACCACTATAGACTTAAATAAAGAACAATTTGAGGAGTTGGGAGTTTTATAATCAACAGTGGTCTGGTTTGTGGAGGTGGGTCCTGAAAGTACAGGTTACGCCATACAGTTTGTTTGTTTGTAGCCTTTATTTAACCAGGTGAACAGTCTTGCCCATCCCTCAACTTCTATCATGCTTGTATTATTTTTTGTGTGTGAAAATGTTCACATATACACCAAGTGGTAAATCTAACTTTTTTATATAAGTTTATGCCTATGAACATTTCACTGGAACTAATATAGGCTACTTTTGATTGCCCCACTGCACTGCTAATACCTGAACCACATGTTGTAGAACTCAGTGCACTTTGCATGATTTGCCATGATCTGCTTTTAGATTTACAACCCAAATGCTCATTATTCATTTGATTTTTAAATACCATCATTCGTACCAAATACATCTACTGTATTTATTGTGAGACGGTTTTAGGGTTACCGGTTTTCTTGTAAAATAATGTTCTTATGGGACGATGCATTTATAGATGGATGGATTAATGTCAGAAAGGTTGCCGTAGGCTGTAAGGTCAGGCTAAATGGGAAGTAAAATACATGAATGAATAAAAAGATTATCTATGCCTTAAAAGAAGATGTATAAACCCATGTGTATTACTGTTAAGTGAAGGTATTGTAGTATGAATGTTTAAAGAAACTCAAGATTGTGGATCAATGCAGTGGAGTAAAAAGCTATATCATCAGTCTCCGAATTGTATTAGATTAGAGAGTAGCAGCTTGAAATTGAAATACTCAGGTAGCCTGCTACAAGTACCCTTATTTTTATTAAGTAGACAATAGTACAGTGCACTTTAAAAAAAAAAGATGCATGTAAACTAGTTCCTGCTCTACTTACTCCGGTACAGTAGGTGGTGGTATTCACCTGAAAGTAAGTATGGATCTGCCAAGTGAAGCAAATAAGAAGAAGAAGAAGAAGAAGAAGTGGCTAAAAAAACAACACGGGCACTTGGCTGTCTGATAACAAACAAGGTTACACACTTAACTGAGAGGTATATATGACATCTAGTTTGTTTGAATGCAAAATGTAAGATGATTTTCTTCCTCGCTTGGTAAGGTTGGTGTCCACAACATGCCTTAGCTGACTCCCCACATGAAGGGGAACAGCCGCTAGTGTTAACGTTAGCATCTCTGGCTAGCTGCTGTTATTAGCTCACTTCACTGTTAGCTGCTCGGTTGGCTTACTGCTAGTTAAATACGTCCCCAGCTTGCTTCTGTGCTGTCGTTTAATCCTCGTCTGAGACCGTATCTTGTCGAAATGTTGTCATGTTAGGCAGCCAGATAGCAATCTAATTTTAGCTCCTTTAACGACTGTCTGTCATCCTGTTGGCTGACTGTTTCTCCATGCTAACACTCTGCTAACTTTAGCCGCCTTTAAAATATATGGTGGTGTTAAATGAGTGTCTAATTAGTCTGCCAGACAGTTTGCCCGCTTTATAATGGCTGTTTTCGTCGCTTTTTATTGGGCTCTAAATTCTCCAACGTTTGTTCATGCCACGTTAGCTCGTTTCTAGAAACACGGCATTTCCTCATTGTATAACTTGATCAGCCAACAACTAAGTATTAGTTACATGAATGTAATCTGTTTAGCACATTTTGTACGTCGACAAGCAAGTGTGTGTGTGTGTCCTAATTATTGCAAGTTCACTATTACAAATACTAGATAGATAAGGTCTTGTATCTGCTTTACATGTAAGTTAATCATTAATAATTGAAATGACTCATTCTACATCGATATCATGTTGAATTCTATTATTGTTATCATCCCATGTTGATTGTAGCCTACTAGTAGCAGCAGGGAAAACTAAAAACTATTATCTTCGATATCGATAACATGTCAGAAGATAGTGAAATTGCCTGTTACAGTTGACTCGAACACAAAGATATTCCGTTGAGGTAAAGCAGAAAAGCATAAAGTCCTCACATTTGGGAACCTTGAACCTGGAATGTTTTGTATGTCACAATACTCTATTCCGCTTATCACAGGTTTAAACTGAGCTCTAAATTTTCTTGCTTTTCAGATAACCGCATGATGCATGATGTGAGATGTGATAAAGCCTTATTGACACCTGGAAGGGGCGGCTGATATGGTGGACCTGACACTATCCCTCAGGAGCCCCCAGACTCACTTCTTTATGAGGGCCTGGGGAAAATGTTGCCACAGATTATGGATCTAGGATATAATCTTCCATAAGATTCCAATTCCCCAAAACTTCAAACAAACAGCTGTAAGGAAGATGGAGAGAGAAGAAGCTGAGAAAGAGATGGATTGCGTTTCCGATGCTGACGAGGAGTTCCCTGATGGTGATTCCACATCAGTGACCGAGTGTGGTCAGTGGGAGGCCAGACGGACTGATGACGAATGCCAGCTGGAGGACCAAACAGCCTATGCCACATCTCAGGACACCCCAAATCCAGCCACTCCAAATGACTCTTGGATTGGTGAAGCAGGGTATTATGGATCTCCAGAGGCCAAAGAGGATACGGAGGAGGTTTCAGATGGGTCTGAGCATGAAGACACTGCAGATCAAGAGAACTTGCATGTTATAAATCAGGAAGAGGATGAAGCTGCGAAGGAGCAGCACATGAACGGGGAGTCTAGTTGGAGAAATCTTGGTCCTGGTCGGAGATTTAAATTGAGGAGCAGTGGATCAGTTTCAGAGCAGGGCAGTCAAAGCGCTTTTTCCTCTCTTCCTAAAGGAAATGTTACGTCCAGTGGTAGCCGGCACAAGCAGACCCGCAGACGTAACCACCATCACCATCAGAGCCGAGGTCGCAGGCGGACAGGAAACCAGCTCCTCTTAGCTTTCAAGGAGATGCTGTCGGAGTCTGTGAGCTTCTGGTGCATCTCCTGCGTCCACATGATGATTGAGATTATTGTCACATTAACACACAACTGTGGAGTCGGTGTTGAGACTGGAGGGATGAAACTTTACAGCCTAGGGCAGCAGGTCCTCGTAAAGATCACAGATATAGCAGGGCTGAAGGCAGACGCTTCTCGGGTTTTGAAATGGACTAAATGCACAGGAACGGACCTCATGGATAAAACTGTTAGGTCAGTGAAGTGGGTAACGACTACTGCCTTATATTGTTTGAGACTTTTCTGTGCTTTGGTTATTCTGGGTTACCATTGGGCAAAATGTGCATTGGGTCGTCTTAGTGGAGAAAGGGGAAAGCGCTATTGGACAACCTTTCAGGAGTCAAGGTTTTGGAAGAGGGTGGGGTCCCTGCTGGAAAGAGTCCGAAGCAAGTTCAGGAGGAATGGCCGTGTACCCCCGTCCAGCCCTTACTCACCCAGCAGAGTGGGGAGGAGCGGGCCAGGACAGGAGCTGGATAGACTGCTGGCGTTGGCTGAGGTACCAGAGGAGGAGCTCGACCCCTTCACTGTGCTCGGGGTGGAGGTGCACGCCACCGAGGCTGAACTAAAGAAGGCCTACAGACAGCTTGCTGTACAGGTGTGTGTTAATCAAAATAATACTGCTAAAAGAGGACTACATTTTTTACTTGTACAGCCTTTAACTTTTTCACTTCTTCTTCAGGTACATCCAGACAAGAATAAACACCCACGAGCTGGAGAGGCGTTCAAAGTACTCAGGGCTGCCTGGGATATTGTCAGTAATCCGGAGACTCGACGAGAATATGAGTTGTGAGTGCACAAAAAAGTTGTTATTAAAGGATATATAAATTTGAAGGCAATTATAAAAAAATAAATCAAGCATAATCAAAAACATAGTAACGAGTAGCATACTTAAAAAAACAAATCCTTTCTACTTCATCTCATCCTCAATATTCAAATGTCCTACAATTAGAACATATTTAAAATAATGATAGTAAATAAAAAAATTGTCTTAAACCATCTATTATTTAAGGATGAATAGTGTTTTCTTCTGAAATTATTTGGGTTAATGGGAATACAATTGTACAATAATTACTTGAGAGTTTGGTCATTATGCCCGTTATATTCATTGTTAAAAACATGTCTATTTCGGTCCCATGCAGGAAGCGAATGGCAGCAACTGAGCTCTCAAAGTCCATGAATGACTTCCTCACTAAACTGCAGGATGACCTGAAGGAAGCCATGAACACCATGATGTGTACTAAGTGTGAAGGCAAACACAAGTACGTCGCTACACACACTACATCATCTTAGTCAGTGTCAGATATTTCTTCAGACTAACGTTATGTATTACACACAGCTGAATCGTGTATTATGTGGTCAACTTTCATAACCTTTGCCTTCGTGACCTGTGTCTGTGCAGGCGGTTCGAGATGGATCGTGAACCTGCTGAGGCCCGGTTCTGTGCTGAATGCAACCGTTGCCATAGTGCCGAGGAAGGGGACCTGTGGGCCGAGTCCAGCATGCTGGGCCTACGCATCACATACTTTGCCTTTATGGATTGCAAGGTGTATGACATTACAGGTGAACATCAGCTTCTTCTAAAGATCATCTGCTCCTCTCGGCAGTAACAGTGCTCCAAAGACTAATCAATTAGTTTAAGATTTTTAAAGAAAGAGCACTTTTTTTGCTAATCGATTATACTGTTATATACTGTTAATATGTCTGCCCTACTTGTAATGGCAGGTTATAGAAAAGCTTCAAAGCATTTCCTGGTTGTACTTTTCCTCTCGGTCATGTAACTTTTTGTGACACTGTCTTGTTTCAGAATGGGCAGGTTGCCAAAGAATAGGTATTTCTCCTGACACGCACCGTGTGCCCTATCACATCTCTTTCGGTGCAAAGAACAACACCACCTCCACACGACAAAGGTATGTCCTTTCAAGTGTTTGTTTTCGGTCTAAAACATTTACAAGTTCATCCTCCTTGACCCCATTCAGGCCTACATTTTGCCAGCCATAGTTTTTCTGTTTGAAAGTAAAAAGTAAATACCAGTGGCAGATTAAACTGTTCTTCATTAAAGGTCCCCTATCATACTCTTTTTCAACAATATTTTATAGGTATCAGATATAAACAAAACCTGTCTCTGAAGGGTTTGGCTCCAAATACCAAACAGATCATTCTAGCATGCCATAAACCCCTCTGTTTCAGCCCTGTTTTAAGTGATGATACTGTATCTGTAGCTCTAAATGCTAATGAGCTGCTGCTGGCCACGCCCCTCTGAGAGATATTTGGTTTAAAAAACACAATGGTGCTCTCGGAGGAGATTCAGGTGATAAGGTGGGGGGGGTGTTACTTTGGTTGGTTATTGGCTAATGGTTACACAAGCCAAAAAAACATTATGACATCATAAAGTGGCCAAAATTGGATCAGCTCATTTTCAGACAGATGGATCAGGACAAAAAGAGAGAGAACTTTTCTGAAATGTTCCGAATCTCTTAACACAGTGGGGACAAATATTTATGTATAAAAGACATACAAAATTTGATTTTGCATAATAGGTGACCTTTAATACCTCCAATATTGCAGAATACGATATCTCAATAGAACGAAACATCTAAACTTTCCAACTTTGACTTCCAGGACGCCCTCAGAGAGCGCCACACCTCCCACCAACCCTGCAGATTTACAGGACTTCTTCAACCGTATCTTCAAGGGCGGACCTCCTAATGACATGGCTAGCAACGGGGGCTTCTTCCCCCCGGGCCCCCCTCCTCATCACCCACCTGGGGCTGCAGCGCCCCCGTTCTCTCCTCCCCCGAGCCAGACAGGTTTCTTCATGCCGGGGGCTCAGCGACCGGAGCCCAGCGAGACGTGGGCCGAGGGTGGCAAACCCCCCCGGAGGAGGAAGAAGGTCCGCAAACCCTTCCAGAGGTGAAGGCTGTTAACCTCTCGGAGAAACAACATAGCAACACAGGGACTCGGTAAATAATGGCCATGTGTGTCTCGCCTGCCTGTTGGCATGCCAAGATCTGAACCAGAGATAATTCATGGGTCAGATCTGCCAGAGGAGAGAGACTGCAGCGTGTGATCTGAAGTATTGAAGGAGGGTGGAAGAGGTGACGCTGTGACGGTGCTTTACCTCTCATCTCACCTTATATTTCCGTTGGTCTTTAAGGCAACTGTAGCCTTGGCATTGATATCCTTATCAGGATGCTGTAATAAAACATTTTTCTTTCATCATTTCCTGCCAAATCCTGCAATGCATGATTTATTCACCTGAAATTTAACACTTCAGTTTTCTCACTTTTGTTGATGTTTTTCAGAAGGTTAGTTGAAGACGTTGGTTCCCAGCGGAGTGAGTGACACTTGAATAGAGGGTTACATTGAGTAATGGATCATGTGATTAAGATGATGATAATGATGTGGGCAGCTTCACTGTCAGTGGTTACTCATGTTGCACCTTGCCAACATATTATTTTAAGAACGATTTCAAAAAACAGTTAAACCCAACACATCTGAACCAAATTTACAAAAAGCGCAGGAAATTGTCAAATTTGGGCAGTTGCAACATTTGTATTGGTGAGCTGTAGTAAGATCTGAGAGTATGGTGTGTATCTCTGGTAGTGTGCCTACAGACAAATTATTAAATATCAGTAAGCATAACTCGATGAAAGGTCAAAGTAAAAAAAAATTCCAAACTTGTGTTCTCTAGTCCAGTTTCAGTGGTGAGTGTTACAAATCTTTTCAAATGTATGACTATTAAAGATTAGGCCGTTTGTGCAGAATTTGAAATGCTAAAACTGGATGGAAGTTACCAGAGATACACATCCTGCATTTATAAACTTCTTCAAAAAGCCCCTGAGCCAGAGATCTCAAATCTTGACCTGAATAGGTAAATGAATCATTTTTGCTTTGAAATACTGATCCAAATCTAAATGTTCCCGCTGTTCAGTGCTTCAGCTCCAGGTTGATGTTGTTATTATTGAACAAGTTAAGCAGGAAAGACTTCAGCTGTGTTACTGAACTCAAGCTGCTTTGATTCAAAACTTTATAAGTGACACCTTGACATTTTGAAATGCTGATATTATTCCTCACCAGGGATTCATTTCTGTTTTAAAGACCACATACTTACACTACTCTGCACTGCCCCCACTTGATTCACTGTAAAACCACGCAGAGTGAAAAGTCTGCCACAGTTTCAACGATTTACAAAGTTTAACAGTCATTTGAGTCTTAAATGTATTTAATTTTGCACCAGAAAATGTGCTAATTTGCAAAAACTGAAACAAGCCTGACCTGTATAAAAACTCACAATGCTGTCAATTCCCTTTTTTTCACTTCAGCATTGTTCTTTTAATTTCTTCTGTAATGACTTTCACCCAGTCAACCCCACACAGATAACTCTGTAAAACCATAACAATTCAAATTAACATTGTTAAACGTTTTGAGCTCGTTTCAAATTATTTAATTTGTTGATCTTGTTTCATCCTGCAGTGTCATTTTAGCTTTCAGTTTAAGGAATAAATAATGTGGCTCTTAGTTTTGCTGTCATGTGCATTAAACAGGTGTTTTATTCTGGTTAAACCTTGCACCTAGATGTGGTTAATCTTTTAAAATGTCAAGGTCACAAGTGCACAGAAAATCTAATTAAGCTGATATACTGTTGACAACTTGAAGGGTCAGAAAATTATAATTTGTTGTACTTTTGGTTTAGTTTTTTGGTATGGTTCTTGCATAGAAATAATTTTCTTTTCATCATCGGTTAATTTAAGAAAACAGATGTTGTTTACACCTGATATGTGAAGTTTGTGAGAGTATAGATAAATGGCAATTATGTGTGATAAGGTATTTGATAAAGGCTATTTTTTATAATGACAGTTGATGAAAAGTACAATTTTCAATGTTTTCTTGTGTTAATTTGCACATCCGCCCCTGTAATAACATCAGCAGGGTTTTGAACAGTCATCAGTGATTTAGCCTAACAGCCTCCTCCAGCTGCAGCTGAGTAGGAGGTGTAGCTCGCTAAGCTAACAGCTCATTTGCAAATAACAATTCTTTTTGGGTAGAATCTGAATGTTAAATGAGTGTCAAATTATTGAAAAAACATTTAAGTTGCACGACCATCAAGCTCTGGCGTAGCACAAGTGTCAGAATTATATTCTGGCAATAGATTGCATAATGGTGGTTTGAATCTTTGTTGCAAATGTTGCTAGAGCTCATCGAAGCAGGTCATTAAGTTTGCCATGTTTCTTTTCACGTGTCAAATAGTTTTCTCTTTACTCATTGGATCAGTTTCCCAGACATGGATTGAGTCATTATACTAAAATGGCCCCTTTTAAAAATGAAACAAATATTATTCTGGGGGAAAGTGTTATTGCATAAAAGAAAGGTTATAGGTTAAGTCAGAAAAATGTAATGGCCTTAAACTAGTTTTGACATTTGGACTGGGGTAAAATTCATAGTGATAATCAGAAATAAATCATCAGAACTGATATCAACCACATGCATTGATTCATCTTACATATTCATTTAGGCCTTGATAACCTCAGTTCCTATTTACAATTTCAAAGAAACCGTCAAAATGTAATTCAGTCCCTGTCTGGGAAACCCAGCTGAAACCACGCTGAGCAGAGTGCATTGTTCTCCACACCTCGACTCCAGAATGTACGGGCTGTGTGTTAAAGGTAGCAGGTTAAAGTCCAAGAGGTTAATGAAAGAGCCAACACTTCACATTTTGTTCTTTTCCAAGTTTTAACAGATTATGCAGAAGTATTGCAAAAAATGTCTGACAATCATCAGGGTTTTTTGTAGGGAATTGTGAGGCGAGTTCCCTGGCTGGTAAACAGTTTGAAAATATCACTGTTGGGTTTCTTTCCCCCGCTTTCTCTGGTTTTCAAAAATAAAAGAGGATTTCCTATTATGCACAAGTGATTCTGTTCCTTTACACAAATTATTTATCAGTTATACAACAATGCATATCAAAGTCATACCATTTTAAGCATACACAGTGACAATGAAAGTGACAAAGTGATCATTAAAAACATCTTGATACGAATCTGCTTATTCCTTAAAGGTCCCATGTCATGCTTTTCTGGTTATTACCCGTGTGTGTGTGTGTGTGTGTTGGACCAATCCGCAGAGCCGTTACGTTAAGTCTGCGGATTGGTCCATTACACACACTCAATCTTTTCTCAGCTGCAGCTCCGCGGATTTCTCAGCCTGAGACGGCGGGACGCGGCGAGGCTGTGAGTCTGTGTGTGAGCACACACACACAGACTCCCAGCCAGGCTGCGGGTGTGTGTGTGTGCTCGGGCTGGTTTCGGCCTGGGTTTCGCTGTGTCTCGCTGTCTCGCAGACGGCCACTGGGCTCACAGGGAGGGGGGGGGGGCAGGAGCTCCAACAAGCCGTTTAGGACAGAGAGTGAATACACATACTATACAGAGATGCTGTATGAAACCAATGTGATTTTGGAAAATTGCACAATATAAATCTATTCTAGTAGACCTCAACAATGGAATTATGATCAGTAGAAATGGCCATGACATGGGACCTTTAAGATAACTTTATAAACCTCTCATCCTTTAATATTTAATTGACTGTAATCCCTACCCGAAAAGCACTCTTTGTCACTGTTTTACCTCATATGGAATTTCCATCCTCTGACCTTATTGACTCATGGTGCTATGGCCATGGAGAGAGGGCAGGTTGCCGTCTGCTCCTTAAAAGGAGTTGTTTCAGAGAGGTGCAGATTACTGTGAATGGGGCAATTTGATTCTCTTGACTTATTATAACCCTTAAGACTAGATGGGCTGGAAAAAAAACGTGATAGGACTATTATAACTGCAATTTAAACTCCTTTGAATCCAAGATAATTCCCTCAGACGAGTCGGAGGCATCTTGTGATGTCCGTTCCTCTGGCAGTGAAGTGTTCCTCAGCTGTCCAGCAGTGAGCACTGTTCCTTCTGTTAACTTTAGCATGATTACCTGTCTTTAAGCAAATGTATATATACTTTTACACAGCTTACATAATTATAATAAATGCTCAACAAGGTCTGAGCTAAACTAGATGCACAAAAAGGCTTACAGTGTTGTAGCTGCCATGAGGAAGCTGACATGTTGGATTGTCACAGAGCTACAGCCGGTTAATGGTAGAAGTGAAACTGCCTGAAAGAGTCTTGTGATTGTCTGAACTGTCTGTCACATTGGCCCACATAACAAGTCCTACTCATCTGTCATGATGAAAATCTTTTTCTGTCAGTCCCCCATTTGACCTCCACTTTTTCTTTTTTATCAAAAAGACACAAGGTTTCCTTGACAAATTGACAAAATCTAAAGAGCCAGACAGGAATCTTTAAATGATATTGGTTTTGATTGATTAGCATGGGTTTTCCCATTGAATTTCCACAACCAAAACATATTTGGCCCAGACCAGATGTTTATCTTGTTATGGAAACACTTGAAAACTAGACCTGCAACGATTAGTTTTTATAGTAATTTTTCATGCAAAAATGTCAGAAAAGCCATTTTAGCCTCTCGAATATAGTGATATATTTTCCTAACTGTTTTATATTACATTAAACTGTATATCTTTGGGATTTGGACTGACGGAACAAGACATTAAAGAAACTGGGATGTAGATTTTTTTTGACACGTTATAGACCGAATGATTAATCTAGAAAATAACTGGCAGATTAATCGTAAGAAAATACTTGCAGCTCTATTGCAAATATATCTCATTTAAAACAAGACAATATAATATGTGTTTAAAATATTTCCTCCTGCACCCTTATCCTTCTCTTTCTACGTATACAGAAAATAAGAATATGATCATATATGCAACAACAGCTGCTTCAGCTTGTGTTGGTTACATCCTGGCTGGTTCAGCTACAGCTTGCCTTTCAGAGGGGCGATGATGCGGCTGATCTGGGAACAGTCTCTGTACGCCACCAGGCCGCCATGGTTGGCCCAGCGGTCCGCTCCTTTGCACTCAGTGCGGGGCTGGTGGTAGGTCAGTTCTGCCTCTGCTCCTGAGCTGGACTGCAGACACTTGTGGAGGTCCACCACCCCCCCTCCGAGGGCCCGGAGCAGAGCGTGAGGGGCGCAGGAGTCCCACTTGAAGGTGCTCCCCTCCGACAGGACGTAGACGTCAGCCAGGCCCTGGATGACACACAGGATCTTGTATCCGGCTCCAGAAGCGAACATCAGCTTGTCCGGGCCGCACAGTGAGGTCAGGGCTTCCTTTACCACCGGCTTCTCACTGGAGCTCAGCACCGCAGACAGCCCCCCCGCAGGTCCTGCTTTAGGCCGGGTCTCTGAGCAGACATTGATGCTGCCGCAGGACACCCCCCAGAAATGCTTCCCCTTCCAGCTGTGAACACAAATAATGAGTGTTAGGGTGAGAATAATGTACTTTACTCTCTGTCTGACATCTAGTGCAGATCAGGAACAGTACGTTTTTAGAGTCTGCTGCATACGAGCAGTGAGAGCATAGACTATATGGACAGGTAATCACATAAGTACAACTGAAAGATTAACAAAACGTTTTTAGGGGACCAACATTTTAAAACTGTAAACCCACTGTGAAAAAGTTTTAAGATTAAAACATGGTCAATAACTAAACCGGACACTGCCATGGTAGCCACCTGTATCGTCTGTTTGACTTTAAATGGGACCATTACTTGGAAAATGAACATCATGCTGTATTGAAGAAGACTTTAAACTAGCAATCGAGACCATAAACTACTCAATTAAATGTTTACTGGGGTAATCAATCAAGTGAGAGGTAGGGTCATTTTCTCATAGACTTCTATTCAATCTGACTTTTATTTTGCAGCTATTGAAGTTGCCCCACGCTAGATACTATAAAGGATGCAGATTTAAGTAATTTAAGCATTAGCTTCACTTTTCAGACTTTGAGGCCGTTGCTTTGGCGGAGAGGGAACCAGAACAGTGTAGAAACCATACGATGTAAAAAGAAGAAGTATTACAGATGTTTTTTAAACTCACCCTCCACCTGCTGGGTCTTTGTAGTTGAACGGCTGGTTGATGACGCCCATGACGGGCTCGCCTGTGCTGCGGAGATAAACCCCGATCAGGACCAAGGCACAGTGCAGACCTGAGGGAAACAGGCGGCCCTCCTCCAGCACCTCCTCTCTGCCCTCTATGTACTGGCTGGTGGCATCTTAATGCAAAAAAAAGAATAAATCAGTTATTATCTCTGCTGTTCTTTCTGGATAAATGCATCAGACAGGAACACAGCAGCTCACCTATGGGGTCGATCCAGATGCCGAGCTCTGAGGGGCTGAGGGGGACCGTCAGACCGTCGGTGTCGGCCTGGATGCTCGCCGGGTCCTGGTGGATGGCCCGGGCCAGCAGAGAGGCCGCGGTGTGGTCGCCGTCCAGCACGGAGGCCAGCAGAGCCGCGGTGTCCTCCTCTGTAGCGCACACTGTCACCGTCACACTCTCTCCTGTTAGGGAGCAAACCAAGTACTCCTTTGATTATTGAAATATTTACACAGTGAGCTTAAATATTTGGACAGTGATGTGTTAGCTTTTTGACAGTTGATGTGTTAGCTTTTTGTTCTGATTATTTTAGATGAAAGACGTTGGACTTTGAGGTTAAACTGCAGATGATTTACTCAAGTGTTTATAATGTTTCAAGTATTAGGTCCATCCAAATGAAGGTTGAGTGATTATTATTTCCTTCAATCTTTAATCCTCCATCATATAATTAACAGACAAAAGCTTCTATATTCCTGCAGCCCACGACACTCACCAGATTGTTTTAGTTGTTATCAGCTTATCTGTTTCAGTTCATCATTTGATTAATCTGAAGACAATTTTCTTGATTAATCATTTGGGCTAAAAGGGCAGAACAATTTCCTTAATTCCAAGTCTGTAAATATATTTTTGATATTACAGAGATAAATAATTTGACAAAAAACACCATGAGAAGTTATCGGGTTGGGCTTTTTGAAATTGAGATTGTGTGAATCTTTTTCAATCCTTTTAACATTTAACAGACCAAATAATTACTTGTTGTTACGGCCCTCACATCAATTTATTCAAGATGAGGTCAAAACATGATTTTTCAAGATAGGGCATATCACAAGAGGATTAACAAAGTAGGTCATAATGAAGGTACTGCTTTGTTGATACTTTCATGTTGCAAATCCTAAAATACATTTTTTAAACCAAAATCAAACTGACATGCAGGGAATTGTGTGTCTGTAGGACATGTCGGTCGCCAGGTCAAGTTTTTGGACTCAGTGTCGACCAAAATAATCAGCTCTTAACTTGTAATTATTTTTTAATACAATCACTATCTGTCCAAACTCCACTGTGATTTTGACAAACTAAAGTCCGCTTTGAGCTTAAAGTCATTAACATCCAAAAGTGAAAAGAGAACATGAACATGTACTGTGTTAAGTAAGATATCAAGTCATTACCTAGCCCATTTTCAAACTTGTTGGACTCCTCTCCATTGATGAAGTCTGCCATCTCAGGGAACTGACCAAAAGAAGAGACAGGACATGATTACAGACCAGCACCAGTGGATTATGACAGCCCATACTTTAGTCCAGACATTTCCTACCTTAACACCAACATCATGCCGGATCATCTCCTGGATCACCACGTCAGCCAGCGTCTTGAAGTCCTGGACGAACTTCTTGTTCTTGTCATCTCCGGTCTTCTCTTGTACGAGGAGCTGGAAGAGGGGAGCCTCCTGCCTGCAGACACGAGCAACGTTAGCCGCTTTCTCTGCCACCCGGAGCAGCAGCCTCAGCAGATCAGCCATGCCTGAGCAGAAAGAAAAGAAGAGAGGGTTTAGTCAACGTGTGCGAGAGAGAGAAAAAGAGAGAGGAGGCAGGTCACACTTTGCACATAACAAGCTAATTATAGCCTTAAAATGAAAACAGGACATATCTGAAAAAAGACGAGTGTGTGAGGGAGGAGAGAGTGGCCTCAGGTCTTTTGCATGTGAACCACAGTATCTCTGCTGAAATGCATAACACCTATGCAGATCACTATCCTCTCTAAACACTTCAGGTATCTCCATTTCCAAATGATTATTTAAAAGTATGGAAAACAAAACTGTACATTATCTTATAATAAAATACTATCAGGGTAAACAAAATACAATAAAACACACTGGGGTGTGTAGAAAATGACAATTGGCACTACACAGTGGTGTTTGCGGTTAGTCATGTCAGTGGAATATTACAGTAAATATGTTTTCTGGAAATGTAAAAGGGCCTCTAATGTAGTTCGTTTGTATTTTACCGTCACACAACTTTACCATTCAAGTCAATTTCACTTACATTTAAAAAAAAACTTATTTGCCAAGGGGGGTAATTTGTAGAGCTACGTAGTGTAGTACATTAAAGGTCAACACAATATAAACACAAATGAAAACATATATTAAAAAAAAAAGCATGGACAATCTGCTCATTTCTGCTCTTGACATCCTGTCGAACAGGATTTGCTAGGGTTTCATATGAGATTATATAACGAAGCAAAGACATTGAAAACGGCAGAGAAAAATAAAACATTGAGAAATGATTGAAAGCTTACCTAAAACCAGGTTACACACCGCTTATTACCCTTTCGTCTGTCGCTCACCGTGGCTGTGTTTATTCTGTTCGTCCTAAAGTCACCAAACGCGGTTATTTCGGTATGACAGGAATGTGAGAGAACGCACAGTTTCACTAAAACAGCAGAATTACCGCACCGCTCCGGTTTCTCTACGTCAGAGCGAGTTTCCTCTTGAAGGAAGTGCGGACGGTCCTTCACATCTAGGCTGGCAAACTAAAGGTGCAGACAGGCGCACAACCGAAGAGATATTACGGTACTTTTTACAAGGAGCAGACAACAGGAAGTGATGCCGCGCTGCGTTCAAATGCACATGGGAATTTCAAGCTTCGATCTCGGAGCAGTGCGCACATTGGCTTGTTTTGATAGAAATTAGGTTGTATGTAGACATATAATACTGTACATATAAAGGTTGTAGATTGTTGTCTACCTAACTAGGGTTGTTATGGGACGTTTAACATTTGTGTTTAAACGATTTCTTTATGCAGTTTGTTTCCTCAAGTTCCCTGTCATAGGTAAAGTGCCCAAATGTTCATAAAAATCAAGTCGAAAGATGTCACTTTTAAATTTGAAGACATCAGTTCACCACCAGAAAAGGTGGGGCGTGGTTTCATATTGAGTTGTTCAAGAAGTAGCCAACAATTTATATTTGAATCATCCTTTAATTTCTTGAGAAAATGCTTTGCAGGATAAAACGTTTGTAGTGCTTTGGTTAGAGACTCTCTCAACCTCCAGACACAGGTGTTTTGAGTTAAATGTATACTGCGGTCAAGCCAGCCTCCACTTCGGAAAACACAGTCAAGTAGTGATGTGTCGGTCGCGAACGAGCCGATTCTTTTGAACGGCTCTTTGGTACGAACGAGGGGAACCGAGTCCTACTTTGTGAGAGCCGTTCTTGTTATCGTTCAATCGTTGGTCCGCACTCACTGCCTGCCAAAATCCACTCGCCTTTTAAAAAGCTTGATTTTGTTCCCCAAACGTATTCTGTGAAGATCCGCCCCTACTCTGTTTGGTAGGTTTCAGCACGAGGAGTGAGATGGGGTGGGTCTTAACGGAATACGCGAGAGAGAGAAGTCATAACAAGTGGTACAGGACAGGTAGACAACGTGTTTTTCGGATGGTAAATGAGCCAAACGCGAAAACGCAGCAGCATTTGGATTCACTTCAACCAAAACCCAGGCAGTGATAAAGCGCACCATTTGTAAAGGCAAAATATCCTTTAAAGCAGGATCAACAAATAATCTCCATCGCCACTTAAAAACACAGTATCTAATATTAAGAGTTGCATGAATTTCATTCAAGGCAAGGCAACTTTATTTACTTAACACATACAGAGGGTAAATTCAAAGTACATTCACTGACATGATGACATGGATATGGCGCCACCTTGTGTCATGTTTACAATGCCGATTATTGACATTAGGTCTGGCAATACAGTCAATCATTATCCTGGTGATTATTTTGCAGATAAACCTAGTAACCTTAAAAAAACGGCTCTTTTGAACGGCTCTTTGAAAGGAACGGAGCCATAAGATCCGGCTCCCTTCAAAGAGCCATAATTCCCATCACTACAGTCAAGCCAGCCCGCACGTTGTATTGCGGTGCGCGAATATCCTATGCATTACGGTAGAGGCCTGGAAAAACTGCCTTAAAAATAAAAGCGCTTACTCGGTCAATAACAAATATACCTAAAAAACATACCAAACATATTCATATATACTGGAGCTTAAATTAAGAAATATGTACTATATAATGTGATCAATAATTTTTTTTTTTTAAAACAAAAAAAACAATCTAATGTAGAGTTTCAAAATAAAAGACCTTTGAAGTCTCATATATGAGCTATCATCCCTCTGTTTTTAGATAAGAATAAAACAAAAACTCTCCAGTATCAAATACTTATTTCACTTCAGGGTGAAACTCTACATCAGATTGTCCTGATATTCTCTGAGTGACTAGATGGGGTATCCTGCTATCACCCTGGAGTGAAAGAAGTCTTTGATACTGGAGAGCTTTTGTTTTATTCTTATCTAAAAACAGAGGGATGATAGCTCATATATGAGACTTCAAAGGTATTTTATTTTGAAACTGTACATTGGATTGTCCTGATAATTTCTGAGAGACTAGTTGTGGTGTGCTGCTATCACCCTGGAGTGAAATAAATCTTTGATAATTGATAGTTTTTTATTTATTCTTATCTAAAAACAGAAGGACGATAGCCCATATATGAGACTTCAAAGGTCTTTTATTTTGAGACTGTATATCAGATTGTCCTGATATTCTCTGAGTGACTAGATGGGGTGTCCTGCTATCACCCTGACGTGAAATAATTATTTGATACTGGAGAGTTTTTGATTTATTCTTTTCTAAAAACAGAGGGATGATAGCTCATATATGAGACTTCAAAGGTATTTTATTTTGAAACTGTACATCAGATTGTCCTGATTTTCTCTGAGTGACTAGATGGGGTGTCCTGCTATCACCCTGAAGTGAAATAAGTCTTTGATACTGGAGAGTTTTTGTTTTATTATTATTATCTGAAAACAGCGGGACGATAGCTCATATATGAGACTTCAAAGGTCTTTTATTTTGAAACTCCTTAAGTTTTACATTCACTCAGTTATAATGTGGTAGTTATACGTAGTTTGTTTTAAATAATTATTGATCACATTATATAGTACATATTTCTTAATTTAAGCTCCAGTATATATGATTGGTATGTTTTTTAGGTATATTTGTTATTGACCGAGTAAGCGCTTTTATTTTGAAGGCAGTTTTTCCAGGCCTCTACCGTAATGCATAGGATATTCGCGCACCGCAATATAATGTGCGGGCTGGCTTGCCTGTGTTTCCCGAAGTGGAGGCTGGCTTGACCGCAGTAAATGTATTGGCAATTTTTGCTTACATTTATTTATTATTAAACCTTACTTTTGCCCATAGAAGTGTTGCCGACTGGAGAGCATCAGAAACAAGCAATGAACACATTCTCAAAAGTGTCACTTGTAGCTCTACAGTTATCTTTGTTAAATAAAGGTGGTTTTTGATTTAAAAAACAAACACAAAACTGTACACTGAATCTGCAAGTGGACATTATCTGCAGGACTCAACACACCCTCCCAAACAGTCGCCTAAACAGACCACAATAGCATGACAGAAAACAGGGAAAAGCACCAATTATGCAATTCATAAACTGGATTACATACACACACTATAGGCTAAATGTTGGAACTTGACTTCAGAAATTATAGATTCTAAGAGAAAAGGCTTTTTGCACAAGGCCCTGACCACTAAAATCCATTAGTCGTGCATTACGTAGGGCATGGCAGTTAAGGAAGCTTGGTGTGGTGGATCAATACAGTTGAGTGGTCAGAGTAAACTGGGCGAGGCAGT
Organism: Trematomus bernacchii; assembly: GCF_902827165.1. NCBI lineage: Eukaryota > Metazoa > Chordata > Actinopteri > Perciformes > Nototheniidae > Trematomus > Trematomus bernacchii. The sequence continues at coordinate 6,908,316 of NW_022987698.1, forward strand.
CGACACAATACTGAACAAGTCATCATTCCCACTTACGATCCCTACAAGACAGAGGTGTTTCTTCAGATGGAGGTAAGAAAGACTAAATGTTTAGAGTTTATATTTCTAAAATACAATATAATATTATAAGTGGATGCATCACGTTACAATGTAATTAAATGTATAAAAACTGAGAAAAATGGTTGTCTATCACAACGCCCTAAGATGTGGGTAAAACATTCTTCTAGTAGTGTAATGGGATTTTGTTTGAATTATTTGTTGCAGGCCTTAAATGAAGATATGTCAGAGCTGGAGGGTAGCATGATCAACATCATCAAAGTTTTCCACAAATACTCGGGTAAAAAGTGCAAGCTGAAGAAGACAGAGCTTAAAGAGCTCATCAACAATGAGATGAGTCATTTCATAATGGTAAGTTATGGAATTATATATTATAAACTCAACAACTTTTTACTAAAGATACTCAAGCCTTTGTTTTTTTTACATATATACCTTCCAATGTGCAACAGTTACGATGTGTATAATTGTAAATGTAATAAATGGATATGTTGAGCATGGTTGGAATTTAGCTTAGTAGTGTTTCTGAGGTTTTTGTGCTTTAGTTGAGTATTTTCTGCTACTTTATGCATCTATTTCCCTACAATTTGGAGGCAGATATTGCACATTTTACTCCACTGCATTTATTTTATAATTTAGATGCTTTGCAGATTCAGATCATTTTTACAAGTATAAATCAACTAACAACATTTTAGGTCAAGCCTTAGATACTTATAAAGTTTAAAGCTAACAAAGCATGTAGACATGTTTTGAATGTTGCATTGGTGACCATTTTACAATATGGAAGTTGTACAGACATTTAACAAACATTACTTTATGACCACCTATGGGTTAAACAAGTTCGATCCTATCCAACAAATGTGTTTTCTGGTGTAAAAGAAGCATTTCAACCACAAGTTGTCACTGACATATGTAAAGACTTTTAGACTCGTAAATAATTTAGATTTACTTAAAATGTTTCTCTTTCATTTTATGTTTCTGCTGAACAGAACATTCACGAGAATGACATTTTGGATCAGCTCTTTACGGACCTCGACCAGAACGGAGACCTGGAGATCGACTTCAAAGAGTTCATCGCACTCATTGCCATGGTTACCTCAGCATGTCATGACCTCTTCAATCCAAAATAAAAAAAGTATTATTTAGCATGTATGCACATTAAAAAAATGTTCTTTACAGAATAACCTGCCGTTTTTTTGAAGAATGTTTAGTATTATATAAGTTATAAAATACATGTATACATGATGACAAAAAAACCATTGAGGCTACTTCAAGGGGTTCCTCAGCATTATTGATGTGGAGCATCTGAAGCCAGACTGAGATAATATCGTACAACAATTCAATGTCTGAGGTTAGTTTCCATAAATTCCAGGATCTTCTTCCAGGAATCTTCCTGAGCAGCAGCGTGGGGTGCAAGGTGACCCCCCCACAGAGTGACCACTGCAGGAACAACAAAATAAGCAGCAGTATGATAATTAATACTTTCATTAGTAGTTACATACTCTATATTACAATAACCAGTCTCATATTTAACCTGGTATGAAAACAAGTATAAAATAAGACAAGGCTCAATGTAAAATAAAGCTCTGTGATAGGGCTTACGTTTTTGTGGTTTGACGCTCCACAGGGACGCTCTTGAATTTGGCGTGTAAGGCGGTTCAATCAGGTGACCGGCACCAGGGTACGACAACCGTGTAAGCAGCTGGGATTTACCTGCAGCACTCAGGGTCTCCTCAATCTGTTGACCAATAAAAAAGCATTAAGCATTACTTGCTTTCCAACAATTATAATTTGTAATATTGAGTTACTTACCAGGTTCGCATTTTCTACACTTGAAGCACTCAAGTCATCTTCACCCACTATGTACATTAATGGACATGTGAGATGCTCTAACTGCAAAAAAACAAGATGTAATTCTCAAATTAAAACTTTAAAAAGCAAATTGATTTGATTATGTAAGCTAAGTGTGCACCCTAAACATGTGTGGTGGGTTCACCTTCACTTTGCTCTCAGGGGAAAGGTTGGCAGGCAAGGAGACGGCTCTGAAACTCACATTGCCCTGATCATCATACGTCCAATATTTCTGGTCACTAAAAGGACAAGTTAACAAAGACCAGTACAACTTATATACTTTTTTAATCAGTTATGAGAAATAAACAATATTTGATTGTGATACACATATTCTGCCTCTCAAATGTAATGTAATTGGTTAACACCAGAGACTATTTAAGAGACTAAAACTAGCACTTAAGACTACTTTAAAGACTTTCACTCCTGATGCTAAACCCGTCACATGGATTACTGCAATAATCCCTTAGTGATGTCTTGAAAATAATTTCCTACAAATTGCATATTTATTTAACATCTACTTTTCCATTTGTTCAGTCCTGCCATCTGCGTCTGCGAGCTTGATGGTGCTTCCTGCTGGTCCATTGATACAAATCAAACAGGAAGGCTGGAGGGGAGAACAATAATTGTTAAAAGTCAACGTGAACTTAGCAAACATATTTAGAGTCAAAAATAACTTTTTATTGCTTGGCATATAGTACATTTATTTACAGGTGTGATCTTTCATCTGCATGGATCTATGTATTGATCAAACTACAGAAAAAGTTATTTCTCACTTACTTTGATGCCAGAATGACTGGCAAGCCGGAGAGTCAGGTAGACTCCAAAGGAGAGTCCTATGATCCCAATTCTGTCGGGATAGACCTGAGGATGATCTTGAAGTAGTTGAAACGCTGACTGTCCAAACAAAACAAAAACAAATAATATTTATAAGGGAATGACAAGTGACATGTATACATGATGCAGAAATAAAGAAATGATGGTTAAGTTGAATAATTGTAATCTTACTTTGAAATATGGATCACCAACATTGATCAAATTTTGTGGACCAGGCAAATCTTTGTGCCCTATGTAGGCAAGGGAGAAGCTAGCATAGCCCCTGGAGGCAAAAAGGGCGGAGCGGTACTCTACCAGTCCTCCACCCATTCCCCACAGGTCCAACATGGCTGGAAATGGGCCTGGGCCTGCAGGAAATCAGTAATAATAATAATATTAATATGTATTACGTTTATTTAGTATAGCACCTTTCACAGAAATAAAATTCACAAAATGCTTCACAAGAAAGAACAAAAGTTACAATTAAGACAGTAGGTGCTGTTCAGAGGTCTGTCCACAGCAGTATTACAAATGTGAGATGTCTAAAATATGGGCAGAAATATAGGCTAATAAATAAAAAGATTAAGATAAGAAAATTAGCAACAGTATGTGAATAGATAATACATTAAAAATAAATGTCAAACACTTGCATGGACCCAATATTAGAGGTGAAATGCGACACCATGTGGCCAGACATGAACCATTGCAGCTTTTACATTTTGTGGGGAAAGTAAAAAATCGTGCTCACCAGGCGGTAAAAACAACGTCCCGACAACTCCGTTCTGGCGAATCTCTATTCTCCGTACGCCTGGTGCCATGTACCAGCGCTCAGCAGTTACAGCAGCGAGCTCGGTGCTGGGTCTCTCACTGGGTGAAACATGGCCCTTCAGTAAGGACATGAGCATTACGTATGGAGTCTCTACTTTTTTTTTTCTCAGCCTGTAAGAAAGACCACATTTTCAGTCAGATCACCCATCTACTGTAGAGATATTGATTTGATATCATATTTAATTTTGTTTAAACTCTGAACGCTGAATATGTGAAATAAATGACAGCCACATCTTAGGTAGTTGTTATATATCAAGCTCTCAGGGAGCTTGTTTCATCACCTGCCTCAAGCCTTCTCTGGCCCCCGGAGCCGGCTGCAGTCCCCATAGCAACCCCATTGGCTCACAGCCCAAATATGAACCCCCGACTGAAGGATCCCTGGTCACTATGAAGGAGACAGAAAGACAGAAAAGGGAGAACATCACCAACCTGTTAGTTAATTCAGATTCAATGTTCAAAATGACAGTGCATCAAAATCAAATAAAAATATTTTTGCATTCACCTGCAACACCAAAGTTATTTAGATTGGTAAACAGCACATGAGGTAAGAGGGGAACAAATACAATATATATATATATATATATATATATACATATATCTATTGTATATATATATATATATTTTAAATATTCCAAGAGAATAATGCTTACTCTTGTTGCAATAACAATAATACAAAGTTAAAACATAAAACCCAACACAGAACATACTTTACAAGGAAAATTTGACTCACAGTTTACAGTCCCATCTGAATTTGTATTAAAATGAGCAAATGCTTCCCACAGGTCACCATCATCACTTTGCATTTGTGCACACACTGTGACGGGACACCGTGGGGGCAGGAAGTGTCCTCTAATGCTGATCTTGTCATCTATGAGAGCACGAACAGGAGAGGCTGTCAGAAGCGGGGCTGGTCTACAGCTGCTCGTCCAACGAACTCCACCTGCGGGTAGAAGAAAAACACACTTGTGATAGAGCATTTATAAAAGTTACATTATACAATACATTTTTATGATTAAATCATGGTTTAACTTCAGATCGTAATGCACAAACACATTTAAAATAAAGAACAAGTTATATTTAAGCGTCAGTTAAGTTTTTAAATACTTTACATGTACTCCTCTTACAATCTCAGAATTAATAAATAATTGTTGGTGCAGCATTTGAAACCAGTATTTAAAATGCTCTAAAGTCAAAGTATTAGTTATTGTGTCTTTGGTTTGTGTATTTTAACATGTTTATGTATTTGGCAGATGATTTTATCCAAAGCTTTTCACATAGGCCTTTTCCCCACATACATCATCAGGCAATTGGTCTCTAGGTCACTTTGACATTTGGACAGGATTAGATCACTAACCCTACGATTAATTAACAACCATGACTTAATCCCTGGTTTATGGTTTAAAATAATAACTACATCCTTGGCTCATTGTTTTAGTTTATTTCAAATTCTACAGATTTATCTCACCAGGTACTTGAGCTTTATGTTGGAGATGGCAGAAATTCATCATTATAATCCTGAAGATAACTGAACATATTTTGGTGTTATTTTAAACTTTAAATAAAAGTTGTTCCTGGGAGAATTACATGATCTCAGGTGTTTAAATACATCACAATTACAGAAGACCTTCATGAAAAAGCAGCATCAGTTGTAGACCCGCAGTATGATTTTAACTTATGTGTTCAATGAACATTAAAACCGAATAAGGAGCAACATTCTTACCCACAGTGCGCTGAATACATGCCAGGTTCCTCTGTACAGTGTAGCATGGTATCATCTTCCCTCCAAGAGCTATCATACTGTTGTCAATCGAGCTCAGACCATCATGATGTGTCTTTCTATCCTATTGAAGAAGGTCAAAAAGACGTAGAATACATGAAACCCTTCTGCCTGAAGTCAGTAGATAAGGTTCTTCTGCCAAGTCAATGGAGTTAATTATTAAACCTTTTAACTCACTCACTCAGTGTTAGACTAGACTGTGCTGCAATGGCAGAGTATGACAAGACTAGTTTCTCTGATGATTGTCAAACGTTGAACTTTACCCTCTTCAACCCCCCTAAAGATGAAGAGCGTTAAGAAACACACTGGCTAAATCCTGAAAAGTGTGGATTTTTCCAGTTTGCTTGCCGTTTTTTTACTAAATTGTCCTTTACTTAAGTAAAAGCAGAAATACAAAACAATCTATATATTCTGTTAGAATTAGGTAGTGGTCGTTCAATTGCAGAATCAAAAGTAAAAATGCTTGTTGCTTGTTTCTTCTTCCCCCTCCCTCTATAAATATAACATTGCCACAATGACAGCTTTTACACAATGTAACTGGTTGAGGTGGAGTTCAGTTAATCTATTTGTATACTGTTTGGATGTTAAAGAATACTTCTCTCATAGTGCATTATATTTTATACTCTCAAAAATGTATCCATGTCTTATGTCATGATTTGTTACAATTTGAACCAGAGTTGATTCATTTAAATGTAATTAAAATAAACACACTATTTTCACAAGTTAAACAACACTTTTTCTGCATTTATTTTATAAACAAATGAGGTCAATAAAGTGTAGTTTGAAAGTTTGACTACATTGGTTGTTATTGGTATATTTTAAAGATAAGGAAATATTTTGAAGAAAATTCATTGTTTTTCCTAGAAAGTAAAATATATTGTTAAGTAAGGGACAAAATATCTTGATGAAAATGTGTTTTTTAAACCACTATGTAATGATTACAGTGCTCATAGGCTACATGATCTGCTTGCATTGATTCATAATAAATGATTTAGCTTGGCTAACATGCATTTATATCAGTCTGAGGTATAAATAACAAGGCTGGAAAAGAGTTTTGTATACGTTTTGCTGCCACAGGTAGCCCCTCTACACGGCAGAGAAAGTGCCTGCTAAAGAGAACTTAACCTGGTGGCAAGCGAAAATTGATACAGAAAGAAGGTTAAAATGGGAGTGGTTGACCTCCTGAACTCCTTCAATGGCCGAGCCAAAAGAAGCGTGAGGAGGAAAGTGAAGTAGTAGGAAAGGAGCTGATCTACCTGATGACTCTCTGCAGTCTTCCAGGGACGGAGCGACAGGCCTCGGGTTCAGAAACCCACTTTTAAATAAGGCAGACAGGCAAGCATTTGCTTGGGAGGCCGGTGTGTTTATTTGTGACTTGATTACACAGCTAATTTCAGAGAAAAACGTTTCACTTCTGCTACTCCCGTTCAGCCTCAGGAACATACTACACTCGCTCGATATACACATGCGTGACGCGCCACACACGTGTTCCCCCTCTATGGTTCCCCCTCTCTCTTAAAGGGATAGCCTTAATCTGCAATACCCCTCTATTATAACTCCCCTGAACGGTATCTGGGTCAATTTGAAAGTGCATCTCAATTTCTGCTGCCTGGTTGATCCCTCGGAACATGCTGCCAGCGATCAGTTTTACTGAGCTCTGTTTAGCATTGTCTATTTCCCCAAATTATGAAAAAGTAAGTCTCCTATCGATGCCAAGCTGCAGTAACACTTTGGACCCCCGTTGCACAGTCTGATTTTTTTCCTCCCAGGTAAGTGCAATTTATTTAAACACTACAAACAAAAACGCAACATGTTGTAACCATACAGTCTATGGTTGTAACCAGCCAGCGGCGGAGAGTATCAACAGTGAGACTTCTTCATGGGTTGTTGTCGATATGAATGACGAGAGACTGCTAGCTTTAACTTTACTGAGAGAAGAGTCCACTGTGCAGGTGGACGCCATGATTAATTCGTACAGTCTGATCCCATTCAAGTATGTTCAGATGGATCAATACATTAGCTTTTTTGTGTGCATAACTTACTGTCACATTGTTCTCTGGTTTGTTTTTCTTGACATTTGCTCTACAGGGTCTGGTTTTACACCCTTAAATCTATGCAAGATAATGTAGATAATGAAAAGGGTGATGATGATGATGATGATGATGATGATGATGATTGTTCTCAAACGTATTACCCATGCTTGCAGCTATTGATGCCATGGCTCAATAGGGGTCAAGTCTTTCAGCCACCCCACCTGTTATAAGTTAATGTTGTTAAGTATGCTTGGAATGAATCATATTAGTGTACACCTTTTTGTATTTATGTCATTGTAATATGTTAATAAGTAAATAAGGAAGGCATATCTCTAGATCAGTTGTTATGACAGTAGTGACAATATACTTAAAACTTCTAATACAGTCTAATATGTTTTTTTCATACTATATCATGCATACTATGATCACTAGCCTACGTTTTGAGTTTGAATGTCAACAATCTTTCTCCAAAATATCTGACACCTTTTGGAGTTAACTTTTGATTTAGATCTTCAGTCATTCAGGGTGTGGAGGGAGAAGTTGGGAAATAAGGAAAGTGCCAAAGAACAATCAAATAAAGAGTGGGTGGATGCAGAAAACAATACCAGTAGTAGATCTACCTGGGGCTTAGGTTTCAATTCAAGTTGGTTTCAATTTCCAGGGTTTCCTTTATACCATACAGAGACATCTTCTTAAACTTGCAACCAAATTACATGTTAATTAAAGTTGTGCAGCTTAATGGAAGTGAAGCATAGCCAGATTGCCGATAAATCATTTAAAATGTTATCTTGCATACATCCAGTGGCGACTGTTTCTTGTGAAGTAAGGAATGCTGTTGGACAACTTGTTTAGGGTGGGACAGACAGACAGGTTGACCGAGGTTTCTCACTGCAGAGGCAGATTCACTCCTTGTTACACCATATCACAGCAGTTATGGTTTCAGGTGTGTTGTTCAGTCTTGTGTGTGCTCTCTGTGTGATCCTGATCCCGGCTGTATGGGGTGAGTTTTATTTTGTTTTTTTATACAAACATAGAATCCTAAGAACTTCCTCAGTCAGTCAAACATTTTTAACTAATATAACACAGTCATTTATTTATCATCAGTACAGTTTTACTCCTAAGTCCATCACCATCACAACTCTTTACCAAGACCATGTGTTTTATGTTACAGCGGATGATTGTAGCAGCTATGTGGACTCCGATGGTAACCAACATAATACTCAGCAGTGTGGCATATATTGCTGTGGAAACTGTCAAAAACAATACTGCTGCAGTGACAAGACAAACCGTTTCAGACGATCAAAACAAAAACTCTGTGAAGGAAGGTGAGTTTTTGTTTTGAACCTGCGTTTAAATGAATTTAGTTTCAGGATAAGGAAAACAACTTTTTATTTCAAAACTAGATTTTTCTGGGATTGTGTTTTGTATAATGTGACATATAAATAGGTTGATTAATAATTAAGTGTTTTCTTTTGCCCAACTGTTCTAGCCTTGCAAAACTTTCCAACCCTATTCCAATTCTTGGAATCATCTTAGGGTCTGTTAGTCTTATCATCTGCGTGGTTGTCATCGCCTGCTGTGTGATTCCTTGCTGCTTCTTCTACAAGAAATGCCGAAAAGGACGCAACCAAAGGCCCCGAAGTAGGTCACATTTTTTGTTTCAGTAACATTTGTGGAGGACAACTTTGTTTAAAAATAATGTTATGTAGGCTACTGGATCTGCAGGCTGTAACATTTGAAGGAATTTGGCTTCATGGGAAATGCGGTTATTCACTTTCTTGCCAAGAGTTATATTGATAGATAAGAGATAAGTTTGATAACGATCTCCTGTGTAAGCTAAGCTAAATATGAAGTTAGCCAGCAGCATGTTAACTTAACTTGGAACAGGTGAGGTAAATCAAAACGGTTAGCCTGGCTCTTTCCAAAGGTAACACTATCTGTCTACAAGCCCCTTTAAGTTTGAAATATTTCTATTGAACAAAAAAACAATATTTTCTCTCACTATATAGTGACACAATTTGACTCAGCTGAGTATTGGTACCTTGTTTTTTAAAGCAAACTCAACCTATGACTTTACCTACAGCTGCAAGAAACACCCCCACTGTTGTCAACGTGCCGCAGCAGCCACACCCCCCTCCTGGATATCATCCGTCCTACCCCGGCTACCTTTTTGTACCTGCTCAGCCTGGATATGGAGGCGTGCCCCTCCCTTCAGCACCACCTTCATACTTGGAAGCCGGTAAGTTATTTGATGACATTTATTATCTTAGCATTGGCTTGTGCTTGCAAAAGGAATCAGGCTGAGAGGAATAAATGGGTGTAGCAGGCTTGGTTGATTTCACCCAGCAATCTAATCCACTTGGGTGTTTAGTTTCAGTTTACTGTCCTTTACCATATCTAAATCTGATTTCCTTTAGAAAGTTTGTTGATTTGAGGGAAAAACATCAAGGCTTTGAAAGTTGAAAAAATAATAGTCATACTACACATTCCTCATTGAAACTGCTTTCCATTAATTTTTGTACGCAAGGATTAAAAACTATTTAATACTTTTTTTATTCGTTCAATCACAAAAATAAAAAACAAGATCTGTATTATCTTTTTTATAATTGTTACATGCAAGCAACACACCGTTTTAGTAACAACAAACCAAATCAAAGTTATTATATATATTTCTTTTCATTTTAGCTGATCCAGCTTGCTCTCCATCTGCATACACTCCCGGGCTGCCGATGGCTTCCTACCCCGGCCAGCCCTATGCCCCGCCTCCACATTCAGAGGAATTTGCACCGCTGCCCTACAACCCCTCTTATGGCCCAGACCCATAAACTGGAGAGATTATTAGACCAAACCGCTTCATGTCGAAGAACAATGTTTCGCCACTGTTTTCACAGGAAAGAGAAATGTGTGGATCAGTGGAAATCCCCTTTACAGGATTCCAAATTGAACTATTTATTGGGAAACACACAACTTACAATATAATCTTGTCAAACATTTGCCATATCTTGCTGCTGCTGCTTTCTATGGGTACGTTTGTTTGAAATATAGATTGTGTAATGGACATTTAAATGTATGCATTCAAAAAAAATAGGGCCACTTTGAGTGTTTAATAAAACAGCTGTTTGTGCTGTGTACCAAAACACACACATTTCAAGTTAGGAGACAGAGAAATAAAGAAAAAACCTACAAAAACCTTAAGCATGGGTACTGTTAAGGCTTTATTTATTCTGTGGATTATGTATGTATTAACAATTCAGATTTTATCATATTTTCCTAAAATATATTACTTAAATTAGTTTGTTGATAATCAACTTAGGAGTTTTAAGATTGTCCTCGTATAAGAACTGTAGTGTCATAGGAATTGCTGAAGTTATCATGAAACTACATTAAAAATGCTTATTTCTTAATGTCCTCTACCTGCCACTAGAGGTCGCCTCTGACCTATATCTGTTGGATATACCAGGTCTTGTTATCAAGCATATTGTTTCACATGCAAAACAATTAACCTATGACTTTTATTTTGTCTCATTTTGATTATGCGTACCATAGGGGCTGGATTTTTAACCACAACAGATGTTATGTCGTCCTGTTTCTTTTTAGGGATGATCGTAGAATGTACCACAGCACTGAAGTAAGATTGTGTTGGGTCACACCAGTTGAATATTTTGTATGAATTATTTTTATGAACACATTTGAAATGATGTACAAGATCGACTGAAATAATTAATCACTTAGTCAATTAAATAACAGAAACTGGATAAGCAGATATTTTGTAAATCATTAAATACAAAATATATCATGGTTCCAGACTCCCAAATGAATCGCTGCAGTTGATTTGTGATTGATTTCTATTGTATTAACTGTAACAAACCATGGCATTTTTGTGCATTAACTTATATTGTCTTATATTTAAGACCAAGTACATTTTTAGGATTAGATTTAAAGGAAAGCTTTTCAATACTTCCTTTATTAAGTTTGATTGTTAATGTTTTTTTTGCACTGTGTTATAAAAAAATGTTGTTGGTCTTTTTGCCGTCTCGAGTGCAACATTATTTATGGCTGCAGTGTGTGAGTATGCAAAGTTTAGATTGTATTTAGACTCAAGACTTTTTGGAGCTTTGCAGTAATGCATCAAATCAATGGAGAAATGTAGTGGCTTGCTTCTCAGACTGTCTAACAAATAAGTCAGTGTAAGATAGAAAAATCCATAATGTTGTAGCTCAATGTCATTTTATACAGTCTGACAAAACCACTGCGCTCAGTTTAGCCTTTTCCTTTGAGACCATGTGCAGTACAGTAGCAAGAGTGGGCATGCTTGCATTTAATCCCATAATAACCAGCACCACTCCCTCTTATAGCATCCCACACTTTCCATTAATCAATACACTAATAGTGCTGACTGCGGCTGTCTCAGTCATCGTACTGAAGGGGGGCTATAACAGGAATAATGACCCTGCCCGTATGTACTTCTCCCTGCTTGCGTCTAAAATAAGATCTCTCCTTGAAGTGTGGCTCAGACTGCTAATGAGCACTTCGCCAGTGTCATGGACGTCGTGGCAGATCATCTTTACAGCCAATATCCTCCTCTTCTCCATCTCTTTCTTCTTCTCTCTTTCCCTTTCTTCTGTCCTTCTCTCTGACTATGCTCTGTTCTGTCTAAAGGAATTCTTGTCTGGCTTCCTGCCTGAGCTGCTATTAAGAAGTGTTCAGCATTTCTCCACACCCCACACCATTCCTACTTCTTTCTTCTTTTCTTTTGCTTGTGGAATCCTTCTAGCATTTATATCTGAAGCTGGACAACGGCCAGGGTGCACTCTATGTTATTGGATATCAGTAATCAACCTTTCGATTAGATTTGAGATATTCAGTGAGGCCACTAAGTCAGTGAGCTGTGTGTGGGAACAACTGCTGTAAAACTCCCATTACGTGCTCACGCTCAGGCCAAAATGCTCCGCAGAGATACAGGCATGCCGAACTTTCCCACATGCTTGGAAACACAAACAGACTTGACAGCATTGTTTATGTTTTGATCATTTTAAATCTGTTATCTGTTACCAAAGATAATGAATAACATGTTTCCAACATTATTTATATGTTGCTATTTATCCATCTTTTCCATCACTAAAGATAAGTCAACAGTTAGGGTACAAAAGACTGAACTATTAGCGTTGTCGCTTGAGGGTCATGGCAATGTCGGTCAGTTTGTGTAATAATACTGTGGACCAGACTGAAACTCATCCATCCAAAGTCATCCACTATTGGATGGATGGCATGAAATTGTGTGCAGACATTTATTGTCCTGAAGATGAATCCTACTGATTGGTCGGTGACTTAAGAACTTTTCAATTAGCGCCACCATATTCCATTTTGTTTAAAAGTCCTGGCAATTATTTGATGGATCTCCATGACATTTGGTACAGAAAATCTTGTCCCCCCCCCCCCCCGTTAAACTTATGGTGATCTCATGACTTCTTATTTAACATCTTAAAGTAAAAATTATACTACAGTATGTCCAATAGTTTTGTTTATGGCCAACAACTACAAAAGTATAATAGCATTGCTTAACTCTCCTTTATTTTAAATGCCGATTAGCACATGAAAGCAACATGCTACGCTTAAGTGGTTGACACTGGACATGGTTAACATCATACAAGTTAAATGTAAGGATTGTCATTGTGTGCATGCTAGCATCCTTACATTGGCATTTAGCTCAAAGTGCAGCCTATACAGAGCTGCTAGCATGGCTGTAACTCTTTGTGTTGTTATCAAAATATTGTCTGTGTCACCAGAGAGAATGCTACTGGATTTCACCTTCAGAGCCAACAATATATAGGCTTTTAAATAGACAAAAAGCTAAAACTAGTTCTTATTCTGAACGTGTTGTAGTTGCCAGTGTGTAAGGTTGTTAGCTAACATAATACAGCCTGAGTTTAGCAAATACTCATTGATGTAAATGTGGAGGATGAAGTCATAAAAACCCCTTACCAAGTGTACCTGGCCTGTATGAAAGCTCATCAGCACGTTTTAATACCACACAAGGGCAGCAGGGGGCAGAGGGTGTTTGACACCAAAAGGTGGTTCATGATGCCAGCCAGATCACATGAGAGGAATTCAGCCTCCTCCTTTCAGTAACCTGGTGTGTTGTAGACATTGATGATAGTGCCAAGAGACACTAATCTTGACAGTCTTAAGATGTGTTTTAGTCAGCTAGCTAGAGAATCAAGCAAACCCTCTAAAATGTAAGTTGTGGTAGTCCCTCACTGCGAGTTTATGCATACCAAACATGAAACTCGACAGAAAAGACTTGGACGTCTTCTTTGTGTTGGCACTGTGAGAAGTTTACGTGCAACTTCAAGTATTGTGTTCCAATCTCTGTAATGGATATACAATCTTTGATAATGTGATATCCCCTCCCCTATATGATCTAGTTCTACTGAGCACAAGGAAGTCAGACCTGTGGGATGAGTTGGAAAAAATCTCATCTTGGCCTTAATATTTAAAATATTAATATCTACCTAAAACCTTATAGGCTGAATAAAATCTATTCAAACAAATGTTTTTATCCAAAATAGCATCCTAACTAGAAAGGTGACACACACAAGTATTACATTATCGCACATTGTTGGAGTGCAACTGCTGTGTGTGTGTGAGGTTTATAGTCTGGAACAGTTGAGGTGACACACTGACAGCTGCAACCAGATTGTCTCAAGAGAAACAGAAATCAGCTGGTTAAAACGGCAGCTGTGGGTAAAAGGTCTGGGATTATGCTGCCGGTTTGAGCTACCTGTATTAAAAAGAATTGTGTTAAGGCATCAATTTGTTTCAGTAGTAAATAGCAAAATCACAATTGATGTGCTTTGATGAAAGCCTGCAATTCTCCTGATTATGTCTCATTGCTCTGTCAAAGCACATCTCTCCCGCTCTCCCTTTTTTAAAGAGGAGCTAAAGGTCTGTAATAAAGTTTCTTGGGTCACTGTGCACATTTAGGCCCCTTTTGTCTCCTATTCATTGCAGATCGAGTCAGACGTCAAGGCTTTCAAGCTCAAAGTAAGAACAAAGCCTTAAAGATTTCTCTTCTGTCTGGCTTTTTAACTTTAAAGCTTGTGCCAAAAGTGTTTTTGCCTTGTTTGATCCACAGATCTACAAGCACCTGCAGCAAACAGTGGCCACAGAAAGAGGTGGACCATGTGAACTAAAACAGATAAAACAGTCTGCTGTCTTTTCACCCTGTCCCTCTCTATTGAGTAGCCTCCAAGTATCTTGACAACCTTGCCTGGTATTTTGGCAGCAGTCCCTTGAGTGTTGATGTCAGCTGAGAGAGGGGAGGGAGGGAGGGACAGAAAGAGAGAGGGGAGGGGGAGGAGTGAGGGGGCTATTCAAGGCACTTGTCCTCTGTCTCCCTCTGAGCACAGAGGAGGGGGAGGCGCACATGAATTGAGAGAAACACACTCACACATTTTCACAGCCTGCTCTTCAGACTGACAGCAGCAAACGGAGTTGGGAGGCAGCACGGTGCATCAAGGCGGGGAAATAAAGAGGATTGGAAACAAGTGAGGCATCCACAGAGAAGAGGAGACTACAGGGTTTTCTCTTTTATCACTCTGGGAGCCAAACAAGGATTCCCCCCGTACTCTTCTTGAAGTGAACTTGCTCTGCTGCTAAGAGGACCTGCACCCTGCTATGGCAGCCCCGGTGGGACATGGGAACACCATCTCCCTCTCATCTTGCTCCTGTCTTTGTTGGACTACTCTCCTCTGGGCTCTCTTGACCCTTTCAAGCCAAGTGTGGGGATTTAACCTGGATACTACTCACACACTTCATAAGTTGGGAGACCATGGCACCTTTTTTGGCTTCTCTCTAGCACTTCACCAGCAGCTTACCCCAGAGTCTAAAAGCTGGTGAGTAGATGAATGCGGCACTGAACCTGTACCATGTGTGTCCTCTTTGACTTTTTGTTGCACCTCACATACAGAGCTGAGATGTGTGGTGTACCTGCACCTGCTCTGTATGCAAAATGTTCACCATACCATGAATTTTCTTTTTTAGTGAAGGTTGAAATCTGAAATGTGTGTCTGTTACAGTCAGTAGTTCTGTGCTGCACCAGTCTTCAGTTTTGCTAAATCATTGTTACACTCAATTCTCTGAACTGGGTGCAGGAGTTTTAGCATGTTTAATGTGCAGCACGTACTGCAAGAGCAGCCCATGAGCTCTAAGGTAAAAGACCATGATTTACAGTAAGTGGATGAGAGTATAGATTGTGCTGAGTCAGCTGGCAGGCAGTGATTTCTCAAGGAGGGAAAAAAGGTTTTTAAGTGAGCAGCATTTTTTTTAGAGCAGTTTGGGTCTGATGCTGACTTCACAGAAGGGGAATAGAGATACGAATGTGTCCAATAGTGTGTAGGGCTGAGTGTGTATGTGTTCATGGATGAGATCTGTGTTTGCTTGTATATTTGAATGTGTTTGCCAACAGCTGTTTTGCTGCGTCTTTCAGTGTGACTGGAACACACCCTCATGAGTTATAACAGCAGATCTGCTTTTAAATCATCCAAAAATGTTTACGGCATCACGATTAATAAGAGACAGTCTTTATTTACCTCTCCTAAAGCAAGAGGTTTCAATTGTATTTCATCTGAACGGGTTCCAGAGAGAACAGTTCTGTAATATATCTATAGGATATAGGTCTGATAGAGGTCAGTTGGCACATTCAGTTTACATCTTTGAAGGTTTTTGTTAAACTTTTCTGGTGTAAGACTTGGACACACAGATGTGTGGATATGTGTGATACTGTATGCATATGAACAGTGGGGAAATAATTATTCAGATTATGTTCTACACATAACATTATTTCTATTACATCTAAATAAAATTCCAATTTGAAAATGTAAAGGTTCAGACGCTGTATGAATGAAAGTATTTGTTTTGTGCAGATAAACTACTGCTGTGTGTTAAACTTTCCATTATTACCTTCAACAAGGATTTTAGGTTTTCAGTTCAGTTTTTTTTTTTTTTTTTTTTTTTTTCCAGTATTGTGGAAAAAATATTGTCGAATTTCCTTGAAACTTGGTGGAAGGGTGTAGAATGGGCCAAGGAAAAACACAGATTTCGATCACAGGGTGAATGAACAATTTTTCCCTTTCAATAGGGAATTTGGCCTCGGCCGTGTTCTGTTATAGTTCTATGTTAGTATCGAATTATATTGTATTGATAATTAATTGTCATGCTATTTTTTGTGAACCACTCATGTCAATATATTTCAGGTTAGATTAATCTATGATATTTAATAAAAACATCATGCAGTTGGATGTTTTTTATGAAAAGTCACTTAATGTATGGAGTACAAAATCTCCCTCTGAATTGTAGTGTTTAAGAATATACAATTGTTTAAAATAGAAATACTTAAATACAGGAAGCTTAAACCTATACTACACTTAATTACCTACCACCCCTGAATATAAGAAATACAAGGGAGATTATTTACTTCAGGTCCCTGTTTTGGAGCTCCATATTTAACCGTTGGCTCCTCAGTTTACTGGAGCTGGAGTCTCCCTGTCGCCTGGTCAGACCGGAGGAATGACATCAGCACACAGACACACAGACAGTCAGAGCGAGGGTCGTGGCCCCTCTTAAACCTGCTTACTATCCAGTAGCATTCCTGGAAGATATTTAAAAAAGTGACCATGAGCTTTAACACTTAATACTGTGGCCTGTTTCAAAATGCCGGAAGACTTCTGAGGCAAATGCCCATGCTGCACCAGTGGAGTTAGTGCCAGCAGGAGTCAATACAGTGATGTGCTGATGTGATGCACGTACCGGAAGAGAGTGGGATGAATAATGCTGTTTCCAGTATTCTGTGACCTCACACCGATTGTCTGCATAGATCACTTAGTAATAATGATTTCATCCCCTGATCATTTACTATATCTTTACATGACATGCAGGGTAGTCAGATATTTTGATGATAAAAGTACTTCACTTTGTTATAGATAATCCAATGTCCTTTAAAGTGGTTTAAAATAAAGATTGAAGACATTTTTCCAATCCAAATGTGGCTTCTGGGGAACAACAGAAACAAGTTGGTAATATCGTCATATCATCACCTTCTTAGTTGATATGGCAAATATTTTAGCAAACAGTGGCTTGTTTACACATCCAGCCGTAATGGAGCAACGTAATCAGTCTTTTGGAGTCCTGATTCTGACCACACGGCAAACTTAAAAAGGACATCAAAATACTGATTGTTAAGGTTAATTCATTCAACCTTTAAAATATCTACACGTTTGCCGGTTCCTCAAGAGAAGATGCAGAGATCATGTCCTCACTGGTACATCCCTTAGACTGGATGAGGACTTCTTTAGCATTGTGGATGAAGACATCTGATGTTATTGCACTCTAAGTTAGATAAATGTATTATTCAGATGGCAACAGAGCAATTATCTTTCCTGCCTGAAAAGTACTTTATGATAGTGCCCTCTCTGTGTTATTGCAGATCAGATCTTGGAGTTTAGTTTCCAAGGTGCTCCCATCTCATCTCTTCTCTTCCTCTCTTGATTTGCCTTAAACTAAATGTAATTAGATGCTATTGACTCATTTTTTCTCTTTGTATAATGAAGGTTTGGGTTACTTTTGCCCATGGCGCAAATGTGTTGTCCTCATTGTGTTTTGTGTCGCCAGGTTTAATGGTGAAAGTGATATTACTGCTTTGATGCTTTGTTCTTTGCTTACTCATGGCTGTATGACACAACCCAAAGCCTTAAAGTGCGAATATAAAACGACTTAGTCATACTGTCACCTTTTCTGGTTTGGGACTTGCTCAGATCATTGGAGTTTGTTTCTCTAAACGTCTAAAGCATCAGAGGAGTTATGTGTATTTCTTCTAAGGCAGGATCATACAATGTCAGGTTTCAGACACTCTGATTCAGATACAGCTGGCAGCTGTATGGAATAAATGTCTTTTTGTTCAGTTTTACAGTTTCGACTGCCCTTCAAACCCAACCGCCCCTTTTCAATATGGCAGCAAAGGTCACCCCATGTGACCCGATGATCTCATATTGACCGTGCTGTAAGGAGACCCTGTCAGTGACTTGTTGGAAGAGAGTTAAATAATGCCATAAGAGCCTTGATCTAGCTTCACAGACTTCTGTAAAGTGTCCCTATTATCTCTACCGGGTTTTTGTTTTCCTGAGGGCCCTAAGCTGAACTGTCTGATGCCAGACAGAGGATGAGATGAGCGGGTATTTCAGTCTGAGTTATGTGTGGGTCTGCTATTTATACTGTTATGAGAAGTGCTTCCGCTAATAGTTTACTGCCTGGTGAAGACAGGAAGCCCCCTGAGCTTTATCCCACCCCTGCCAATCTCCTGAACTCAGCTACTGCATGTTTTAATAGCAAGTCTGCCGGCATATACCAGTAAAATACATCTGTCATCAAACTCTACTATTTCTAACAATATGATAGATTTTGAAGATGTTTAAAAGATAATATGTGTCAAAGCAAATTTGGTAGCAATGTAAGGTTAGGCTACATATAGGTCGTTAACGAGAGGCTGTACTTATAACAACATTTGCTTCAGGCTAGATGCTAACAACAGCATGCTATTATGCTCACAATGACAATGCATATCATGCTGTTTACCAGGTAAAATGTTAGTTAGCTTTGTGTCTCCTGCGTGAGGAAAAAGTCAACGTTTACTTATTCTAATTAACATCATGTATACTTACATACTTATTTTAAGTCAAACTACGACCTTTGACTACAACTAAGCAAGGTCGTTTTCCAATGCCAACTTTGTGTTTAAAATGGCGACCATAATATAAAAGTAAATATGTTTTCCCTGAAAATGTAATTCAAAATGCAGTTTAGTTGTATGGAAAAGTAGCTTTGTAGGAGACAGGTTTGACATGCTTACACAATTAGCACTACAAACAAAGTTAAAATGCAGCTGAAGGGAATTTCAATGGTTTTGCAGGTTCATGGCACTATGAAAGGTTAAGGTATCAGTAACTATTACATTTCATCCTGAGGGGAACATGAATGTACCACTTTTCATGGAAACCCTTCTAATAGTTCCATTCACTTAAAATAACACATATCAGCTTCATGATGGTGCTAGATTAAAAGTTGGGGGACCACCAAAGGTCTATGTGAGATTTATCCTCCGGGGACAATTGATGTGTGTACACACATTTCGGATAATCGGTCCAATGGTTTTTGAGAGTGTAGGACCTCATTGACATTCCTAGAGCTGAGCTAAAAAAGACACAATGCTGCGCTGCTGATTGTCTCAGTTCGGGATCAGTATAGATATACTTAGAATAAACCCATGACGTTGGGATGAAGCACACCGGTTCCTGCATATATATATGTTTGTCTCATCTTTAAATCATACTGCACCACACACATTAGCTGGAAAACCCTCCAGATTTAATGTAAAGGTTGTTTCTTTTTAAAAGTGATTGGACGAAGGTGGGGGAAGGCAGTATTGCTTTGGTGTGGTGATGTGGGTCACAAATCATCTGTGATGGATCTCTGTCTGGCCTTGAAAGACTTCTATTGTGCTTATTCGCTATTCTGACACAAGTGTTAGCCTTGCCTTTATGTTATGTATTTAAATCGTTGCAGCATTTTTCTATTTATGGAATTTTAATTGGGAATTTCCCCCAAAATCATGTAGCTTACGTTTTTTTTTGCTTGCAGCATTTAGCCACACATTGACAACATTATTAGAGTGTGATTTATCTGTTGATGTCAGTAGATACGGGGTGTTGCATTGATGTCAGAGGGAAAGTAGAAGGTCTCAGGTTGCCTCAAGGTTCATATTTACCACGGACCTGCTCTGGTGCCTTACTGAGAGAGAGTGTCAATGCCGGTGGGGCCACAGGTAGCCAATTTAATCCCAGTCATAGAGTCTGGACTTTGGTTTCACTGGCTGAGTAAGAATCTACAACATAGCTTTCTGAAGCTGAACAAATCCTCTCATTGAACTGGAGGCTAGATTAACACAGCTTATTTTTGAATGACCTCTAAAAGGTTATAGAGATTGCAAGAGAAGTCAAATGCAAAGATAAGAAACTCAACAGTGTGCCGGTTTAAGCCATATCTTTTAGTTTTATTAAAGCAATATACACCTTTTTTGGAAATATGCTTATTTGTTTTCTTGTGGAGTAGATACAAAGATTGATACGGTTGGTGTCGATCTTCATTTCAAACTCTCGAAAAGAAAGCAGATAAGCATATTTCCCAAATCTTATTTTTTTTACATTTATGCTGTTTTTATACTTTCTTCCTTTTCTTTTTCCTACAGAATTTCATTTGGCTTTTGCCTTTATGAGTCAAACACGATACCCTCTGTATGGTACTGGAAGGCCCAGTACAATTTATTGTGTTTAATACACATATAATGTGTGTAAAAGAGGACCAGCATAGCTGCCTCACACATTCATAACAAAGAAGAATTTCTGGGGGTAATTTGCATTAAAATAGCCTTATAAAAGCTGCTTTTTCAAGCCTCAGCTTAAGAGTTGAGAATGAACCGACCCCCTTTTCCCTCCCTAATTCAATTCATGAGTTTTCTTCTGCTCTATCACTCTTGTTGCTAAATCTTCTAGGGGCCATTCATGTGAAAGCCTCGTAAATGTTGGAGCTCACACTGTTGCAGTGCTTATTTATATGAGAGATCAGAAGGAGCAAAGGGTAAATAGAATGCTTTACAGTCCAGCATGAAAACACACACATACAGACAAACGCACACACCCGCACACATAGACGGTTAATGCTCTTTACTAGCTCCCACTTTCTCTCTGTCTATTTAACATTCCCCATTCCTCCACGCTGGGCTGCCTGGACAAAAGCTCGGTGGGAAGCAGCGCTGCCTGGCCAAGAGCTTTCAGGAATATTACTCTGCGGACCACGTGCTCACTGGATTGAGAGGGACAATCTGCAGTGTCAGGAAGGAAACATACAACTTAGATCTGATGGAGTTGCAGATTAAATGTTGGCAGTGTAAGAGCAGCAGGAGCTGATTTTGCATCTGCAGTTTATAGATAGTTGGCAGGTAAAGTCCTTACAAGGTTTCTGGCATTGTGTTGCATTATTACACATAATTATCGTTTTTGTTGCTAATGACTCGTTTTTGACTTTGCTTTTTTTCTTTGCTTTTCATGTTAGCTAAAAAAACAAGTGCAGCGTTTAAAGCATTAGGCTACCTTGAGTTGACTACAAGTATAGTACGATCCATATGTGGGGGAGGGGTTCAGGCCTGATCGGGACCGAAGCTGCAGGGATGAATAAATCATGAAAGGCCCCTCCTTTGATTAAGTGTGTGTGTGTGTGTGTGTGTGTGTGTGTGTGTGTGTGTGTGTGTGTGTGTGTGTGTGTGTGTGTGTGTGTGTGTGTGTGTGTGTGTGTGTGTGTGTGTGTGTGTGTGTGTGTGTGTGTGTGTGTGTGTGTGTGTGTGTGTGTGTGTGTGTGTGTGTGTGCATACGTGCCCATTTGAGTTGACTCTGGTAAAGAAGCAGTTTAATCAATCAGCTTATGGCGGCTCTACTGGGATCTAATACAAAACTGAGGATCGGAAAGAAGCTATGAAAAGCCGACAGGAAGAGGAAATTACAAGGATGTGGAGGATTTTTGTTCGTTTTTATTGAAAGAGATTTGCTGATCATCTTTGGATATAAACCGTCAACATATTGTTCAATAAAAACATTGATGCCCTTTGTGTGATCAAAGTCACTTGCTAATCTTTTCTAATTTCCTCCAACATAAATGAGTTGAATAGATGCAATAATGTTAGCATGTGTCATCACTGTGGTAATCTTGTGTGGAGGTCAAGCCTGCAATTCTAATGTTTGTCTGTCTGTGTGATGGACCTGTCCACAATGTTTTTCTTCTCTTCACCCATTGCATGCTGCTTGTCCCGGACCACCCAAAATGATGACATGATAGACAGAAAAGAGTAGAAAGAGCAATTTAAAAACATGTAAATTATGAGATCTGGATAGACAGATCGATAGATGGATGAGTGGATAACGGTGGAGAAGAAAAGGAGAAGATAAAAGAAACAGGGGAGGGGCGGTGTAGGGGTTATGTCCTCTTTACACTTTGGACCTGAGGGCCTATCATTACCCCATCTATGCCTGGAAATGACTGTCCCCTTATTGATCAGTATTGGGGCAGCTGGTGAGCTTAGGACTTGTTAAAGATGCATGTGAAGTGAGGATGGGGTTACCATTGTCCTCTGAGAGCAAAGTGTCTGTTCCCTCCTCCTTCCTGGAACACACTTTCAGTGGTTGGAAATTCAAAGAGTTTTGTCTTTTCTGGTTGTTTTTTCTTGAATTGATATGAACTGTCCTTGTGATGTCCTTGAACAAATTCTATAAGCAGGAAGTTGAGTCACGTCCGTGGGCAGTGAACCACAATATCCCAAAGGGGTGTTTGCATGGCCTGGCAGCTGTTTCTGTCTCTCTTTTATCCCTTTATTGTGTGCTACCTAACCCTGTTTTCCTCCTTTGACCAGAGTGGGAGAGAGTTGAGATGTTTCAAAACTTGATGATTCACAGCCTGGTCACCTCATTCTCAGCTGTCATTTTATCATCAGCAAAACTGGAAGGGGAAACTGGAGTCAGGTGTGAAAGCATTTTCTGAGAATGATTGTCACAGGCGACGTTTTTGGACAGGTTGCAGTCAGTGTGCCGATCAGTAGTTTACACAGTTGTCGCACAGCCTTCTGTTGTCTAGTGTGTCCGAACATGTGTGTGTGTGTGTGTGTGTTTGTGAGGTTATGAACAAATATTCAGGTCCATTTGTACACTCATGCCTCCATTAAAGTCTGCATGCTTGCACATGTTTTCTTTTGCGTGTGTGTGTGTGTGTGTGTGTGTGTGTGTGTGTGTGTGTGTGTGTGTGTGTGTGTGTGTGTGTGTGTGTGTGTGTGTGTGTGTGTGTGTGTGTGTGTGTGTGTGTGTGTGTGTGTGTGTGTGTGTGTGTGTGTGTGTGTGTGTGTGTGTGTGTGTGTGTGTGTGTGTGTGTGTGGTGTGTGTGTCCAGGTCAGAGGTCACAGTCTTGCCTCAGGGTAACAGAAGGCCTAAAGAGCCCCCTGGCCCCCATGCTGATCCTGTAGAGCCACTGTCTGTATGAGCAACAGCCTCACACTGATCCCAGAAGGACATATGTCAAAGTGTGTGGGCAGACTGACTAGGAGGGATCAACTGACCAAACTAAATATTGGAAATATTTAGGCTGTATTTTTTTATTCAACACTTTTCCCAAACTTCCTAAAGCTTGAGAGGCCTGGACAATTCTAGGAAAAGGGTGGGTTTTAGAAATATTTTCAGTTGCTCTCTAAGGTGTGGAAAGCTTCTGTACATTGTTTCAATGGTGTGCAGTCAGATTGAGGCTCTTTGCAAACTGACCATGTGTGGCCATCACATTAACGCCAACATCCATCTCTCCTTTTCCAGCAAAGGTATTCTCTTTCCTTAAACAAACAAAACAGGATTCAGGAATTCTCTTGGGAGTACAAAATACATTTCTGCAGATGTTTCTGTAGGTCTGCTACTATTGCCATGTGTTTTCAGTAACAAAGACAAAGCAGTCTAGTTTAAAGCTTAATGTCAGGGGACTTTGAATTATAAAACATTTATTTTTAAAAATGTTACCAAACCAGGAGTTTGGACATCTTATCAACCCAACGCGTAGAATGCATCCTGCGATGAAACATGAATATAGACTACATACGATTTTACACGCTGCAAGTGCAAGGGTATGAGGAAAGAATCAACATTGCTGGGCTTAACCATGTTCGAGTCATCATATAGGATGGAACAACACTCTTGGGTGTTTCTCTTTTTGCAATCTTTCTTGATATTTAGAGAGAGGATGCCGGTCGGAATATTGATTGCATCTGTGATGTATTGTTGTCCAGTGTGTTGCCATCAATCTGCCTCTATGGGAAGCTGAACGCAGGGATGTGACTCCTGAGAGTGGGGGAGGAGTGAAGGAGAATGGGATTGTGTGTGAGGATGGGGTTTACATGGGGGAGGGGTGGTCAGGGGAGACTTTGGGGTCACTGCACATGCTCCCCTTAATGAACACATCGGTATGAGTCTAGTGTAATGAGGCTCCTGTGTGTGATTGTCATGTGTATGTGATGATTAGCCTGAAAATCAAGAAGGATTTATAGTGGAGGGTGGGCTTATAAGAAATTATTTCCGGAATTTTGACACGGTCATTTTTGTTATTTGGTTAGAAATCAACATTACACTTCGTCACTGAACTATGGTGTTTGATTAGAAAATAATATAACAATATTACTTTATTGAAACAGAAAAAGAGCTTCAATTAGAATTACCCCCGCCAAGATAGCAGCACCACATAGATCACAACACCTATTTGTTTTCCTATGGTATGTCCAAAGTAATTGTGGGGGAAACTTCTGTGTAGCAATGCATTGGGAGTCACCGACTCAGGAAGGAGACACGGTGAGAGTTGGAGCTTTTGATGTCAAACACTGATGGGTTTATTTCAGAGTATCGGCCGGAGGATTCACATCACAAGTCAAAGAGTCAGAGGTTCTGACTACACGGTAGAGTTGCCAGGTCAATTCTGAAGAGCCTCTCTCTATGCTAGACCTTTTAACTGGTTCACAGAGAGTAATCAACATCTCTGAAGGAGTAGACTAAACAGCTGGGAACACTGAACCACCTGCGTCCGACACTCATGGCCTCGAAGATTTCACATCTTAGAGTCCACAAACACCGATAAAGAAGTGCCTCAGTGTTCTCACAACAATTACCATTCGTGCCAGACAAGTTGACCGGTCACAAACTGGTGACAACAACACATATGACACCAATGCCTTTCCTTAAAGGAGATAACAGACGTCAGAGTAGATCATAAAACGTCTCAGAGCAAAAGGTTAGATATCTAGAAGAATTATTCCTTAACAGTAATGGTATTAATATAACTAGTTAAAAGGACCCAGAGCTGAAACCTGAGTGTCGTCATCGCTCACATCGAGGTTGATTTGAACTCTGGCTAATAACTTTAGATCAGTGTAAAATACTAGATTTACAATGACTTTACTTGATGGATCCTGGGGCTGAGAGGATGAAGGCGGTGTCCAGGTGCATGATCTAATCTGTGTATACAACATGGCTATGTAATATAACACAATCTCACCCACACAAACACACACTCAGGTATGTTGGTGCCGACTTTGTCACTATCACTCTCAACACCCTGATATCTCCCATCCAGCCAGCAGCAGCAACATACCCACAACTACTCATATTACACACACACACACACACACACACACACACACACACACACACACACACACACACCACACACACACACACACACACACACACACACACACACACACACACACACACACACACACACACACACACACACGTCAGATGTGGGTTTACTGAAAGATGAGCATGGCAGTGATCATCGTCTGACTCAATGCTGTACAATGAAGTGAGCTCAAAGTGAATGTGTTACTCAGACATGACATTTTATCTGTGTCGAATTTGGTTCATGTGTGCCTGTCTGGATGCATTATTCATCTCTGCCTAACTTAACTTCTTATAAACAGTTTCATGTTATGTTCAGGGCTGTGACAATTGCTGAGGAAACCCAGACAATATGGCCTTGTTGTCTTAAATCTATTTTTAAATGATAAATTACATTTTTCAAACAAAGAATCTTTTCATTTTTGGGAAAGACTAAGGGGAACACGACAATGAATGTCCTTACAGCAAAAAGGGCTGGAACTTATGATTATTTAATTTTTTTCATAATCAAAGGATTAATTGTTTCACTTAAAATGTAAGAAAATAGTGAAAAACATCTCTGACAATTTCTAAAAGCTCAGTGTTACATCGTAAAATGTCTTGTTTTATCCAACTATTAATCAGAAACAGTTAGAATATATACAATAAGCTTTTATATGGGAGAAAGTAAATCAGCATTTCCTTATAACAAGGAGCTGGAGCTGGCAAATGTTGGCATTTTACACAGAGAAATACTTTAAATTACTTTAATGATTAATCACAATTTTTGTCAGCTAATTATAAAAATGTGAGCTTTATTCATGATATTCTCTAATTTTAGAGAGTATGGAGGCATATGTGCAGGTTAATATTAGTTATTCATACTAAATTAAATTAGAAAAATGCAAAGCCAACATAAAACAGTCTGATCTTCCCTCACACGATCTCAACCATTATCCTCACTCTCTTCCCGCATCATTTTCTTTTTGAACTGCTGGTTGAACTCCTTATCTAAAATGACAATGAAATGTGACATATATACATTAATTGATTTGTCTCTGAGAAACATTTATGATCATCTCTTGACTTGAAGGATGGCCATGGCCCCTGATCATTTTTGTTTCATGGCTGTATACTTCATCTCTTTTGAGCTGTTCTCTCTGAAGAATTAGTCAAAATTAGATGAATATATATTTAGGTTGGGAGCCATCCAACTTTCCCTGCCAAATACTGGTGGTATAACAGCTGAACAGACCTCCCACCTCACACCCTGACACCTGCCTGCGTGTGCACATGTGGGCGGAAAGATGGGTATCACCTCAACTCCTCAACACAAACCAGAGCTCCTCAGGAATGTTAAAGCTATAAGAGGGATCAGATCTTATCAGTATTTTAGTGATAAATTCTTCCTCTTAAATCCCTTTTGTTTAACATCTGTTAACGCTGTTTTGCTGGGTTACTCCTGTGGACCACCAGTGATGTCTAGCAGTCGTTATTTCACATGAGCTGTCTTTGCTTTGGGTGGAGGTCTCATTAAGGTGAGGGGAATCATCCTGAGGCAACGCCCGGCTGCTCTTCAACAGAAGCACTCCGAAGTAAATAGAAAGTAAAGTCAGTGTGTTAAGATGGTTTGGATGAGTGTGAAGACAACGTTTTTTTTCTTACACTTGAAGAAGAAAAGATGTTGAGTCAAGGTTGCTGTTCTTCTCACCGTGCAAAATAAGTAAGATGTTGGGAAGTGCAGTTGTCTGGTCCAGCATGCTCAATTCTCCCTGTTCTCATTACATTTTACCAAGCAACAACTTCAAATATCTCAAGAGTAAATTATTATGACGAGTTCCTGCTGGTATGGCTGGTTGATGAGTGTCTGTGTCTACTTCTCTGTCTGTGTGGGTTACATGCAGGACTATCCGCTTGCTACATTTTATTTATAGTAAAATACTTGCCAGCCACAGAGATAACTCTAATTTAAGTATACACATAGCAAGGTAGATATGAGGGGGGTTGGTGATG
The DNA here is from genome assembly GCF_902827165.1 of Trematomus bernacchii. Classification (NCBI taxonomy): domain Eukaryota; kingdom Metazoa; phylum Chordata; class Actinopteri; order Perciformes; family Nototheniidae; genus Trematomus; species Trematomus bernacchii. The sequence goes on from NW_022987698.1 coordinate 6,935,960, forward strand.
GGACCTTTTCACACAGGCTTTACAGCTTGTGTCTACTCACACACCGTCGCTATAATTATATGTAAGCAGCAGGCATATTGAAACAGCTATTGTTGTGGCACTCAATTTAAGGTTCATCCCTTTGTCGGGCTTTGTTGTCTTTTTTCCCAACCTTACAATATGCTTATTATACTCTTTCCTTCGCCTCCATTTCCCCACGTCTCGCTTCCATGCATATGCCACGGCTGACGGTGTTGGGTGGAATGTGGCTCAACGCTCGGTTTTTAAATAGCATCCTAGCCTGAATCAGCCGCTCCAAATAAGGCAGAGGGCAGTGACACTGGCCCCAAAATATCAGCAACCACCTCACTGAGAATAAAACCTTTCCTTGCCTTGATAGTGAAGGGTGTTTGATGATAGCTACATCATTATAGTGAAAAGGAGATGGAGAACATGCAGATACACAGAGCTGTTTCGAATCAGCTTAAAGTCGAGATAACATATTTGGTGGTCTCGGCATGGTTGGAATAACTTGAGTTACAGGTGTTTGTACTTTACAGTAATGGTGCCTCAGGTCAGCCGAGGCTGTGAAATGTGCCCACAGTCACATGTAAAATGTTAGCTTTAATAATAGCGTTTAACCAGTTGCAACTATCATTAGATTTTATGTAGGAGCCTACTTGACTTACATGAGATGTTAAGTTACTGTCATAAACCCTATACTAACAGACTCTACCATGAATTCAGCAATGAAAATGTTTCATTAAATAAATGTTCATTGTTTTGTCCCTTTAGGATCCTTGTGGGAGCCCCACAGGCGGCGGGGCAGGGCCTGATGAGGGGCACTCGGCCAGGAGCTTTGTTCAAATGTCCAATCACACCTGAGGAGTACGACTGTGAGAGGGTGGATATCGACGGAGAAGGTGAGTCAAGTAGAACTTTAATGATTAGTCAGTTATTGATTAGCAGCAACAATGTGGTGCTAATTGAGTCAGCTGTAATTTAGATAATAGACTTGGTCATTTAAAAAAAATATGATTAGTTTAAGCATCTCCAATGTGATTATTTGCCTGTTGTGATGTTACTATTGTTGCTTTCCTTGTTTTTTTTCTTAATCATTTGGGGTAGTTTGTTTGTCAACTAAAACGGACAGTTCAAATATGTCAACATGCTTAATACTGGTATTGCTGAATATTGTAATGGGCACTTTTTTACCAATTGCTGACTTTTGCCCACATGATCAAAGAAATTCGAATAATCCAGAAAATAAACCACAGACTTTTACATTTTTAGACAGCCTTTATTATTCAAAAGTTTCTATCTCGTGTTTGACATTTATTTAGTAATTTGCATTACATTAGAGAAAAGTTTACTGTGTGTTCAACTTCAACAACAAAGTGCTGTTTGCTTACTGTGGCTCAGATCCTAATTGGTTTACAATATGGGAACTGTTATGATGTGAAGCCATTTCCTTCTGCGTTTTCCCTCAGTGGATCTGGAAAGAGAGAGCAAAGACAACCAGTGGCTGGGAGTCACTGTCAAGAGTCAGGGGATTGGAGGGAAGGTGGTGGTAAGTGAAGGCCACATCCTGTTAATGTACCAGTGAAGGAAGCTATGCTGTTCTTGTTGTTTTGCTTCTGACCCAATGACTTGTGAATCTAGACCATTTTGAGGTTTGGTTAATCTGTATTAACCTTTTCGAAATGTATGTTCGACGTTGAAGACTAGCTTTTCTGAATGAGTAACAACAGTAACAGTACCAACATATAAATCCTGATCATTAATACTCCATTTCCTGTCCCTCACCAGACCTGTGCTCACCTGTATGAGCTCAGGCAACGTGTTGGTCAATCTTCAGAGACCCGTGATCCCATTGGACGCTGCTACGTTCTGAGTGATGATCTGACGGAGCGGGACGACCTGGATGGAGGGGAGTGGAAGTTCTGCGAGGGCCGGCCGCAGGGACACGAGCAGTTTGGCTTCTGTCAGCAGGGCATGTCCGTCAGTTTCACCCCAGACAACGACTTCATTCTGTTTGGGGCTCCAGGAACCTACAACTGGAAAGGTAAGGTGTCCGATTCACCCGCAGAACGCAGAATCACTGTAACAACTGTCAGGTCTTCCTTGCTATGGATTGTTTTGACCAAAATGGTGATGCAGTTTTAAAGTTGCAAAAGAAATGTGTTTGTGCACTAGGTGGCAGCAAGAAAAAGATATTTAGACATGCATTGTTTCATTTTTTATCTGAATCACAAGGATGAATGTAAATCTGAGTGATTTTATGACATTTTTCAATCAAATTAATTAAATAGTACTTTACTGCAATTAATGTGAACTATGGAATAGAGCCAATCCTTGTAAAGTGTGTAATTAAAACACACTATTAGGAGAACTATACTGTTAGGGATTGAACATTGAATTGATTAATAAACCAATCTAGTGATTGGAAACAGACATTATGCAGAGAAGCGGTGTGCACTTAATCAAAGTAGGCAATAATATTTAGTTGGTGCGGTAATCATATACTGGATTGATTTATTTTGTTCGCCACATGAGATCAATGCTATTTGATTCACACAATTCATACATATCACATTCTAAAACATGCAGAAGTCTGCATTTAGTGTACCGGATTTGGTTACAAAAATTACAACATACAATCATTCCTATATTGTAAACACTTTCCTCCTTCAAAATACTTTTTTATTTATGCCCAACGTTGAACATGTGTATAATTTGTGGTTAGTGTAAGATGGTTAAGGATGTTGATTTTATTGTAGACTAACTAAACATTTTACAATGACTTGGTGTACACACTGATAATTTGGACTTGCCATGTGTGCAAGTATGCAACAAATCACACAAGTGTGTTTGTCTTCTGTTATCCGCTGTGTGTGTGCTTGCTGTGCCCTCACCTGTTTCCATTCCAGGTGAGATGCGTGTCCAGCTCCTAAACCAGACTCTGCTTGACCTCGGTTTTTACGACGACGGGCCCTACGAGGTGGCAGATCAGAAACAACTTAATGCCCAGCTCATCCCTCTGCCCTACCACAGTTACCTGGGTAGGATCCGCCCTCCCTGCTCACTGCTGCCTGTGCACAGGAGAGAGAGAGAGGGCCGGTGGAGGGTCGACACCACGGCTCAGACTGCACTCCAACATGGCCGCCCAAACCACGGGAGCTAATAGCAGCTGCCAAAAATGCCTCTAACTGCTCATTCCCTGTGGATTATTTCTGGATGAGCCTATCTGTGACTCAGAGAGCCCTGAATGTAACTCCACCTCATTTTTGTAGGGCTCTACCATGTGAATGTGGGTGGACATGTGAAAAATGTCAATAGCTTTTTGCAGCCTGACCTTAATTCTTATGATGCCAGTAGCCTTTCTCACTCTCAAGGGAAATATTAACCGCCAAAAAAGAAATCATCCCAATAACAATGACGTTATCCTTTTTCCATCCACTGCCCTCTTCTCAAAACAAAGTAAAGCAAGTCAAGATGTTGAATAGGGTGTGGTAGCATCAGTGAGAGTGCAGTCTGAGCCTGAAACGTCGTCTCTCCACCAGGTGGCCAGCGGTTCTGCAGGACCTATGCGGCACCACAAAGACAAAGCATCAATCAATCACAGCTTGTCTCACCTGCACCTCCCTCTCCCCCCTTTTTTCCACTCTTTTCACTCTTTTTCCCTCCCTCATCATTTCACCACCCCATCACTCCCCTCCTACACTCGTCCTTCTCTTCTTCTTTCTGTCTTTCTTTTCCTGTTTTGGGCCATAGGGCTCTTGTTCATGGCTAGCCCGATTGAAGATGCACTGCTGTACAAAACTCTGGAGCCCTCCAGCCGGCCTACAGCGTTTGAGGATGTAGCTCATAATAGCTACTTAGGTTTGTAGGCGTGCAGTGTTTTTGTTTGGACCGGATTGGGCTTGTAGTGGAAGTAGTCCTCCGTCTTCCTCCGTCTGCGTCTCAATCTTTTCTGCTAATTCCAGATAGTTTTTTTAGTGTGTAATTGATGTACTACATGGGACCTTATCACCTGTACTGTTATAAAGAGACAGCCATCTAAAACTGCATTTTTTCCACTTTTACTATTTAATTTAATTTAATTTATTCTAATTTAATTAAACTTAATTCAATTTCATTTATTTATGATAATCTTTTCCTCTTTGTTTATAGCTTTTTGATTTGTCAATGGCAGTGCGATGGTTGTCTGTTTGAGTAGCAGCGGGGTGTTTGTCTGTTCTGTCTGTAGATATCTGTTGTCTGTAGTGTGTTCAGTCAGTCTGCATGTGTGTGGGTAAGAAGCTTTCCAGTTGGTGGTGGTTTTCTTGTCAGTCATAGATTTACTAAATCGCTTTAATGATACCGAAAAACTCAACTAACAAACAAAACAAAGATTGTACCTCCATGCTAGCAGCTCTGAGAGTCTGTACTTGGCAAAGTGGTTGTTTAGCCGGTATAATAATTACACCGTTCATCTTCTTAGTTTAGTGTGTTGGCATGCTAACATTAGCTCTAAAAATAAAGTACAGCCGAGTGTGAAGCGAATGTCATTAGTTTTAGAGGTTTCCATCATTACTATTCATCCTGAGGGTATCATCAATGTGTGAACAACATGTCAAAGCATCAATATAATAATTGCAGATGCATTACATTCAAAACAATTAATGCCCTCCTTTATCCTCTGGAGACCATGGATGTATTTAAAAATGGCTACTCATCCAAAGGTTGTTGAGATATTTCAGTCTGGATCCAAGTGGTGGAGTAAAGATTGTTTTGTTACAATATATTACAAATCTCTAGGTATTCAGTGTCCATGTGTGAAGACTCTTCGCCTGCTTAACACAAGCTGTTTTATTGTTCCAGTTATTACTTTTCACTAAGTGTGTGGATCTACCATACATCTTTTCATTCACATACCTCCAAGCCTGCTTACCCTGCCGCTCTCCACATTGAGCCGTCTCCTTGACAACGCTAATTCCCACATGACCTTTTACCTCTCATTTATAACTCACATGTTCCATTGATCCTAACCAGATGCTATGCCACACCTCTGCATGCTTACTGAAATGATAGAGGCAGTGTTTAGCTATTCATGATATTATTTCCTAACCGTCTTTGAATCAGACTTATCAAAGGATTATTTTTTCATACTGTATATAGTGGCTTCAACCATAAATGATGTTACAAAGAGCTGAAAATAAAAAGATCCATACTTTTGATCTCCACCAAGGCCAAATCAAATCCTTTCAGAGAGAATAGAAAAGAAAATATTGCTTATTGCAGGGTGTTTGGAGGTCTAATGCCAAGTGCAACATCCTTGGAAAATGTGGTCCAGTTTTCCATTTACAGATAAAGACAATATGAGAAAATACAGTCTGATCCTGTACAATGTGTTACATCTACTGCTCTGGTCAAAGCAATAATCATGATCTTTACTTCATTTAGTTTTGACTTTATTTAGCTTGAGTACCAAAAAATGGAATGGAAAAAACAGTGATTATTTCTAGCAATTTGTAAAAATGTATTTACAAATTTAGTAGTATAGAACAGAAACAAAAGTAAAGTGTAAAGAGACAATACATAATTTTAACAATTGATAGATATTGCCGCTGTGACAAGACAGTACACTACAATATTAAATATAAATGGCAATCTGTGCTCGGAGAGCGCACTGATAATACAATTTGGCAAACAATATATATTAATGCTAATAGTTGTAAAGACAAGGGTATCTATAACTGAACATGGCATTAAGGATGCACCTTCCACAGAACGGGATTAAAGTAAGTGCTCCTCAAAATTGTAATAATGAGTTTTATATTTGATTGAACAAAAAGCAATAATTTAAATCATTTAAAATGAAACCAAATACTAAGCCTCAAAGTGTAGCTCTATTGTGATTAAACTGCTCAGGCTTGCAAAAATGAAATGCAGTTGCCATTTTTTTCAACAACACACACTGGTAATGTATAAACAGTTCAAATCATTACATTAGTGTGGCATGAAGAAATAAACTAAAATAAGGAATACAATAGAAGAAAGTAGATTATATAAAAGTAGCAGTGAAGGAAAGAATAACAGTGTATACAATACACACCATGTTTGTGTGTAAACACCTGCAGCGGGCCTTTTAGAAACCTTTTACTGCCTTAAGCCTTTATTCCCCATTTAGTTTTATAGAGCCGCCCGGTGTGGAATAGCAACACATTTGGTCTCTGTCCGTGGGTTTTTACAGGACTTGAGATGCACAGTGTTGCATTCCTCACCTGCCACCCTGGAGCTGCTCACTGTTTGTCCCGTCTCCCCCTGCATGTGTGCTCAGCACTAACAGATGCCCCCCCTCATGTTATCATAGATGATTTCACACCCTATCCTCTGCATGTTTTGAAACAAGTGAGGCAAATTGCATGTGGTTGCTTCTATTTAGGGGAAATGTTTGATATGATGTGCTATTTTTCACAGCTTTATACGAATATTTCACAATTTGTCATGAAGCTAATACACCCACACACAAACACACACTAACCCCTCCCCCTTTCACTTGGTCACTTTGCTCCATCTGATTTATGCACACATTCCTCTACACACACACAGAAACACACACATGAAGACCCACACTTCCACACAAAAGAGGGATGCTTTAGGTTATAAATCTGATTAACGTCCACCCATTATGTTTACATCCTGCCTTGACTTCAGGCACTGATACAGAGCAGTAGCATCATGAATCTCATGGGACATTAGGCAAAGCCCCATACATCTCCCTCTCTTAACATCACAACCCGCCTTTTCTGCTCTTACCAGTGGACACACAACCAATCGCAGGCCTCCAGCTACATGCGCCTTCGAACACATGCACACAGGACATTTACACCCATCATGAGTCTGGCATAAAATCAATAGTCACTTAAGGCACACATTTCATTAGTAAGAAGATGAGCAGAACATGCTACACAGAGAGGAGAGCCTCTGAGGTCAATACTAACCGCTGACCCTTTCCTCCGTCCTGACTTCCGTCTTCCAGGGTTTTCTGTGGACTCTGCCATGGGGATAATAAGCCTCAGGGAGCTGACCTTCGTGGCAGGTGCACCTCGGGCCAATCACACGGGGGCAGTGGTGCTGCTAAAAAAAGACAACGTGTACCGGCTGGTGCCACAACACATCATCTGGGGCGAGGAGCTGGCCTCGTCATTTGGGTACTCCGTTGCTACGACGGACCTGAACCGGGACGGGTGAGGACATGCTGGATGATAATTGTTTAATAGATAATACTGGTCAGTTGTTGAAGAAGTTTTCCTGTCATTTTTATTTTGAAATACAAATATTTTCAGCTGATTTACCTTAAGAGTAAAAAATACTAATTAGAAACTATGGCCCCTTTAAAGGTGGGCTATGTAATTTATTTCATGGAATGCTCTTAACATCCCGATAGCAATGAATATATTAAATGCTTTGACAAAAAATCCATAAAAAAATGTCATCTGTGGAAGCCGTAATACTGTAAAAAGCACGACCAATCATTTTAGCCGGCCCGGCTAAAATAACTGGATGGCCTACCTGCCTGTCAGCCTTCCATCTGTGCACAAACTTATCTCGTGCCCTCATTGGTCATGTGCGCGTTTGTGTGTGTTGGAGAAGGGGCTCTGTAAGGAAGTGGCAGATTTTTTCCGGCTGTGTATTTTCAAATTCTAGCGCACTCGAGCTGGTTTTTCCAAAATGACCTACCCCACCTTTAAATTCAACATTTTGGAAGAATCATGGATTAATTTATATTACAGTACTTTACTGTATGGTTGAGGTAAAGCTAATTTAAAAACTTTATATGATTTTAAGTAGTCATCATATTTTAAAGGTTATTGCACATTTTGTATATGTACTGTAAAATCTTAATCTAAATGTAACAAGCAACCATACAGCTGTGAACGAAATGTAGTGTGGAGGAAAGTACAACATTTGCACTTGTAAATGTGGTGGAGCAGAAGTATAAAGTTGCAAGAAATTAGATATACTTGTAAAGTACCTTCAAATAGTACTTTTGGTTTTGGATAAGAGGTTTTCTTGGCTTCTAAGAACTCGAATTAAAAGACATCTTCTGACTCTCTGTTTCTGTCCCTAGCTGGACAGACCTGATTGTTGGAGCTCCTAACTTCTTTGACCGTAAGGCAGAGATTGGAGGGGCTGTGTACGTGTACCTGAACCCCTTCGGTCACTGGGACGATCATTCCCGACCCATCCGTCTCAACGGGACCTACGACTCCATGTTTGGAATGGTAGTCAGCAACATCGGTGATCTGGACCAGGACGGGTACGGAGGTGAGAACAACCCACAATCTCATACACTGATAAAGTATGTAAGAGTTTGACATTAAATATGTATATTAAAAAATAACTACGACATTTAAGTCAGAAAAAACATGCACAAGTTACTGCTGCCACTGCTGTGGGTTATACTTTAACTTCGGATATAGCCTATAATATAATAAAAGAAAGAAGTGTCCAAAGAGTTTTTTCAGTCTCAACTAACACTATTTGAGCATTAACGCCTTTCCCACTTTTCATACTGTGTTGGTTTTAAACTACTCAGCTGTAAACTGTAGCTAACTAAATGAATGCTTGTTTTTAACAATGATTTCCATATCTGTTCAGATATTGCTGTTGGGGCACCGTTTGATGGAGATGGCAAAGTGTTCATCTACAGAGGCTCAGATGCTGGAATTGAAACAAAGCCAGCTCAGGTGAGTTGTAGACAGTTTAGGAATGAACCAAGAGATTGAAAGTTAATATAGAATGAAGAATATAAAATGAATAGTGCAGTATACATTTAGAATAAGTGAAGACAAGAGGGACAGTACCAATTTTCCATCATTATATGATGGACATGGTTTATTTATTAGTTTTTAAATCTTCAACTATGATGAATGATCTTTATTTTTTGTACCATCAGGTACTGGATGGTCGTGACTTTGATGTGAGACGATTTGGATACTCCATCTCAGGGGGTTTGGATATTGACAGTAACCACTACCCAGATATCGCCGTGGGCTCTCTTAATGACTCAGTGGTTCTCTTCAGGTGAGATTCATTTAGAAAAACAGAACAAAATACTTTACTTGGTATGCATTTGAAATATAAAAGCTCAATGTTAAATATCCTATTGTTGATAAATCTGATCAATTCCAAATCAAAGCAGACACTCAAGAAGCACACAAAATAAAAGCTCTATCATAAATCTTGCATGTTTACTTGCATTTTTCTTCACAATGAAACCACAATTAAGTCATAATGTGTTCTACCTGACACACTCTTGTGTTTTTGATCCATCCCAAGGTCTCGCCCAGTCATCCATGTGCTCCGAGAAGTATCTATCGACCCTCAGTACATTGATCTGGAGCAGCATAACTGCAAGGGCCGAGAGGGAGCCTGGTAAGAGCTTATATTGGGACACATTCTTCTTTTGAATTATGTTTTTCTCTATGATTTAATGGATCATCTCAATCATATGTAGTGGTTAAACTACTGTATAACAGATATACATATTTACGCTTTCCACTGTCTGCCTTTTTTAGCGTGGAGGTCAAGGCCTGCTTCACCTTCACAGCCCACCCAGAACACTACTCCCCGCACATAAGTAAGTCACTCCTCGCTTTCCAAGACCATTTTTGTTCGTCACTTAAGTGGGACGGAAGTCATTTCTATTTACAGTGAAAAGCAACCTTATCTGTGTGTGGAGTAACATTAGACTTTATTTTGATAAAAATCACAGCTGTGTAATACTGTATTCCCTCTGATGGGGCTTCATCTATGTGTTGTCCCTGGTGGGCTCTTTAACAGCTCTATGTGTGTGTCCTGACATTTTTTCCTTCTCTCTTGTTGTTTTTTACTCCCATCCAGCCCTGGTGGTGCACTTTGAAGCTGACACCGAGCGCAGGAAGTTGGGCCTCCCACACCGTGTTAACTTCCTGGGACGCAGTTCCCTGGAGCCGGAGTATACTCAGACAGAAGAGGTGGAGCTCCATCGGCAGCGACACCCTGTGTGCACCACCGCTACCTTCCAGCTCCATGTCAGTAACTTAGATCTGTTGTCCAGATACAATTCATCAACCACAGCTGTTGTGGTAGTGGAATAAGGGATTTGTACTTAGTTTGAGTTATTTGTTAACAATAGCAGGTGGTTTTTGATCTTCGTTTTTGCATTCAAAAGTGGTGGAAACATAATACTTAATAAAAATGGTAAAAGTATATAGCGTGTTTTTAACATTCTACCATTTGTACTGAATTTAATTTACATTCAATATTTTTACTATAAAGTTAAATTGCTATATCTCCACTCTTTCACACCATAAACAAACTCTTTGACCAAATATTTTTGTTAAATTTGGTTCAAATCTCTGTCCATGCAGGATAACATCCTTGACAAACTGCGCCCCATCTCATTGGCGATAACCCACGAGATCAAGCCTGTGCCCCCCCGCAGACATTCGGGTGCCAAGAAGCTGGAGAAGCTGGCGCCTGTTCTGAGTGTTTCCCCGTCCAATACGCTGCACTCTGAGGTCTGTAACAAAAGAAAGCTCAAGTATTTTACTGTCTTGATTAATTTTAATGGGCCACACTTGCATGTAGATTAGATTATACAGAAATGAAAAACTTCCTATCAACTGTTTAATTCTTATGTAAGTCAAACTTGTCATGGCTTATGAAAGTCTCAAATATTACATATAAACAAACCTAGCTGACAATTTGTGTTTAGAACATTAACATTGATAAACATGCAGCATTCCTTTTTGTTGTAGAAACATGGGGATACAGTCTAAACATGTATCGCTTCATTTGTTTTCGTTGTTCTCCTTTTAACCACCACATGTCTGCTGCTTAATAGAGATGTTATGCATTATGATTAAAACCGTGTAATGCAACAAGGGCTGCAAGCGGTTAACATTTACAAAAATACAATTTCTTCTCAATCACTTACTTTGTTTCTTAAAGTTAAAGGTAACAACTTTAAGTGTCTTGTTCTATCCAATATTTGGAAACCAAAATAAATTAAATACACTTTGTGTATGTATTATTGGCTCCATGTTCAGCTTTAAATGCAATCAAAATGTTTTGTATAATGCACCATTTCAGTATTTACCATTCTACAAAAATGTAATCTTGTTTTAAAAACCTGACAGTAGACGAAGATTGTGTTTTGAGATTTAAAAAAAGTACTTCACGTCTTCCTCTTTTACCCTCTGCAGGTGAACTTCCTGCGAGAAGGATGCGGCAGCGACAAGATCTGCCAGAGCAACCTGAAGCTGAGCTACCAGTTTGGAACAAGACCCCTGACCTCCGACCTCTTCACCCCACTGCCAAAGTAAGTGTCTGCTCAGCCCACTCTGTGTGGGCTAGACTGTTTCCTAGGGACACCAACACAAACGTTCACGTGTGTCTGTTTTTATAGTGTGTACAAATTGTTTTAGTGTTGAACGAGCATCAACCAGAAACATTTGCTCGATGCCTTTCAATACTCACATCTTATCTTACCGTATAATGGATGTTATCCTGGCGTTCACTGGATTCTAAATGTCATGTTTTTTAAATGTATCTTTTGGTACAGGATAATATTTAGGAACGTTATCTTTAAAGGATTTATCAATTTATATGGTTGGCTTTATACTAAGCCCTATTATTTCAATTTCAATCCTTTAAGACACTTAAAGGGTGCTATGTCCCTTTGAAAGGTTATCATACTGTCATTTTGAATCACTTTCAAACAGATATCTTTTTTAAAACTAGCTTTAAATGTAAAAAGTGCTCGTGAAGAGAGACTTGAAAAGAGGAATTTAACAAATTATATGCCCAAAAGTTTGACTTATTATAAGGTGGTGCATATCTTTTTTATCCAACTCATAAAGAAGACAATCATGTTAGATTACTTCAAAGTGCAATGATGTCGTTTTTTCATTTTTTCTCAAGAAAACCATGAATGTGTTTTCCCCTCTCTCCTCATGTAGAGATGACGATGAAGTGCAGGTGTTCTCGCTGTCGGACAATCGGCTGGTGGTGCTGGAGATCACTGTCACCAACACGCCCTCTGACCCTGAGCACCCCGAGGAGGACGGAGACGACGCCCACGCCGCTCAGCTGCTCATCTCCCTCCCCAACACTCTGTCTTACGCCGGCTCAAGGATCCCACCACAGGTATCTGCTCTATTAAGAACACTCTTTTTTTACCAAGTATGTTTGGATATCTGTTTGTAATGATAGTATTTTTTTGATATGCTATCTGTCTCTAGATTAGATGCCAGGCAAACCAGAATGGCTCCCAAGTCGAATGTGACCTCGGAAACCCTGTGAAACGCGACACTAAGGTACGAAAACAAAAGAGTGTGAATTCAGACATGTAGCCCTTTGCTTCTTGTTGTCACCTGTCTCTAACCCATTCAACTCCAAATTACCAATGTGTAATACAAACAAAAGTGCAAAAACTTTGGGGAAATGGGGAGAAATCAGGAAAGAAATATGTAACTTGTGGTGGAAAAATATATACAGTATATGTTTTTAGATCATTTCATATATTTTCAGAATTTTATAATTTCAGCATTAAGAGAAATTATGTGTTGTTATTTTCACATATCATTTATATTTCATTTGTTGCTATTTCAGCTTAAATTCTCCATCAACTTGAGCACATCAAACATTACAATTGAGACCACTGAGTTGACAGCAGATCTCGCTTTGACAACGTAAGTCCTCTAAAATGTTCTCTTGAAAACATGATGTATACAGTATGTATGTATTTTCACAACATCAAGCACATCAAGCTCTATACTGTAAGTGCTAATATTTGACTTGTTCAGGCCAAATAACCCTTTGATGACAGTGTTTTGTTGTTTTGTCCTCAGTATCAGTGAGCAGCCCGATCTGGTACCAGTCACAGCTTTTGCTAGAGTTGTGATAGAGCTCCCTCTGTCTGTCAGTGGGTGAGTGAAACCTTTTTCTTTTTTTTATCTCTGTTAAATCTGTATGAGGCTAGGAAAGGTTGCTATTATACATTTTGCTAAAGTTATGTTATTATGTATCGGCATTTTACAACTCTTTATAGACGTTATGTGATGTTTACACTGGTATATTCTATATATTGTGTGCATCACATTCCACAACATTTAGCTTGTATCTTTTAGAATCGTTCAGATCTCATCAAAAATGTTAACTGAGGTTTTCGGTGCAATGCATGTATGCTTTATGCAGCTTTGTGAATGTGTGCAGCTGTCTGACCCCTTGATGTGAATGTGTTCTACTGTAGGCTTGCTCGTCCTCACCAGCTGTTCTTCAGCGGGACAGTGAGGGGAGAGAGTGCCATGGCCAGTCTGGAGGACATCGGCAGCCCTGTGGATTTTGAGTTTGTGGTGAGGAACTAGTGTGTGTGCGTGTGTGTTATTTTGATTGGCATCAATGCTGAAAGAAGTCCCACATCCTAATATAATCTCTTTTATATATTTTTTACATCAGGTGATTAATACCGGACAAGCTCTGCAGACGCTTGGTTCGGCCTTCCTCAACATCATGTGGCCTTACGAGCTGGCTAATGAGAAATGGCTCCTGTATCCCGCAAGCATGAAGTTTGAGGGTCACCCAGAAACACAGTGCACCGCAACGGGGGCCTTAAATCCTCTGAAGCTACCCATTTCTTCACCTGCAGGACTCCAACAGGCTGTTAATATAAGGGTAAGCAGAGCACAGTTTATTTGACTAATTGGCAAGGAAATCTATACGACACCACCAATTAAGACAGCACAGTCAATCTGCATCCACTTAATGGCCACGGAAGGTGCAGTCGATTGTTTTATTTTGGCTTTTAAATATGTATTATTTATATTAGTTAGTTGTATGCCATTAATAAAACAGTACCATACAATAGAAAAACTCTTTATTTGGTCTACATTCTGGTGTTTCTGACTGCAGAAATTCAAGAATTTGTGCTGAAAATGTGTTGATGTGTTAGATGACAAAAACAATCCTTTCCTTACAAAATATACTGTATACATACCATATTTTGTGGATGCAACTGCATATAAACGAATGTGTCGTTGTCATGACTGAAACATTTTCCTCCTGTGTTACATACAGTACATCGTGTCAATGTCATGTTTAAGGCCTTTTGTCAAACATGACTCATCAAAGGAGGCTGATTCATCTCTGCTTGTATGTGTCACTTCCACCAGGCTGGGCGAACGCGCCGCTCCCACCCAGAGGAGGAAGGTCCAATGACGACAAAAGGCAGCGTGAGACGAACCACGCCAGCTGTGGCAGCCTCGGAGAGACGCAAGTCGCTCAAACTGGTAAGAGGGAAAGGAAAATGTTGCTGCCTACACCTGTCACCAGTTAATTTGAAAAAATAAATCCTACAGTGCTAAACTGTCACCCCTTTCTCCAGGACTGTCTCTTGGGGTCCGCTCGCTGTGTCCTGCTGCAGTGTCCCCTCCACAGCTTCTCTGGTCAGGCTGTCCTCAAGATCCATGCCAGACTGTGGAACAGCAGCTTTATAGAGGTAAATAAAAGAAACCTGTCCTCTTTACATCTGCACCTCACTGCACATTATTAGCTTCAGTCCAGCTGTTTGCAACTGCTGCCGGCACTCACATGTGAAGCGAATGAATGATGACTGCAGCAAGTGCATTTACAGGATGATTAACACGAGCTTTGATGTGAAGGCAGTAGGAAAACTGTGAAGACAGCTGTCAGCTTCGACCACTGAGAAACTGGCAGCTGCTGATACATATTCAGATGATATCTAAGAGTGACAAGAAATATACAGTCAACATGGCAGTTTTCTTGTTTAGTCCTTAGCTTATCGCCAAATAAATCAAGATGTCGCCGCAGACTGTATTACTTAAAGGGGACCTATCATGCAAAATGCACTTTTGTACGTCTTTTATACATGAATATGTGTCCCCGGTGTTCCAGGGAACTCACCAAGTGTCAGAAAACACAACCCTCTCTATTTTCCTCCATACCCAAATCTCTAAAAAAGGGGCTGCAACGGATCTGATAAAAACTGATCCAGATTTGAACACTGTCCTGACGTCAGGACGGTGGCGCTACGGCTATTGGGCCAACTCCACCAATCAGGAGGAGACCGCCACGGCCATTGCCGTTCGAAAGCGCTGGAGACGCTGTAGTACATGTCAGGCCAGTAGATGGTGCTGTTCTCACAGAATCTGCCCAGAGCTAGAAATTGTCAAATTGAGCAAAATGAGGCATGGCTAAAATGCATGATCTGTTTGGTATTTTGAAAAAAAAAAAAGTATAAATATGCCTTATATAGGTATGGTCCTACACTATATTATTCAAATATAGCATGATAGGTCCACTTTAAAATGGGTCTTATTTCTAAAGTTTTAGTCAACGTTATTATACTGTATATCAATGATGGTTCAAACTGAAAGACTAAGTTATAAAACAACAGAATGTCCACTTTCATATGAAGGCATCCTTGCCTGTTTTAATATGATGTGATATAACCTGTAAATTGTATTATTCATCCTGTCTGTCAGGATTTTTCGGCGGTCAGTGCTTTGGAACTGCTGGTCAGAGCCAACATCACTGTGAAGTCCAGCATCAAACACCTGGTCCTCAAAGATGCTTCTGCACAGGTACTTAGCATCAGTTCATAGAGCATTTATCTTTATTTTATTTAAACGTTCTTAATCTATTATCATAACAAATATATGTGAACTGAGGCCTGAGGTGTAGTATATATACTATTTTTATTTCAATTCTGCATATAAACAATTGCATTTTTCCTTCCTCTCCAGGTTCCAGTAATGATCTACCCTGAGCCGGGTCTTGCTGATCAGTACTGGATCCCCTGGTGGATCATACTCATAGCTGTCCTGGCAGGCATCCTGCTGCTGACTCTGTTAGTCTGCATACTGTGGAAGGTAACACACACACACACACACACACACACACACACACACACACACACACACACACACACACACACACACACACACACACACACACACACACACACACACACACACACACACACACACACACACACACACACACACACACACACACACACACACTCTTTTAGCGGCAGGGGGGGGGCTGATAGTGGAGCCTCGCAGCGCGGCGAAACTGTGGTGCGGTAGGTGCGCCGCGTTTGGGGGTGCCCTATGTGTCAAAATCCTGTATATATATATTTTTTTCTTGATTATATTCACATTCAGCATACCCATAAGACTCCACTGTCCCTTCCTTTGTCTTTTTCCTCATTTATTTCCATGGTAGTCCAATTATTTCTACCAGCTTTGTTCTGTCCTAATCATTTTATTACTTCCAGCTCACTCTCATCTGTTTCTTTCCTCTTGTTTGTCCTCTGTGTGTCCTCTCTTTGTGTTTGTGTCTTCTCACTTCAATCTGGGACTCAAATCCCCTTCCTCTTTCATTTCCCATTGGTTCTCATCTGTTTTACTTTCCCTTTGGTGATCTGTTGCCCAGTGTGGCTTCTTCAAGCGCAGTGAGCGGCGCCGGCACTATGACACAGAGTACTACCGCGCCCATTTGGGGGTCCAACCCTCGGAGGCGGAGAAGCAGGCGTCAGAACTATAATATAAAGATATATTTCACTCTGGCCTGCTCTCCCCTCCTCCTCTCCCTCCAAGCGGTAAAACATTCACACACAATGGCTGTGTTGTGCACTTTGGTGTGGCTGGTGGTGTTCATTTCAGTGTGAAATATTGACACACATTGGCACAATTAAATTAAACCAGAACTCTTATTGTTTAGCATTGTTTGGTGCCTATGAACACCATCCATCCATCTCTCTGGCAGGGCTTTTCAGATGCCTGCTGTGCTGTGTGTCGTGCCTCTGCTGCTGACGTGGCAGATTAATTAGCTACACCGGTCTATGGAGACTTGTCATTTTGTGATGTGCTTGTCATGCGCTTTTTAATACAGTATATTAACACTCCTGTGTGACATATCAAAAAAGTGCCTTATTGTCAGGTGTTAAAGGTCCCATGTCATGCTTTTCTGGTTATTACCCGTCCCCTTGTGTGTTATGTAGCTTTTTCTGAATGTAAACGGTCTGCAGAGTCACAAACCCTCAAAGTACACCGTGTAGCGAGTAAAACTCTAACACAGAAAAGACCTGTCTATGCTGCCCCAGAACGCCTCGTTGGAGATTTCTCTTTTTCTTCCTGGTACTAAGTGACGTAACGACGACCCAAATGGAGCCATTCCGTGGAGCTCCTCACACACACACACACACACACACACACACACACACGCACACACACACACACACACACACACACACACACACACACACACACACACACACACACACACACACACACACACACACACACACACACACACACACACACTCTTTTAGCGGCAGGGGGGGGCTGATAGTGGAGCCTCGCAGCGCGGCGAAACTGTGGCGCGATAGGTGCGCCGCGTTTGGGGGTGCGGGGGGGGGGGATGCGGGTGCTAGTGGAGCCTCGGAGATGGGCCCCCTCAGCATCCCCCCCCCCCCCCCCCCTTCCCGCGTCCATTCGTGATGTCTCGCTGTCTCGCAGCAAGCAGGAAACCACACCAGTAAGCCAGCTCACACTGTCAGCTCCTCGCAGCAGCGAGATGACCAATCAGAGCACACTGGGCTCACAGGGAGGGGGGGGGGGGGGCAGGAGCTCCAACAAGGCGTTTAGGAGAGTGAAATTCAGTGAATACACATACTACATACAGGGATGCTGTATGAGAAACCAATGTGAGTTTGGAAAATTGCACAATGTGAATCTATTCTAGTAGACCTCAACAATGGAATTATGATCAGTAGAATTGGCCATGTCATGGGACCTTTAAAGTTTACTTGTCATTAACATCTTCAGGTGTTTTTGTCACATGAATGTGGGCACTTCTTCTTGATGGCAGCGTGTTTGGGTTTTAGTCACGGACACTAAAGGATGATGCTGAATTTGAAATGTGGAGCATGTTGATGTGCTTTGGGTGCCTTTTTATTAAAATGTCACCTTAACTGCACATGGTCAGCAGATAATCACTTTTATCTGTTTGAGATGAACTACAAGACTTTAATAGAACTAATTACATTGTATACGCCTCGTGCATGACATTTGAAGTTAAACAAATGAAATAATTGCAAACAAATGCATGCAATTTGTGTGGAATTTGCAATAACTATATATGACTTAAGTTAATTTGTCTTTTCCTTCCGTCCTGTCTCTCTGTCTCTCCCTCCCTTTCTTCCTCTATCTGCACTCCTCCCTGTTTTCCTCTTTCCTCTGCCCACAGTGTGGCTTCTTCCAGCGGGCTCACTACAAAGACAAGTTGCCTCAGTACCACGCGGTGAAGATTCCTCGCGAAGACCGGCCACAGTTCCAGACTGAGAAGTCAGGAGTTGTCCATAAAAAGGAATGGGCCACGCACTGGAGCGACCGGACCTCATAACTCGCTTTGAAGCACTGACTGACTGAATTAATTCAAATCACCATGTGTGGCACTCATTCTGTCTTTGCATTGGAACTAACGGACTAAAAATGGTGAACATAGACTGAGATTGTGACATCTTGTGCACTCTGTACTGTGTCAGTACTTGCATACTTATGGCCTGTTGCACTGTGACTGGATCTATACTCTCTGTAGCCCACTGATGGCTGGCCTTGCATAGTCTATTTACTCTGTGCATCTATATCAGTGTGTAACAGTTACTACTGCAGGCCAACAACAGTATCAGGACCAGTCTAGCAGCTCCAAATAATAACAGCCTTCAGAAAGATGCTCACATGGACTTCACTGTTTTCCTGAGGACAAATGAGGACAGAAAATCACAACTCAAAGACATGCATGAATGCACAAACATACGGTATAATATTAGATGCATACAGACACACTGGACATTGTTGATGAAGAAGACACTGCCCGTGACGAAGACTACTTTTTGCCTTAACTACTGTAAGACTGACGACTAATATGGGCAATGAAAGAAATTCTTCTTTTTTTATATAAATGATTTTTGGGGATTTTGTTTAGCACTGGTGGACATTGTAAAAATGTCAGTATGTAAGATATCAGTGAAGTTTTATGTTGCAGAACACTGAATGTGTCTGGGTTTCATTCAAGGAAACGAAATGCATTTTTACGTCATTATAGTTTTTGTTTATGTGTCAGTCAAATGTACTGTACATCAATAGGTTACTGCCTGAGTGAACTTGAATAAGAACAATACAACCTATAACAGCCACGCCCATAGCACTGCAGCCGCATGGAGATCAAATATGTAATGAAAGCAGAGCAATATTTAAAATATGGCCTGAACATTTACAGTGTAAGCATTTAAATTCATAAGCCAGTTTATAAAATGATTATGTGTGAAAACGTGGTCTCAAATTACAGCCTATAATGTAAGAGTGAATGAGATACTCTATTATTATAAGGTTTTCAACAACTTCCATTTATTTTTGGACTGAAATGTAAAAATATTTCACCAGAAGACATGATAACCTTTGTATAAATAGTTATGAAACTGCCTAGTTGGATTATATTAACCTGCTTGTTACGTTGTTTCTGGTACTGTACTCCAGTCACAGCAGCCGGAGTAAGATGGTACATTCATTTCAGCACTGACATTTCTAACTGCGTACAAGTGCCTTGTTGTAAAAGTGGCTGACACCTCTGGATAAAAAAAAAAATCCCTCTAACATTTAACCAACATGGAGAGAGGAAAGAATATTTCAAGAAGAGCAGGACATGTTGGCAAGGAGCAAGACGAACTTTCTTTGGATCTAATTTGGGTCGATGAAGTGGCTGTAAAGCATGAAGAGTCAGCTTGTTTTTGAAGGTATTGCTGGACAATCTTGTATTAGCTGCATGAAGCTCCTGTTGCTGTTCTGCCCCCCCCCCCCTTCCCTATTTTTGGTCATGACTAAGTGTTTTATTTATTTTATGTTTGGCTGCACTGTTTAACATTGTAAATAAAATAAAAAGAAACAAAATAAACCCATCTGATATTGCTTTGTTATTCTCACACCTTGCATTCTACTGTATCAAAGCATTATCAACCCATCCTCATGTACTGCTCCGCCTGCTTTTTCAATATGTTCACTGTCACCAACTGGACAAAGCTCACACATATCACCAACACTGCTGCCAGGATAATTGGACTCCCCACACTCAACCTCACAATACTTAACAACAGGGCCATCTCACGCATCGCATCCACAATAGAACTGGACATCACACATCCACTCATCAGTACCTCACCCCACTGCCATCCGGACGTAGGTACAGAACACTCAGACATAAAAGAGCTCGCTTTCGAAAAAGCTTGGTTCCGGCAGCCATTTCTGCCATAAATAACAGGCCTCGCTAAATGTAACTGCCATGTGTGTCACCATCTGTTGTTGTCGGTGTCATTGTTTGTTGTTTATATATTTCATGTAGGCCTATACTGTGTACAGTGCTGTGAAAAGGAATTTCCCCCTGGAGACAATAAATCTAATCTAATCTAATTCACCCACATCAGTGAGAGGTTACTGGTCAGCCTGCAGTTCACTCAGAGAACACTGGAGGGAGGCAAACGTCTGAAAAACAAAAAACTTTGGTCTCTGTGCTATTTATGATTTTTTTATTAAAAAAAGATATACTGTGTGTGATAGCCAAAATAAATGAATACTGATAGTATGTAAATGTTGACTTTTACACGATGGAAACTAAAACTTTTCAAGGCAATATAAGCAATAGCCCAGATATGAATGTGCATTATTCTGTTCCTTATGGTAATCTTGCCCATCACCTCGTAATGAGATATTAATGTGTCAAAATGAGACACATTTCACCATAAGCACTATTCTCAATGTTAAAAAAAAGAAGCAACATGTTTTTTATGAAAATACTCTTTTGATTCAGCGGAATACAATTTTATAAATGTTGTGTGTGTCAACACAATATCAGGTGTAAAGATACAGAGTGGTTATTTGATGTTATAATAAAAAACATCTTCAGGATATATCACAGGCCAGGAGCTCAGACTGTGCTCTGGGTTATAAAAGAACAGGTCAACTCAAGGTCAGACTGACAGAGCTTTGAATCCTCGGCTAATTTCCTGTTTTAACGTGCTACAAGCATGATAATTAAACTGGTAATACATGGTTTCTAAAATACCAGCAGCTACATAAGGCTGAACCAGTAGGTGTTAGACCTTCTCAAGACCATGGGTTGGATAGAAATACAAATAATTCTCAATTCTACACTCTAGATTTTCTTTCCTTCAGCTTTATGTTTAAAGCGATACAAAGACAACATATTTTTGACTTAGTACCTTCTACAAGTAGTTTGTTTGTTTCAAGCTCTTTGTCTCACATTGATGTTTCTGTAATAAGAAATACAAAATAAGATGGACATTAGGTAATGTTGAATACATGTTTGATTGATATTAGATTGAACCTAAGATAAATCGATACACACCTACTGTGTGATCACAGTAATTGCCTAAAACTCATAGCAAACAAATGAATGACACACAGTAATTATGCACCCTATAATAGCTTTTGAAAACGCTCGGTTACACGTGTACATTTAATTGCAGTAAGAAGTACCACCTTCGGAGTCAAGTGGTTACAGAGCATGTCATATAACCACGACATCCTTGGGACCTTTGTTGCATATCAGCAAAACATTCATAAGAACTAAAACTGGCTTATGAAGTATAATTCATAAGCCAGTTTATAAAATGAATTTGTGAAAACGTGGTCTCAAATGACACCCTATACTGTAATGTATGACTGAATTAGATACTTTATTATTATAAGGTTAATAACTTCATTTTATTTTTTTACTGAAATGTAAAAATATTTCACCAGAAGACATCATGACCTTTGTATAAATAGTTATAAAACTTCCTAGAGGGATTATATTAACCTGCTTGTTGCATTGTTCCTGATACTGTACTCCAGTCAGACATTAGGTGATGTTGAATAAATGTTTGATTGATATTTGATTGAAACTGAGATAAATCGATACACACCTACTGTGTGATCACAGTAATTGCCTAAAACTCATAGTAAACAAATTAATGACACACAGTAATTATGCACCCTATAATAGCTTTTGAAAACGCTCGGTTACACGTGTACATTTAATTGCAATGAGGAGTACCATCTTTAGAGTCAAGTGGTTATAGAGCATGTCATATAACCACGACATCCTTGGGACATTTGTTGCATATCTATACTATCATTAAAAGGTTAAATAGACTTACGATAGATTCTACCTTTAAAATGATTATATTGATTCGTTTTTGTGTAAATTATTATAATAAATGAAATAAATGGTTTCTTATATAGGCTATAATGGAAGGTGGTGTTACATCCTAATATAAGGGGTTTCTATTTTACTAGAAAAAGAAACACTTTACAACTTTATCCTCAGTGCTAAAACAAAATATAATCGACACCTCTATGATTGTATAATTAACCATAATATATGCATCATGAGAGAAGACTTTTGAAACTATACTATAGTGAATACTGAGTGTCTATTTCTGTCCTAAATGAGCTTAATCTTAAGCAAAACATCAGAGAATAAACATAAATGTTACTTATCACATCAGACTGAGTCAATTAGATTTTTGTCTAATCTAAAGTCGTATGATCTTATTAGAGTGATGAAAACTAATTCCCTTTAGAATTCTTCAGATGCCATCCTGGTTGCCATGGCGGTTAAACAGGGACATTTAGACTGTTTGTGTGTGTATATGTGTGTGTGTGTGTGTGTGTGTGTGTGTGTGTGTGTGTGTGTGTGTGTGTGTGTGTGTGTGTGTGTGTAGTGTATGTGTGTGTGTGTGCGTGTGTGTGTGTATGTGTGTGTGTTTGTGTGTGTGTTTGTGTGTTGCTGTCTAAGCGGATTGTCACCCATTAGGCACTTTGATGAGTCAAATCTGTTGTCTCTTCATGTATTGGGGAAGTAACTCATTATAACACAAGGGTTCACACACAGAGTACACCCTGCCACACACTGAGTCAAAGCAAGAGATAAAGCACACACATCAGAATTTTTAAAGACATGTCAATCTCATAAATTCAAGTCTTCATTATCAAAATGAAAGAAGCCAGCATTTAACAAATGAAAAGCTATTTTTTTCAAAGTATTTTCTTTGAGCTAAGCGTCTTTCTTAAATCCCCTTGTCAACATGTAAAAAGATAAAACTAATTAAACCATCTCTTCTAATGCGTAAGCAAAGACTTTGATGAGCCATAACACTACTATTGAACTATCGTGTAATTTATGTTTCTGCCAATAACCATTTGGAGTGAGCATGTATAAAGCATTTACAGTGAATATATAAACTCTATTATTCAAATGAAAGAAACCATTTAGCTGAAAATGTAGTTAGTATACTTCTACATTTTCAGCTTTAATAATTTGGATTCAGGACTTGAGCAAATTATCCTCTAAAATTAAATAAAGATAGCCAACATTAATTTGGGATGCCGGTAGCAGAAAAACTGTGAGGCTGATCCTTCACTGATGAAAGAATCGGTCACATAATTGTAAACTCTAAAGTGTGAAATTATATTGTTGGACATATCCTCTAGGTAAAAACAATAACTCTTTAGCAAAATATTAAAAACCTAATAAGCAGTATTGTCTGACCCTCTCTCTTTTGCAATCCTCATACGTCTGCTTTGTTATATGTTTTCTTAAGTTCCTTACGTTGTTGCCTAAGATAACTAAAGTTGATTGGACTAATCCGTTTAGAATTGACATTTGTTTGTGTGGGTGATGATTGTTCTCACATACTGTTTGTCTGTACATACGACACAGACTACTGGGAACGTGGATCAGGGTCCATTTGCAGGGATTTATCTGTTTAATAACTGGGAGAGTTTTGTTGCAGTACCCTAAGGGCCACATAATAATGCACTCTAATGCACAGTCATCACTAATGGTCTGATCCTGCTAAATGGACCTGCTTAAGTCTCCTATAAGGGGGCTGGTCCTTCCTCTATCCTGTCCCTTGGTCCCCATTTGTACAGTAGCATCTTTCTTCAGCTCTCTTGGGGGTTTTCAGCCAGTGACCATGCAGAGTATAAAAGACCCGTCGAGGATGCTACCACCACTGAAGTTGGCCAGGACACTGCACAGGACACTTAACCCCGACGGGAC
Organism: Trematomus bernacchii; assembly: GCF_902827165.1. Lineage (NCBI taxonomy): Eukaryota > Metazoa > Chordata > Actinopteri > Perciformes > Nototheniidae > Trematomus > Trematomus bernacchii. The sequence continues at coordinate 6,960,116 of NW_022987698.1, forward strand.
AAGTCTTTCCTCCACAGGAGCCGACCCTTTGGAAGTCAACAGGTGCCATCGGACAACCAAAGTCCTTCCTCTACTTCTGTCATCAGAATTCATCTGACCTCTCTTCGGTTTGAGACCATGGACACAGCTGCAGTGGTGACTCTCCTGGCTCTGGTTGTGGCGATGGCTGGCGTCAGTCAGGCTCTTCACGTCCAAGGCAGCCTGGACAAAAATGACATCCTGCCAGACTCAGAGGACAACATGGCCGACCACCTGCTGGGGCTGGTGAGACAACAAACCACTCGCACTGCTTTTCAAGTCTTGAGTTTAACCTGCTGTGGCTAGGAAACATGCACTATTAGAACTACACCATGTTGTGTTGCCAACAACATTTTGGCATCTGAAAATAGAAATCTAATGTTGAGACATATCTCAGGCATGTGTGTTAAATTATACTGGAGGCAGGATTTAAAAATGCTTTAAACTTTTTATTTATTTAATCAGATAAATATCTGAGGATTGAGAAATATCATCTGTCGTTTGCTCTAATTTAGACTGAATGAAAAACACTGTGAACAACCAGAAGTCATGACATGTTTCAGAGGTCTGGCACTTCCATGTGATGAAGTGTGTAAATGGTATTAGAGCCTTTTTTTCTAATGAAACAAGTTACATCACACAAATCATTTGGATTTCAGATAGTGTTACTCTCTATTCAACAGTGTGAAATAGACTGTAAGATATTCTGAGGTCAACAGACAGAGCAGGAAAGAGGAGGGGAATTCAGATACTGAAGAAAATTATAATATGTTCCCACTGTGGTTTGTAAAGCCAGACAGATCTGGGTTTAATTTTGCATAAAGATAAGGATGGATGGATATCTGAGTGGGCATGAGAAGCATCTCTCTGCATTTGCACACTGATATCTACATCTCAAGGTCCCCTGCCACAGCAGGATGCCTGACTGGAGTTAGAAACCCTGGGGTTATAGTTGCACCCAACATTGAATAGAGTCTTGATGTTGTTCCAGGATATTTTGTGGGTTATTTCAAAAACAGAGTTCAAGCTTTTGATGCTTGGAATTGCATTTGTTTGTGTGTATGCTGCTGTGCTCAGGAGAGTGAAAACACAGATAACAGCGCTAATGATCGCCTGCTGACCGCGCTGCTGAGAGCTCTGCTGCTGGGATCTCAGAAAGAAGCCAGGAACTCTGTCCTCCATAAGCCACAGAGGTCAGTGCCATCACAGAGCCAATGTTCATCACACATATATAGTACACTTTAATTAATCACACAGGAAATAATAATGTATATAATTGTGCCATTTCAACATTCTGTAGAGAAACCTTTCTTATCAATATTGGTTTAAAACAGGGAAACACGCCCATCCCAATTTCCAGGTGATGTTGAATGTATTGTTTTAATCCCAACAACAGTCCAAGCATCAAAGATATTCTCACTTCTGCTGGAAAATTGAAATAGATTTATGTCAACCTGCCAATCTTTGACTGGTGGCTTCAGCACCAAATGAAATGTAACCCATTAGAAACTATTTCTTAGAATTTTAGAAATACATAAAATAGTATTTCATAAAGCTTGTAATAATTGTTAGTGAATGTTTAGGAGGCAACCACCTCTTTTATTGTACATATTTGATAATGTATTAAACTGAGATTGTGGTCTCAGCCTTATGGGGTATAAATATTATAATGTAATTATTAACATAGCTCCTATGTAAGATAAGTCCCTTCTGCTCTGATGAATTAAATGAACAAACATAAGAGTAAAATAAGATTGATTATTCTGTATTTTTTAGATTTTCAGTTTATTTTTTCCCATGTTTATCCCTTATCATAAGCATTTCTTGGAGTATAAACATGTATTTATCGAATATCATTGAAACCATAAATGATATCAGAACCTGACTCTGTTTCTCCTCCCTCACAGGTTTGGGCGCGGCTCCAGAGGGCAGGTCATCTCGGAGGATCAGATGCATTCCCGTGATTGGGAGACTGCCCCCGGTCAGATCTGGAGTATGGCGGAGCCCCAGAGGTTTGGAAAGAAATGATCTTACAGCCAGATCCTCACATCAAAGTCCTGGCACAGGGCCGAGCAGCAGGGCAACTGTGGAGAGACAACATTTGAATGAATTGATCTGAATATTTGTTTTCTACATTGTCCCAGCCTATCATGCCTTGCTTGACACAACATGTTGTCAAACATGACATGGGCTTCATTTTACATTTTGTTCTTATAATATCTAACAAAGCATGAAAACAAGTGCCTATTTGGGTTTTGTGAGCAGACCTCATTTGTCTGTAAGGGAACGTTATTTAAACATGTTTGCTGTAAATTGATTGCTATATTCTTTGTTATTCTTCTGTTCTCTGGTCAAATAAAAAAGCTTTGAACTTGGAAAAGATAAACTGATGTGTATGTGTGTGTGTGTTCAAAGTGATTAGGCTATAGTAATCTATTCACAGGGCAGTATTACAGTATTGAAGCCTTAAAATACAGATTTGGAATTGTATGACATTTCTTTAAATCTTCCTGATACAACATATAATAAAAGATGTTCATAATAAAATATAGATTAGGGCTATATATAAGGATCATTTTCGTTCTCAGTTCATTTGTCGGTTATTCTAACAATTGATTATACAAGTTTACATCTAGATTATAAAATGTGAGGAAAGAGAACAAAATCACAAACTCTCGAAACCCAAGTTGGATGTCTTCAATTGCCTTGTGTTGTCCAAAACAAGAATCTGATTTAGATGAATATAAAAGCTTCAAATGCACTCTGAGCTGTAACCAGCAAGCATGCAAATGTCCCTTGATTATTTACTAATTATCATCCAATAACAGTATGTTTGATATCATGAGATGTACTGTGATGTTATGCAGTATGGTCAAAATAATTGCAAGTCTGCAGTCATGTCTCATTAGTTTTCTAATTTACTGGAAAAGTTTCATGGCTTTTTTTTTTTAAACACAAATTTTGACAATTTCTGAAAATCTGCTACACCGCATGCACATACATACTGATTTCCCACTTCAAATGTGCCTTAACTGGCTCTCTCAGACATCAGAGGAATGCAAATTGCAGGTCTTTTTTGTAATAAGATGTCCGGAAAAAAATAACTTCTCTTTTAGTTGCATCTTTTCTTCTCTCTTCAACCCACAGACAGTTTTGTGCAGGTTTAATGGATGTGGACAGAGGATGTTTTAACCAGCTAATGTACAGTGATTCACAGCTCTTCTCTGCAGACCAGCAGAGGCTGTTGTAGTTCTGCGTGTGGTGAATTTACAGGCCACCTGGGGTAGCAGCATGCAATAAGCTTCAGCACTAATTAAAACACAGCAACATGCAATTACGCTATGCTTTCACGTTTCCGCAGCCAATTACTGGGAAGGAAAGCACGTCAATTCCTCTTAGGAAGAGTCTTTTATTAGCCTGACCTCCCATTCCTCTTTTTGAGCCCAGAAGACAACAGCAGGAATAACCAGAGCTGAGACTGTTGACAGATGACCTCTCAAGTTTTTTTCCTTAGATTCGTCCCTAGTAACAACATTAACTTTTTTTGTTCAAAATAGCCCATTGTAGGCATAAAGTCATTATTTATGTAGCCTGAACACTATCACCAGAAGGAGCAGGATAAGAAAATAGGTTCACGGATGAAAATATTCACAGATAAAAGACCAACAATAAAGTGGCTACAAAATGTCACAATTTTACTGTGATATACTGTAAGATAGACAGACCAATTTCCATGACCTTATGTGATTATGGTTGCTAAGCAGCTAACAAAGCTTCTAATATATATTACTGTAGCTATGGTAACATTTTTACGTCCTACAGAATACACTAATACAACAAACCCATTTCATTGTGTAAAGTTGAAGTAGGCCTACAAGGTGTTAACATGTCAGAGAATCTAATGTCACAGTTCGATTGAAGGAGCTCCAACAAGCCGTTTAGGACAGAGAGTGAATACACATACTATACAGAGACGCCGTATGAGAAACCAATGTGAGTTTGGAAAATTGCACAATATAAATCTATTCTAGTAGACCTCAACAATGGAATGATGATCAGTAGAAATGGCCATGTCATGGGACCTTTAAGACAAACAGAGACAGCTGGGTGCTGGAGCTGTTGATGGCACAGCTGTAGCCCTTGATATGCACAGCTGAGTAAAAGAAAGATGTAACTACTATGAATTTCATGAGTCTGCAGGGGGGTTCAGACAGAAAGTCAGTTTTCACTGAAAGAAAAAGAGAGAGATTGTTATTGCCACATCACAAAAATGATATTATATGATAAACTGCAGTCTCAGATGCTGTTCTCTATCTCCTGTATAGCTTTCTGACCTCTACTCAATCCCCCACTTCCATTGTCCCTCCTGGTCATCATCTTGGAAGGCAGCCATCTTAAGCAGTTACCGCCTTGGCCATGACACAGCACAATTTGTCACAAACAACATACTTTAATGGCTCCAGGGTGAGTGAATGATCTTGTAGTCAGTGTCAAGGGTAAACCCCTATTATTTTACTTTGCAGCTAAACATTTTGCAAACAATGCTGCTATGTGTCAGATTTTTTTTACAATTCCAGGCAGCTATTGTTTTCTGTTTTCTATTATAGAGAACATCTTTTCCTTTCTGAAGAACCAGCACCTTATCGTGGTGGAGAGGTTTGTGTGCCCCGATGAACCTGGGGGCTGTGTTGTCTGGAACCTTGTGTCCCTGGTAGGATCTCCTATGGCAAATTGGTCTCAGGCAAGGGGCCAGACTAATGCCGCAGTTCCACTACAGCGCGGAGCCCGCTTTAAACGTGCCGTGTTGTGCCGTACCCGTTTTTGGTTGCGCTTCCACTAGGCCTAGTTACGGCCCGGCCCGGCCCGGGGCCACTTTTTCACCTCTTTTCTGGCCCGACAAAATTGTGGTTCTATCGGGGCCAACAAACAGGGCTGAGTCGGGCTGAGTATGCTAAACTAGAGAGAGGAGCGCTGGCAAGAGGGCTAGAACTACAACAAGATGGACATATTTGACCGTGATTTAATTGTAATACACGTTTCAAAATGATGCCGAAGTAACAACATACTGATACCGGTTAGTAAAAACCATGAATTAATGCTTTGTCAAGTCTGCAGACAGACGGCAGGCGAAAAACCTTTTAAAATGCGTGTTTTTCTAGATGGAGATTGGCTAAGCTAACGCAGTATATGCTCTGACCGTCCACACTCACAACAACGGCCTATACAGACATAAATAAAGCAGCGACTGTATTCACCATGACACAGGCAGTCTGTGGTGTGTACTTGTTTAACTTTTGTCGAGTTTCTGAACATATATAAGGAGCTGTGAGCTCTGAGTGCTAACAGCTAACGGCTGTGTTGTGTTTCTGGAGTTCTCATTGAAGATGACGTCACGGCTCCGCCTACACTGCGTTACTATAGTACCTACCCCAGTTCCTAAACTGTAATGGAAGCGCAGCATGAAGTGAGTCGGCCCTGTTAAGGCCCAACGCGGCCAAGCCGTACCGAGCCGTACCGAGTGTGGCCGAGGCCGACCGTGTAGTGGAAATGCGCCATTAGATTGGTTCAAAGACCTCATGAAAAACGACAACATAAGAAGTGAGGATACCCGGCCTGGAGGAAGCCCGGGGTCCCCTTCTGGAGCCAGGCCCAGAAGGAGGACTCGTCGGCGAGCGTCTGGTGGCTGGGCCGGGCTTGCCACGGCCACCAGACCAGACCAGAAAAGGCAACGCGGGCAACACCTCCGCTTCTCCGTCCTGCAGGCTCACCACCTACGGGAAACAGCGATGGGGTCAGGTTCGCTGCCAGAAGGGTGGCAGTGAAAGCAGAGGGTCTCGACGGACCAGACCCGGGCGGCAGAAGCTGGCTTTGGGGACGTGGAACGTCACCTTTCTGGGGGGGAAGAAGCCGGAGCTTGTGCGGGACGTGGAGCGTTACCAGTTGGATCTGGTGGGGCTCACCTCTACGCACATGGCGTCGGCTCTGGAACCTTACTTCTGGATAGGGGTTGGACTCTATTCTTCTCCGGAGTTGCCCAAGGTGTGAGGCGTCGGGCAGGTGTGGGGATACTCACAAGCCCCCGGTTGGGTGCTTCTTTGTTGGAGTTTACCCAAGTGGACGAGAGGGTCGCCTCCCTGCGCCTGCGGGTTATGGGGGGGAAAACTCTGACTGTTGTGTGTGCTTATGAACCAAACAGCAGTTCTGAGTATTCAGCCTTCTTGGAGACCCTGAAAAGAGTCCTGTATGAAGCTCCTGAAGGGGACTCCTTAGTCCTGCTGGGAGACTTCAACGCACATGTGGGCAATGATGGAGACACTTGGGTTGCGGTCGAATAGTCCATTTAGCTTAGGAACCTTCCTAACGGAGTGAAATGACCCGGAAGTCCCTCAGTGGCAGCCATGATAAGTGCCGTTCGAATTCTCTAAATTAAAAGGAAAGGAGGTTTCAAACTTCCTTTATAACCTCCTTTAGCTTAGGAACCACTGGACCTCCCTAACCGAAAGGAGAGGAGAAAATGCTGCCCCACAATGCCTTGCGGCCGCGGCATTTGCCGTCACACAACAGTCGGCCGTTCACGGAAACAATCGATTATGAACGAGAAATGATATCATGAAAGTTACGGTTCAAAACGTATGTGGTAAGTTGCCAAAGTGCTTTGTTTTGAACGTTCATCAGTATTATAATCAAAAAGAGAAATATGAACGTTAGTTTTTACTGAAATGATCAAATAAAGTCAACATTTCACAGTCTTTACTGAGCTGTGTGGGGTTTGTTCAACTTTTAAAAAGATGTTTGAATGGTGATATACACAGTGATAGATGTTAAGGACTAACGTTTATAATAAATACATTTGTATTGCTTTTAAGATCTTTTCATAGTTCATACAATCATACGTATTGGGATCATTTGTATTAATGTGGACCGGAGGGAGAGGGTGACGAGCATAAGTTTCACTTTCCTTTTTTATTTCAATTCCAACTTTGGTCATGAAGAATATGTTTCTCTGTTGTCCCCGTTCATAAAGCATAAAACAACAGCATCAGAGCACGGTGCAGAGGCTCTAGATGAGTTTACAGTAGTCCCTCGTTCTTATTAAACATCCCTGTTGTAGTCCGCTGTATAGAAAACTGTAGTTTCCATAGTTTCCCCACAGCAGCAGACGCACATTTATGACCTCCGCTGGCGCATCATAAACACGTCGGATAGTGAAAGTGCAGTCGGATTCTCTAAAGTACCGCAGTCTCTTCTCCTAAATCCTTTTGAATTCTCCTATCCACTATCCCTTAACCCCATGACGTTTCACTCCGAGGTCAAGGAATAGACGATAGGGTTAGAATTTAGGAGCTGTTTTTTTGGAGTATTCGACCGCAACCTTGGAGGGGCGTGATTGGGAGGAACGGCCCCCCTGATCTGAACCAGAGTGGTGGCTTGTTACTGGACTTCTATCCTACTCATGGATTGGCCATAACAAACACCATGTTCGAACATAAGGATGCTCATAAGTGTACATGGTACCAGAGCACCCTAGGCAGAAGGTCCATGATCAATTTTGTTATTGTATCATCGGACCTGAGGCCGTATGTTTTGGACACTCGGGTAAAGAGAGGGCGGAGTTGTCAACTGATCACCATCTGGTGGTGAGTTGGGTCGAGTGGCAGGGGAAGCCTCTGGACAGACCTGGTTTGCCCAAACGTGTAGTGCGGGTGAACTGGGAACGTCTGGAGGAGTCCCAAGTCCAGTTATTTATTACATGTCATTTATCTATTTATCTAATATATCATATTTCAATGACTGGCATATATACTCTTATTGCACTATTTCACTTTTTTAAACTATTTTCTTCTTGTATTTACTATTTAGCCTACTTGCACTATATTTTTCTGTTTATCTGTGTTTTGTGTTGCATTGGAGAAGCCTGTGACACAAGATTTTCATCGACATAACTACACTGTAGCTATGTTCGTTTGACAAATAAAGAACCTTGAACCTTGATACAACTGCAACGAAAGTAACAAAAACAATTATGTTAAAGTACTATGATACTGTACTGATATTTTCAGACTTTGTTCTTTACTTTCTCCGTCTTTATATGTAGAAGACATTAAGTTTTCTCCGTCATGTTGTTTTTATAGCAACAACTTCCTGTCAACTCGCCTTCAAAATAAAATCATCTAAATAAAACAGGAAGTTAACCTAAATTACATTTAAGACATACAACTGCAACGAAAGTAACAACAACAATGTAATATCCTTTTCAGTTTCACAGAACACAAATTGGGTTATTTACATAATATGTTTACATGACTTTTGTCAGGATCGGGGAAAATTAGGACTCAAATGCAGTTAAAAAAGAAGCGGGTTTCAAAACAAAAGCGAGCTTTAATCAAACAAAGCTGTTGACACTGAAAAAACTAGACGAAATAACTAGGGCCAAAAGGGTGGGTGGAGGGGGTCTGGAGGAAGGGTCTGGGCGGACGGCCCGGGGGCAAGGCAGAGTTCGAAGAAGTGGTCTCGGGCGGACTGCCCGGGGGCAAGGCAGAGTTCAAGAAGGGGCGAAGGCCACAGCGGGCGAACTCAGGGGGCCGGGCATGAGAGTGAAAGCCACTGGGGACCTCAGGAGGCCGGGCACAAGGGCGGGCAAGAAGGCGGTGACGGGACAGCTATGGAGGACGGGCAGGAAGGCCATGACGGGACAGCTCCGGAGGACGGGCAGGAAGGCGCTGACGGGACAGCTCCGGAGGCCGGACAGGACCCGGTGTCGGCCGGACAGGAACCGGAGCCGACGGGACAGGCGTAGACAGGATCCTGGACATGACATGGACTGGTGTAAATGGGACCCCGGCGGAACAGGTGTCGGCGGGACCTCCAACAGGACAGGACACAGAGTTGGCAGGACCCTCAGCGGAACCCCCAACGACACAGGACATAGGGTTGGCAGGACCCCCGGCAGAACAGTAGTCGGCGGGACCTACAACGGCACAGGACATAGGGTTGGCAGGACCCCCGGCAGAACAGTAGTCGGCGGGACCTCCAACGGCCCAGGACATAGGCTTGGCAGGACCCCCGGCAGAAGAGTAGTCGGCGGGACCCCCAACAAAACAGGACATGGAGTTGGCAGGACCCCCAGCGGAACCTCCAACGGCACAGGACATAGGGTTGGCAGGACCCCCGGCAGAAGAGTAGTCGGCGGGACCCCCAACGGGACAGGACATGGAGTTGGCAGGACCTCCCACGAAACAGGTGTCGGCTGGACCCCCAACGGCACAGGACATAGGATTGGCAGGACCCCCGGCAGAAGAGTAGTCGGCGGGGCCTCCAACGGACCAGGACATTGGGTAGGGACTTGAGAGGGAACTCGAGAGGTGACTTGAAAGGGGACTCGAGAGGAGACTCGAGAGGTGACTTGAAAGGGGACTTGAGAGGGAACTTGAGAGGTGACTTGAAAGGGGACTCGAGAGGAGACTCGAGAGGAGACTCGAGAGGAGACTCGAAAGGAGACTCGAAAGGAGACTCGAAAGGTGACTCGAAAGGGGACTCGAAAGGGGACTCGAGAGGGGACTCGAGAGGAGACTCGAGAGGAGACTCGAGAGGAGACTTGAGAGGGAACTCGAGAGGAGACTCGAGAGGTGACTTGAGAAGAGACTTGAGTCGAGCAGGGACCATGGCTGTATGGGTCGGTTCTGGAGTCGGAACCATGGCTATGGGGACCGGAACTGAAGCCTGGATCATGGCTGTGTGGACCGGTTCTGGAGCCGGAAACATGGCTGCTGGGGCCGGCACTGGAGCTGCTGGAGCTGCTGGAGCACGGGCTGGTATCCTGGCCTTGCATCTCCCAGAAACCTTCCGGAGGATCCGCGGACCTCCCAAGGCCAGGCCAGACCCCAAGAAAGGGTCAGAGGCTCGAGACAAGCTTTCGGGGCTGCTTGTAAAAGTTTTAAGCCACCCAGGCAACGAGCTCCTGAGCCAGGGCTTGCGAGCAACCTCCTGGCGTGCCTCCTTCAAAGCAGCCCCTTTAGCCCATCTGGATGAGGCTGCCAACCAAGTATAAAAAATGTACTCTAGAGTCTAGGGCGTACTTGAGGTGATCCACCTGTTGAGCCAACGAAAAAGAAACTGCTGAGTCCATTACTGGTTGGTTCGTACTGTCAGGATCGGGGAAAATTAGGACTCAAATGCAGTTAAAAAAGAAGCGGGTTTCAAAACAAAAGCGAGCTTTAATCAAACAAAGCTGTTGAAAAAACTAGACGAAAACCGAGAATCATAAACAGGTAGCATGAGACAAGTGACAAACATGGAGAGTGAGAAAAATACAAGGAACCAACATGGAGCACAGGGGAAGACAAGACTAAATACACAGAAGGGTAATCACAGGACAAGACACAGCCGGGCAGGGGAGGCAGAAACACAAGGGCAACAGGTGAACACAATCAGACAATCAGACACACCAGGGAAACTACCGACAGGAAAGCAAACACAGGAAGAAGGATCAGACAAGACACAAGGAGGAAAACATTTCAAAATAAAAGGTGGAAAAGAAAACAATCCAAAACCGTGACAATTTTGTTGTGCAATAAAACAACCAGATGGACACACGATAAAGGAAATGTTCAAATTCGGCTCTGATCGTAACAACATCGGGCCACTCGTGAGGGCATCTTGTCAAATCGTGTCATGTGCGAGTGGAGCCTCGCAGCGGCGAAGCCGTGCCGCGCCACACTAATTGTGCCGCATAAGCGCATAGGTGCGCTGCATTTTCGGCTCAGTTGAGGCACCCTCCGCAAGATGAGGCCCCCTCCGCAAGGTGAGGCCCCACGCAGTCTGCATGATCGGCCTGTAGGGAGGGACGGCCCTGAGAAGTTCAGTCATCCGGGAGGGACTCGGAGTAGAACCGCTGCTCGTTCGCGTTGAAAGGAGCCGGTTGAGGTGGTTCGGGCACCTAGTAAGGATGCCACCTGGGCGCCTCCCTAAGGAGGTGTTCCAGGCACGTCCAGCTGGGAGGAGACCGAGGGGCAGACCTAGGACCAGGTGGAGGGATTATATATCTTCACTGGCCTAGGAGCGCCTTGGGATCCCCCAGTCAGAGCTGGTTGATGTGGCCAGGGAAAGGGAAGTTGGGGGCTCTCTGCTGGAACTCCTACCTCCGCGACCCGACCACGGATAAGTGGGAGAAGATGGATAGATGAATGGATCTTTAAGCTCTTTTTAGCAGTAATCAAAATTCAAATACGTTGCAGATCTTTTCTGAGGGTGTTTAACGGATATTAAAAAGCTTCCAGTGGCAGGTATGAATGCACTGCACTACAGACAGTAGTCAAAAAACTAAACAAGAAACCTGGTGCCATCTTCCTAGTAAACATACTTGTATTACATTTAAAGGAAGAACTCTTGATCTGAATTGTTCACGTTTTTCTGTAACTTATGCACTGTTTTCACTTTTTATTGAGCTGCCGAGTTACTAAAAGCTCAGTGAGATGATGGGATGATCCAGGATTTTGAAACATAGTATGATCATACTCCTCAATCAGAGCTAGCAAGTTTCTATTCAAATACCTTACAACCAAAATAAAAATGAATGGAAACCAATGACTGTCTCGAACAGTTGTGAAAATACATGCAAATGTTTTTACTTGTAGGCTACAGTATGAAATTACATTTTTGGCTGGACAATGGAGGCAGTTTACCTTCATGTTAATTGTTTGGTTAGATGAAGTAGTGTTTATGTCCTTAAGCGGCCATTTATCGTTTCTCTATATAACGTACAAGGTTTAACACTATAGCTTAGAATAACACAAAATAATAAAGAGATTGTGGTTTGAGTTTAAAAAGCAACAGTAAAGCCTCTCTACATGAAGCATGATGAAAATGAATACGTTTGGCAGGGGCTGTAAAAACATAAAATGATTAGAAGGGCATTTGGAGAGTGCAGACGCCCACCAAGGCTGTTTTCATAAGTGAAAGATAATGCGTATACCCCCCCCCCCCCCCCACACCCTTCCACGGCAAAATTAAATGGGGTTTTTCCTATATGGAAAATCGGCCCAGTATTTTTATTTTATTTTTTAAATCCTGCTGACAAACCAACAAACCTAGCGGTAAACAAAACCTCCTTGGTAATGAAACAACATTCATTAACAGAGGACCTTAACCAATCGGTTGGAGACTAGATGCGTGGCTGTGGGCTGTTTTCTTTGAAGTTTGCTCAACCAGAGACACAAACATGCTGTTACTAAGAGATAACACCAACTGTACAATTATACTAATGTGTTTCCTTCAGGAAAGAGGTTTTATGGGAGAATAAGCAGCCAGCTGTTGTGTTGTGTTGTGTTGTGTTGTGTTGTGTTGTGTTGTGTTGTGTTGTGTTGTGTTGTGTTGTGTTGTGTTGTGTTGTGTTGTGTTGTGGGTGTTTGTTGTGTGTGTGTGTTGTGTGTGTGGGGTGGGGGGCGGAGGGGGGGCGGTGGGAGGGGAGGAGGAGGGGAGGAGAGAGAGCAGAAGAAGAGAGGAGAAGAGAGAGAGAGAGAGAGAGAGATGAGAGGAGAAGGAGTAGAAGATAAGAGAGATAGAGAGATTCTAGATATCTTCTATATAAGAGAGTCGCGAGAGATTCCTATCTCTGCTATTCTATCTCTCTCTCTTCTCCTCTCTCTCTCTCTCTCTCTCTCTCTCTCTCTCTCTCTCTCTCTCTCTCTCTCTCTCTCTCAGAGCATGTGGTCCTTTATTAACACACATCTCTGCTTGAAAGAATACACACAATTCAGGAAAATCTTATCAAAACCACGCCTTCCTTTTCAGCTTGAAAGAAATAACCTGATGGTTTGTTTGAAGTTCTAGCAGAGCACAATAATGGCTGAGTCAAAAAATAGAAAAAGAAAAAAGGATTCTGATGTTGTCTTCATTTATTTATACATGGATATAGAGGAAGGGAGTTATTCAGGTCAGTCGAAGAAAATATCCTCTTTTGTTCCAGCTTACTGTAGGCTTTCCTATTCCATCCAGTTACAATCAATGAGGAGATACTGTATAGGCAAAAAAAGTCACACATTTAAAGTCCCCCTGTGGCCTTGTGGGGCTTGTGCCATATGGCCGAACTGTGCCTTGTTTGATCCAGCTGGGAATGTTTTGTTGTTTGGAGAAACACCCTCCTTCTTCTCTTGCTCTTTCTCATATTTCCTGTCTGTCTCATCTGGCAAAATGTCCTAATGTCCAATGTATGTTGCTTATACAGTCAGAGAACAGTATATACTGAATGATATTGAATGAAAGTTTGATTCTTAACATGATTGAACTATGGAATTCAGGTTAACATTTATCTGACACGTTTGCTTACAAAATGATATTTCTGGGGATGTCATGTTCAGGTTTGTTCACATTAAACCCTCAATATGCACTGATTATCTGACACATACAGCAGCCATATGTCTCTTTGCTGGTGTCAGGTATCAGTGTGATGTAGGGACACTCAATCAATACAGATTGTGCTGGCCATGCTGCAGCGAGGACAAGCCTGGTCAGATGTATAACAAAGATCAGATGATCATTTCACAGCTTTATCAGCTTTACAGTTTGAGCGAATAATGTATCCTTCAATAAAACATAGGAAATACCAACATGTTGACTGTGACTTACAGATAACATTTTAACTGTGTAGGTACATAACTTAAGTGTGGAAGACTGAGAGAACCTCTTATATTACACAATGGGTGGGAAGCTGATTTAAAAAAGACTTTCTCTTAAAGCAGAGGCTGGATCATGCATCTTTTCCTACCCATCTAATAAATAGGGAAAAGAGAGAGAAAGAGAATATGTCTTTGTCATCCTCTCTCTCCCGTCTGTGCAGTGGCTGCTGCAGAACAGCCCTGATCTCAGACATCCAATACAGAGAGAAGGAAATGTGAACAGGGGGAGGGGCTTGCTAGAAAGGGAGCCAGGCTCAGCCTATGAGAGCGAAGGAGAGGTGTTTCAGCCCAGAATGCCCTTGCCTCAGCGCTGAGAGCCGGGGGAGACAGAGAGGAAGAAGAGTGAAGCCGGGATAGAGACACCAGCAGGTGCAGAGGATAGAAACAGACAGGGTGCCAAAGAAAGAGCTAGGAAATCAGGGAAAAGTGAGTTAAAAGATCAAAGTAAAACAAATAGTCAGACAGAAACTATACCATCATCTTAGTTTTTTATAAGCTGGAGCCCACTTATTTTCAGACAACCTTCTGAGCTATTTACCCTCATTTACTTGACGGATTCTCCCTCCTCCTCTTCTTCATCCAGTCATCCTCTGTGACAGTCAGAGCCACCATGGACACCAGGAGCCCCAGGAAGATACAGTTCACCGTTCCCCTTCTGGACACACACCTGGACCCAGAGGCAGCAGAACAGGTGAGGGGCAGAAAGTGGAGGATGGTTTAGTTGAGAGGGACTTTTAAAGGTTTCTTTAATGTGTCAGTGGCTTGATTAGACTTTATCAAGATTATTGTGGAATGATTAGAAAGGAAATCAGAGTTTGTGCTTGTCACAAAAAACAGAGAAACATTTGTGCCAGCCATCAAAGCAAGGGCTGCAGTAATAACTGAGCATCTCAGCTGGAATAAAAAGCGCAGTGTGCTGTGTCCAAAATGCATGATGACAAATTGCCACTTTGAAGGAACCACATTTTCAGCTTCCTATTACTCTCTTACACATAATTAGCCAGCTGTGTCTTTTCAATACAGCGCTAAAGTAATCATGATTAATTTAGGATTGATTTTTCCAGTTCCTCTCACAGCGAAGCAGGTTCTTGGAGACACAGTGTGTCAGCAGTGATAAAAAGGGGTGTTGCAGTGAATGGATCTCCCAGGGTTTGTTGTTTTGGTTTTACTGACTGGTTGCATGCACTGTACAGCAGTGAGATACTGACAATAGTTGCTAAGTATCAAAAGATAAACTTGCTCCAAATCGGCTATCAGCAATGAAATACTTTTATCACATACATCTCAAATGGATCTGAATAATAAATTGTAACTGTGTTACATAGCTGACTTCGAAGCACATTACACTGGGAGAAGTCAGAAAAGATGGAAAGATATTCACTTGTTTTTAAATCCTATAAACTCAACATTAAGGATTCAAAAGAAAATAACTCTTATTACTGACTGAAAAACCCAGTGGGTGCTACGCATGTGTCTTTAGAGAATGCAGTTAATAGGTGTGTCCCATTTTCTCGTTTTTTATAAATATAACATAGGCAGGTCATTAATTACAAATGAGCCTCGAGTCAAACTAAGATGTATGAGTCTGGGTGCACTCGTTTTAGTATCTCTCTATTTCTGCAGGTCACTCTTTTCCCAACAGTAAGAAAAGAGATGTTGGGAAGACTGCTTTTAGCATGTATGTGAGTTTGCTTTTGAGAGGACATTTCACTGGATTGTTTGGGATAAAAGGCTCAGTTTGAGTTAGAGCTAATGAGTATTATTAGGCTCAAATGTGAGGAACACAATGAGCACACTGTTTAAATCCTCCATAATGTCCTTCTCTGCACAAAAATTGGACTTGAGCTGGAAGTGTAATAACTTCCACTCAAATTGAAAGGAGAACAAGGAGAATGTAAAATGTTTACATTCTTTCTTGTGGTTTGCAATCTTTAAGTGTGAAAAGAAGTGATGTTATTTCATTTTTTGTTACCGTTGATACTTTTGACATTTTCCCAGTAATATCAAACTAGCTTTGCGTAGCTTAGATATGTCATGTCAGTCATTAATACTGACAATGGTCAGCGGAAAACAAGGTCAGAGTACAACAAAATGTAACTTTGAGAGGACTCCCTGGTTACGCTTTTGCCCAGTGCTCTCTCCATAGCAACAAATAAATTGACATCTACAAAGTGATATCAATGAATAACAAATAGAAAGATTACTTGTTTTCATAGGTATTCACTGGTTTTAATTGGACACAACTAGCCTATAGGCCTTATAGCAGTAATGTTCTCTTATAGCAGAGAAAGCACAATTGAACACATTTAACAGAATGAAAAACAAAGCAACTCTTTATCATAAATGGACTGACATAGAAGTTATATATGTCAGCTATATATCATTCTAATAACTTGTATATAGACTTGTACTGCACTATTCCACATCATCACTTTATTTTATAACTATTTTTCTTTTTGTATTGCTCTTGCTCTTATTGTTATTATGTTATTATGTTGCATTGTTGGAGAAGCCTGTGACATAAGATTTTCAACTACATAATTACTCTGTAGCTATGTCAGATTGACAATAAAGAACCTTGAACCTTGAACCTTTATAGTGATGTTTTAAAGAGAGTCCTTTGCTTACAAACCCCTTCTCATAATGATTGAGTGATACTGAATTACTAGAACTGAATATGATTATATTCCTTGTAAATGTTTCATTTTTCTACTCGATATATTAACATTATATCTTGTTCTATTTTCTTAAGCTTCAGAATTTCTTGAGTGTTCTATCTGTTTTTACTTTCTGACCAGGGTTAATCTATTATCTACTGCTCTCAACAACTCTACAATGAAACGATTTGGTGGACATTCTTGCAAGGAACTGGTCAAAGAGTCGTCTTTCCGAGTCTTTAATCATCTTTTGCAAAACAGGCAGAAAGAAAACAGAGAGCAATGTACTACTAACTACTCGGACTGAAGAGTCTGCTTTTATACATTTCAATGATGCTCAGTCATGAGAAATTAGACTCTGTCAAAGGACAAAAGACCCATGACCATCTAAGGGACAATATCTCAGCTACATTGATATACTATCTGTTGGCATGGCTTACAGAAGGTTTATATTTATTTATATTATTCATAAGACATTCTGTTATTTGGTAATCATCATTTCTAATACAATTGCAGGGCATGTACACTTCTTTCTGCTAACAAACCCATAATGCAATGATCCACTTTTTACGGATGCTAAACTACCACAGAGCAACTCTACAACTGTCAGTGATGATTTATAAATGTATTATAGGATGAGAATCTGTACAGCGATTTGTAGATAGCACTTGTCTCTACGGTAACCACAGGCATAGCCAAATCAGCCAGGTCTGAAATCTTCTGGATTTAATGAATCTGCCAGCAGTTGAGCATGCGTGATGGTTCGACGGCGTGATTATCCAGGCCTGAAACGTATTGGTTTGTTCCAGTGTGGAACTAAGAAACATTATTGCATATTTTATTGTCCTATTGTTATTTGAAACTCCGTGTCTGTGAATTGGTGCCTGTGGTACATTTGTAAAAAGTGTGTTTGTCTTATTATGTTTGCTTCTTTGAGTCTGCATTCTCAATGCTTCCTCTCTGTGCATGTGCCTGACAGATACAGATGTAATTAAAGATGGTCTGGTCTCCCTGTCTGTACTGTTTGTGTCTGCGTGTCAGGGAGTTGGTGTCGTCGGTCTGTATTTATTTGGCCACCCTTCTGCTCCCAGGCGGCAGCCATTCAATATAGGATCTTAAACTCCTCCAGCCTGGGGTTTACCTTTACCTCTTCTTCACCAGCCGACAGATCCCCTTTTAGCTCCACAATAAATTCACTTTACCTCTTCTGCAAAGACTCAAGATTGTTCTTATTTTTTCTGCCGCAGTAAGCATGACAATGGCTTGGCTGATTGCCATTGTGCCTGTAGACTTTTAGTTTAAAAAACCTGGGTGGCCTGATCGTGCATGGCATGCTAGTGCTTAAGTAGTTTTATGATGACAGCCAAACAGCACAAAAGTCAGCTATAAAGAGAAGAACAAATGAAAGAGAAAATGTTTGTTTGTGCTTTTTTCTTTGTGTTTGCAAGCACACTTATGAATGTCACGCCAGGGGGCTTCACCAATGGTTCAGTAATCTCTGCAACCTGACCCCTCCCGACATGGTGAATCAGCTCCGTGGAGACCTGACCGTCATTCAGAACAGCCTCCCTGAGGTCGGACCCTCACAACAACAGCACACACTCATCCTCTTATCCGCAGACGGTTACAGTGTGTGCCAACGTTATCATAACCTTACGATGGAGCTCACTGTGTTCTAACGAGCACAAACTGACTGTACAGTACCTGATAGGCCAAGACCTGACGGTGACCCAGGATAGTAGTACTGTATCCAGATTATTTTGATCAAATATTCTTCTTAGTAGTAGAAGATTGTAGTGTTAGGAACAGGCTGTGTTACAGTTTGACTACTTGATAGGACATTTAGGAAATATAATTATTCTTTATGAATAAAAATATCTTTAAACAGGAAGCTGGATCCAGGGGCTTTGCTTACAAGTAGACTGGAAATTGGGATAGCGGCAGACTTTCGGCAGACTCATATGGAAGAAAAGAGTCCTTATTATAAAGATTTAAAATGAGGTATAACATGACAATTGAGGTGCTTTACAGGTGCTGGTTGGCAGATATTATTATCTTTCTTCAGAGCAAGCTAGCTGTTTCAGCCTGTTTCCAGTCTTTATGTGAATCTATGTTACAATCGTGTGGATCAAGTTTTAATAATAAACCAACAGATGGAAGCCTTTTATTTGATCTTCTCAGCTAACTCTCTGTAAGAAAGAGAATACAAAACATCAAACCCTCTCCCAAAACAACCGACAGTGGATTTTTAATTTCATTTTCCCATTTTTAAGGTGGAGGGCCCTTGCCTGAGGAAATATATTCATAAATAAAGGCAGTATAGTGCTTGTTGAGATGATGAGTCGTGACATTTTGAGGTGATGTTCCTCTTTTACAGACATTTCAGGGCTGACAATGTCCTCCCTGATATTCCCCATGCTGATGTTTCAGATCAACTATGTCCTTGACTGAGAACATAACAATTACTCTGTAGCCTCGAGAGGGACATTTTCCAAGAAGACCTTACTTAATATGCAGTACATTCTAGTTACTATCACACCATGCATAGCTCTGACACATTATGGCAACCAAGACCTATTCAACTACAATATATGGGTTTAAGCTGAATGTATATTAATTACTGTTTAACACAGACAAAAAAGCTTTATTGTTTTCGGGAAAGTTAACACTCAAGCTAATTTGTTAAAGGCTCGTGATGGTCTTGTTAAGTTGAATAACTCGTAAGTTTGTCCTCACCTTTTCTCATGTAATGTTAAAAGTGAAAACATAGGCTACAATTTGAAAATAGGAATAAGTATATGAGCTAAGCAGTTAAACAGGGTTATATTAGATCGAAGTGAGAGACTGAAATTACTTATCAAGGACCCATTCATTACAATTCTAGTTCATTTACACTTCGGTTTCTCCTTTTGTCAATCAACAGGGACTTGAACAGGTTAACAGGCCTGAGCAGATGCAGGCTGCATTCATTGACAAAATAATGTCAACCTGCCTTTGTTAAAGCGTGTGCATTGCCACTTGACTCTGCTCCCCTAGCTGGTAGTATGATACTCATTGAGAGACGATGATAAGAGGGTTGTTACGGGAAGGGAAGACAAAGGATTCATAGAAAATGACGGGGAGATAGAGGACCAAAAAACAGAGATAAAATAAAGTGGATGTCACTGATCTGGGTTTTCAATGTCCTTGGAGTGGAGTAACAGTGAATTCCCTAATGAAAGCATTCAGCTAGAGACCACCGTTGGAGAAGTCTGTGAGGTTTTAAGCCTGAACAATTCAAAGATCATATTTCCAATGACAGAATGAGAAATCAAATGAGTATGTGTCTGTGCATTGTAGTGAGTCTCTGAAAGCTCCGTGCTGCTTCAGCCCACCTAATAACAAGGTGTGGGAAAGATTTATTTAACCTTTATTCCTGCAGCAATTTACCGGGTGTGAATGCCTTTTTTCTGATGTATGGTGCTGACTGGTGCAAACACATTGTTATAGTGAAGGTCACAGGGCAACACTGATAGCACAAGTATTACAAAATGACCACTGATTTTCTCAAAGGATGAGCAGGGTTAGGAGGTAAAGGCTTTACACGTCAGAATTTCCCAGAGCACACTTTGACCTTGTTTTTAAACCTCTTTTACCTCCATTAGCTTTAGGTTTGGTTATTTCACGGTAAGAAAATTGTTCCTAAGGACAAATCTGCTTCAAGTAAGAACGCCTGAACAATAGCTGTAGCTCCAGCAACACTGCTAATTAACTTCCACTGGATTTATATGTTAATGACAGTGGGCATTCAGTACAAAACAACAACTCGAATGTTAAATATCAGCACTGGGACAAGTGCATGTTCTTTGTTGGGTGCTGCTGCACATCCTGGCCTCAAAACACACACTTTTCTGTTTTGTTTCAGCATCAGCAGATAGTTAACTGCTTTCCTGATTTTACAAAAAGTGCTTAAAATCCTAATTATACAATTATGCCATGTTTCAAAAGTTTACTAAAGAAGAACATAAGATCTGTTCTGGGTTTAAGAGACTCCAGTAAGTATGAGAAAATGCAAAGGTTGTTCATAAGCTTAATATATGTGATTAGTGTTCAGGGACCTTTAAAGTAGTATTTAAAGGTCCCTGAAAAATTCCCCCCCCAAAAATATTTTAGGCTAAATAAATGTTAGCCTAAAATAGCCTATTTCTTTTGTACAGACTGCATTGGAGTTTGTGTGGCCCGAAACAAGTCAGAGGTAAAGCCAATGTCAACCAAGCACCAGTGTTAAATATGAAACAGGACTTTGACTCTCGCCTGACTTGACCTATATTTTCGAGCCAAGCGCATTTTGTCTGCAGCCCCACACATGAATATCAGGCATGCATAGCTCTCCCTGCCCACCCATCACTTTCGAAGGCTGTTTTTGTTCGTTGTTGCGATAAGTGACGGAACTGCATTTTAAATGGACAGTGGGTTGAAAGGGAGGCATGGTGGTTTGAGCGGTGGGCCTGTCCAGTGAGCGGTGGTATTTGTGTGAGGGAGGATCAGGGAGTTTGCTCTACTGCCAGCTGAGGAGAATAACAATGACTCCAGGCATAATCAGTTGTACACAGCCATGGCTCGCTGTGCTTTGATTTGAGACGGTTTCAAGAATAGCAACAAAACACATAAACATGGCTTAAATATAAGGACATGGATTTATAGTATACAACAACAACAGAAAAACCTGACAAAAAAAACAACTTTGGCAAACAAATCTGTAAAACAGGACCTACAGATAACCATAGTGTCACCCCATGTGTCACCCACAGGGGAAGTCAATAACCTTGAATCCAGCACTGCAAAGCACAGGCATATGTAATATTCTTCTTTGATGTGATACAGCTGTAAAGACTAAACCTGGCCAATGACAAATATTTTAGACTGGTGTGGTTTGATTGAAGTCAGTTTTGAAGTTATTCATGATTACTGATAAATGTTTATGTAAAAATAGGTAGATTGTTAGGATCATCATTTTCAAAAGATACTTGAAGCTGTATATAAATAATCAGGGCTGTAGATGTTAGTGTGTTACATTCAGGTGTTCTGCCATTACCGTGTTACGCAAAGGCAACTCGAGTCATTACTTGGGATTGTATTTTGTTTCCCCAGTAAAAATGTAATGTACGTGTTTAGAAAAATGGTGCCCTCTGTTTAAATAAACAGTGACACTCGAACATGTAGACAGTAAAAGGACAGTGGTGTCAATTTAGTACCTCATCTTGGTTTCCTATCTACAGTAAGTAATGTGCATATAGCTGAATCATATGAAATAATTGGGTATTCTTTGCCCAGTTGCCACCAATTTGCTGGGGATGTATTTGCATTTACACGGTCTTCTTTTTTTAATTTTTGCACTTTTATTGTCATTACACAGTACAGGTACTATGTAATGAAATGGTTTCTCTGCATTTGACCCATCCTAGTGCCTAGTGCTATTATGAACGGCGCCCGGGGAGCAGTGTAGGGAACGGTGCCTTGCTCAGGGACACCTCGGTAGCACTTGAACTGGTGACCTTCCATTTGCCAAGCCAAGTCCCTATGGACTTCGCCACCACCGCCCACTTCTGGTGAAGATGCAGGTGCAAATGCAGCTTGAGCAATTGAGCATTGGATTGACCTCCAATACAATTTTGTGCAAGGAGAAACCTCCCTATGTTTATGTCGACATAAACACAGACCTACTCCGAGAGATATTAACAATAGCATCGGATACAGATGGCGAAGCAGCGCCAAGAGGAACCTGAATAGTTGACATGCAAACCCTTTGGATAAATGTCAAAAGCTGTAAAACATCTCTGCCTGCCTGCTAAAGAAAAGTCACTCAATGCCTCTTCTTATTCACACTTCCTTCCTGTACTCTACGTCGGATTTAAAACGTAGTGAAGATGAAGGTTGAATACGCAATAAGACTGTGCATTTGAAACACTGACTGCTGATTTTTCAATTCATCCTGCAGAGTCTAATGTAATGTTTTTGTTATATGCGTTTTAGGTTTCCTCACACATTTTGTTGAGCAAAGCAAAGCCTCAAAGTCAAACATGCACATAGCTGATTCTCCTCTGTCTCTTTGTGTTTACATTGATCTTGAAATGTACCCGCCACTAAAGGACTCTTATCTATTTGATTTGCATTGTGAACTCACAGTACAGCTCAAACCTTCTTTAGTTTGTCATCTTGACAGAAAACAGTTAAACGGATTTCATTGTATCATGAAATACAATGTGATGCTACACGGTGCAGGTTAAACTATCTGGCTGACTACAGAACACTACACAGCTTTTTAAATGCACAAGCAGCATTTAGAAAAAGATGCATGGAGGACTGGACCTCACATGCCAACCGGCATTAGTCAGCAACTCTGTCAGCTATGTGTGAGGAGTGCATTAGTCTGTGTGTGTGTGTGTGTGTGTGTGTGTGTGTGTGTGTGTGTGTGTGTGTGTGTGTGTGTGTGTGCGTGTGCGTGTGAATTGACTTTCTATCTAAATTCCTATATCATGGCCTTTTAGGTTTATATAGCAATAAAATGGAAAGTAATCATCCTAATCCTGGATTCCTTTCCTCCCAAAAAGTATTTGGTTGCAAAGTTTTGGAGACATAGATGCAAAACTGATCTCATTTGTCATTTGCAGAACCTGACGAGGCATATTTAACAGCAAAACTATCCATCAACCCTGTGATACAAAATACATTTTAGATCATGGGAGAATAAAGTAAAAATCTGAAAAATGCAGATGTGCTAAGCTTTTTGACAGAAAGACTATGGTGAGAGGTTTTACAGGAATGTAGATGAAAGCATTTTTTAATTACTGAAAAATAAATGTATATCAATGGGCATATTTTTGGACAATTCTTATAGCAAAAACTGGGCAAGGGGACATACGGTGCTGATGTTTTTGTTTTGAGACAGACAGATTTTTATGTTGCATAGGAGCAATATAAAATGTATTACTGCTGCTCCTGGTTAGGGTTAAGATCTCTCTTCTTCTTAATTGTTTTCACTTCCCTTCTCTCTATTTGAGTTAAACATAAGAGAAAATAGGATAAGATAAGATAAACCCTCATTGATCCCCATACGGAAATGCAGGTGTTTTAGCAGCAACAGCAATAAGGTCAAGTTTAATTCAACACGTTTTAAAGTTGTAGAATGCTTCAGGCTCATTAGCAATCCGGGCAACCAATCTTTTTTACCTGATTCAACTTTCTTAATTGAAACTAAGAAAATCACCCAATCATCTGAGATCACCCAAAACCATCTTGGACACTAACAGACATGTTGGCCTGTTTGCATTTCAAATGAACAAAGGTTATATAACTCTTATTTTTACATCTACCTGGAGTGTTTCTAACAGCTCTACCGCAGGTTTGGACTCTCTTCTGCACCACTTAGTGAAGTACGCAGGCTCTTTCATGTTTTATCCCAGAATAGTCCAAAGCTGCCACACTCCACTAGTCATGAGTCATGATGCAAGTACTGTATAGGCTGCACTCCTGCGCTCACTGTGAGACCCAGCCCTGCTCAAACAGCTCAGGCATCTTCACAGAGAACAAGACCCAATTATGGATCACAGTCTGTTGTGGGCTGCCAGCATCATGAGAGAAAGTGGATGCTGAGCTGGTCATATGGCCTGGTACCAGGGAGCAGGGCTACACTCTCACTGAATGGCTGAGCAATGAAAAAGTGCACATTTCAAAGCACTGTTAATCATTTTGATTGGTTTGGTTAATATAACCCATTCCAGGTTAACGTTGGTGTGAAATTACAGCCTGGAAGTGCTTCAGATTTGTATCAGTCAATATTTCACATCAAACTTAACGACTATACCAGAAGCTAGTCGAGCAAAGTCATAGGATGATTTTTGGTTCAGAAAGCTCTACTGTTATATCGGCAAACATTTGTGATGAAAATAGTTTTTTTTCCCCACTTAAAATCAAACTGTTCTACTTTTTCAGATCAGAAGACGCAGACCCACACCTGCCACTTTAGTGGCATCCAGTGATCAATCATCACCTGGTAAGGTACACACGCATGCAAGCACACACCCCCCCCTCAGTAAGGTCTTTGTATTGATTTGCATTCTATATCTCAAAACCTGGATCACATATTTTTATTTGGATATCATCCGTTTTGGATTTCCGTTCTCAGTTACTTGCTACAATCTGAGGACATGGTCGAATTGACATGTCTTATTTTTTCCAAATTATCAAAGGTTTAAATCAAACCTACTGGTGAGTGAGCATACAGACAGAATAACAAATATATTCTTAACCAAGCACCACACAACAACAAGTAGCCACAATATGCTTCACAATATTTCAAACATTTCTATTTCTTATTTGTATTTCTGTGATGCAGCATCTGAAGTCTTTAATGCAGAACATGAACTCTCCTGCTGCATTAGAGCAACAAAAACAGCTGTGTGTGTGTGTCCTCTCATGGGATTTGAATGATCAAACACAACTGTGCCCCTCTCGAGATGTATCTTATTTTATGAGTCATCCCGTGGTTCCGTGCTTCTCTGCCTGCCGCTGCTGTGCTTTGCCATGAGTGTGTAATGTGACCCAAATTAATAGAAGATAAGCTGCTGAGATAAGGCGGTGAGTGTACATTTCCCAAGGTGAGAAAACAGATGGTATTTTTTATGACTTACTGAAAATTTGAAGCATTCTTGAGCATACCAGCAAAGACGGCAAAATATATAACTCACAGCATTTTATCTCTGAGAGTTGAGTGTTTTTTTTATCTTGAAAACAACTGTCCTTCTAATTGGGTCTGATTATTTCCTGGGATCTGTTTGCTTAATGTGTGTCTCTGCGTGTGAGTGTGACTACATGTGTCTGTGATTGATTCAGTAATTGGACTCTGAGCATGTGGAGTGTCTCACAGTCAACCTTGATCTCTGCATTAAAGTGCAGAGAACACCCTCAACAATCCTGCCTGCTTAGTACATCAGAGGCTGGAAGAGAGAAAAGAAGAAGAGACTTACAGTAAGAGACATTAAGTAGAGATCTATTTGAAGAAGTGAAGGCACTGGAAAAAATAAACTGAGAAAAAGTATAGAAGATTACAAGAAAAGAGGATGTTTATTTTAATAATATATATATCAGGTCATATTCATTTTACACGAGGTTTAAACTGAACTCTTTCCCTTATTTGTTGTTGTTTTGTGTTCTGCCTGAAAATAAATTAAAAGAAGACAATTCTTCAATCTTTAGTAAGGGTTCATTGTGCAGTGCAACAGTTTCCTGTCTGGAATTGATACATTTATCCAAACTAATTGAATCTATTGTCAGATTTTTGGGCTATTTTGACGGTAAAACATGTTTGCTAGAAGAAAGTCGTCGGACTTCTTTATTTTGTATGTTTCTTCTCGCACTGAGATGAATCTCGAGTGTGTCTCAAAAAAGCCATGCCATGGAAATATTCTGAAGACAAAAACAGTCAAGCATCAAATCTGAAACAGAGATCGACCAGAGACCCAGACAGTGTGAGAGAGAAGGGGGATTTGGAGGAAGAGTTGATGATGATGATGATGATGAGGGAGATGAGCTGTGCTGGTGCAGTAATGGTGTGTTCCACATGAGACAGAGCCCTGCCCGTTGCTCTGTCCTGTGCACTGTGAACCCTAAAAGCATATCTGAGTAAAGCAACAGATGTACAGGCAACTTAAAAGCAGGCTGTGGGCTTAATAATGAGGAATCAGAAATGGTTAGAATTGGTCTGATTTGATCTTCCCTAAAGAGGAAAAGTCAGGTCTTCAAGATAAAAAAACACTTTTTAAAAGGTATTTTATTATACAACCTGAAACATGACTAGCCTCTGTTTTGCATTTCCTGATGAGCTGCAGCAGTGCACCACACGTGAACAACTACTAATGGCTCAGAAAACGATCACGTTAAGTTGTGTTCTTACAGTGAGACGCTTCATCTCTACAGGCACCAGCAGCAGCAGCTCTGTGGGGGGGGCGAGCGCGGCCATCTGAAACACTTTGGCATATAAAGAATTTAAGTAGATGTTACATTATTGCAAATAGCGTCGACATTGGCATTGATACATGTAGGGGAAAAAACGATGTGTTTTACACTAAATGTATGATGAAAGTGTTTATTTATTTTCAAATGTATGCTGCATTGGTTATATCTGATTCTCTTCTGCCAAGCAAACTGCTGTCTCATCTTTCTAAATCTTTAAGTAACTTTAATGTACATGTGCAAGAGGACATTTGTTGTCAATAATACTGTATGCTTGCCTTCCTCAAGCAAAAGCAGCAGCTGCAGCTTGTCAGCTCTGCGCACAAATACAGTCTCTAGTTACAATTACAAGCACTAACATGATTAGCATTTGTAATTCTTTACTCTTGTTGAACAAATGAAGTCTGTGTTTAAAGATCTTGCTTGTTTAAACGCAATGCTGTGCAAAGGGACAATTTATGTGCCCTTTGCACAGCCAGAGTAAACAACATCAAAAGAGTAAAACCTCTTTTAAATGCAAGACTGTAGGACTGAAAATATAAATTGACATCAGCTTCAGGCAGCCAAATAAGAGCGCCTTGGCTGAATAAGGAGTCAGAAGAGTGTCTCTGTTCTCATCTGGCTTTGTGTCAGACAGCCAGTCCGCTGGGAGTTGCAGTGATAGACTCATCACTGCTGGAACAGCCTCTATTCTCTCATTGTGCAGCACAGATGGGCTCGATAAACAAAGAAAACAATCTAAAAATCTGCCGTGTGAAAGCCCAATTTAATGTTTGTGACCCAAATTATATTTCAAGTATGTTATCTACTACTGCTCCTGTTACTACTACTCTCAGTTGTAACACAGTCTGTTTTTTAAATGAAAGAACAGCTGCTTACTGTAATAAGCTGTTATGTCCCTATCTGGAGTATATTGATCCAAGTTCATTATTAGGGTCAAAACACCTTATACTTTAGTTACAATACTCTCTTACTTGGTGGCACTTAAAAGCCTCATAAAACTGCAGATAAAACTGCTTATATTACAGGAGGGGAACGGGTTTTGCTATATATTATTCATAAAAGAAAATACAATAAAAAAACAACAAAATTATTAGCTAATGATCTGTTAATGTCAAAAACAGATTAAAGCAATGAAAAAAGTGAAGTTTAAACTACAACTTAATACGCTAACAATGATCACTACACAGAAATGGCATGTATACAATAACATATCCTACAATCTACCTACTCTAAAGAATATTATGCATATACTTGATACACATGCATCTTTTCATATACAGAAACACTTGTGGTTAATTTTTTATTTAAAATGAAAGTGTACTATCGTTTTTTTTCTTTGTTTATTAGTAAGAATTCATGTCCCATCATCATTCCATAAGATTACCCCATTTAGTGTAATGCTTTTTAAACACATTTAAAGTACATACACGTTTAAATGATGCTGTCTTTTTGCAAATAACTAACTTTGGCACTCCTTGCGAGAAACTCTAATTTCAGAGTTATATAGTTTGGCAGCTTGTGTCAAATACCAGATAACAAGTCTTAAACGTGACTCTGTAACTTGAAGGATAGTCTAATAATGGCCCATTTCCCGGGATTGATTTGAACCAAGATCCATAATGATTGTATGAACTCCCGGGAGATGCTGAAAATAAGATTCAGTTTCGAGCATTGCTGTAAACACGCGGCGCGTAGAGATGAATCCCTCTTGAAATGAACGACTTTAGTGTTAGGGTTTAATATACCGCTGGGTTTGTGTTTGGTGCAGAGAGAGCGCGAGAGAGAAAGAGAGAAAGAGAGAGAGAGAGAGTGATGAATAAAGAAACAAGCACATCACTGGCATTTCGAACAGCCTTGCGCGTACTTTTAAGTAGAAATAATATATGCACACACACACTCACACACTCACAGTGCCTTCCTAGTGCCGGGGGATGCATAGGTTGCCAAGCAACACGGTTGTGTCCTAGAAAAAAGTTACGAGGCTGAAAAGGCAGAGTTGGCTGCAGGTTCAACGCATCACTACTGATCGCGGTTAATGGTTTCACTGTAATCCAGTAAACTGTCTTTATGTTTCTATTTTAGTGCTCTCATATAGTGAACACAGAGTCCTGTTTCACATATCGACTACGGATGATGAATCTTTATCCAGTGGAGTCCCATGAGCTTTACGTGGGTGTAGCATCATGTGGGAGTTTCCTTCTTTTGCTAAAAAAGTACACGATTGCTTTAACATGCAGTGCAGTTTATCGGTAAACCAAGCCAAAATGAATGCAGACATACTGCCAAAAAACGGTATTGCAATACATAGAGAGGATTTTTTAGCCTACCCTCAGTGATATAAATAGGCTGGACAAAATAATAGAAACACTTACAACGTGACATGAAGGTACTGTAGGATTGATGGCAGGACTGTTGTATTTGTTTAAGCCAAGTGTACCTAAACACTGCCAACTGACTGTAAATCAAATAAGCCCCAAACTGTATTTCAGTATGCTACACACTTACTTTCCCATTGGGAGTTTGGGATAAACACTGTATTACTGTTTATCAATCATCAGCAGTTAGCTGCATGAGGGGGTTTACCAAGATGAGTGGATTAGCATCCTCTTCGTTTGCAAACAAAAATAGCAAGTTGTCACTCATCTAAGAGCTGAGTATGAAAAAAAACATAATTCTGCCCACCATGCTTGATAAGATATGAGAAAACACTTAGTGCACTGGCTTCAGTGTGTCAGAAAACCATCTGGCCAGAGGTCACCTTCGCTCTCTGGAGACACAGCAGCTACACTGACATACTGAACAGGTCAACTGTGCTATTATTCACATTATTCAGTCTGCCCAATGTCAACCTGTTTATTCAGTTTTTGCTTTAAATCCCCTATTTTTTGTGTCTTATTGTGTTAAGTACTTAACAGATTGTTTGCTCTCTTGCAGAAATCGATGAAGATCGTCTCCCAAACCAGTTGTACAAGGTAATTTAATTCATGCTCCATGAGGGTCCAGTTTAGTGGAATAAGGTTACAGAAATATAATTATGCAAGTTATTTTTGTCTTGTCCTTTTTTAACTTAGTTCACTGTGTATTGAAATAATCTCCTTCATCTTAGTGCTCTCTGTCCAGCTGATATAACACATTGATGTTTTACAGGCAGCCTTGTTGAACTCCCCTCGACAACGGAGAAAAGGGCAAAAGGGAAACCCTACCATGAAAGGTAGAGTCGGTCATCTAGCTTTATGTGTGATGTTGACATTTTATGTGTTCAATCTCAATAAATATAGAAACCTGGTTAGAAAACAGTGGTGATGATTAAGGCAGCTGTCTTTATTCAGATACTAAAGTCACGCATGTCAGGTCAAATTGAGCATATGTTCAAATTAAAAATAAAACTTGGAAGAGACATCTTGAATAAAAAAAATGATGAATCCAAATGATATAACCAGCCGGAAAATCATCAAAAAATATAAAGCGGATGGGAAAAAACTAAAACTAGAAATAAATAAACCAAAAGTCATACGTAATGCAGTTTCAATAGTATTTTAAGAAAAACGTTTTATAAAGGCCAATCTATCTTTAATGGGACAAAGCTAGTATGTCTCATATCTGACATCTGACATCTAAGGTTAGATGTCAGGAAATGTAAACTTATTAGGAGAAGCTGAGCTAATGGAAGTCTGGTTTACCCTGAGTGTCCGATTTCTACCTCAAGCCAATTAGAGCTTCAATTGCCTCAGCATGGACTCGTGGTCCCCTATCGCCTAACAAGAATATGTCCAAATGTTCATGTCTTTAAACTAAAAAAGTGGGCCTGTTTGAGATTAGGGCATTTGATACACTGCCCACCTAAAGCAAACCCGAAGTACAAACTAAATGCACAAAGCCGGATAAGAGATTAACTACTGGAATAAGATCTCTAGGCCGTTTGCAAATATTATCTTCAGTATCAATTTCCAATCAAGTACAAATACAGAATGTAATAATTTATGCAGGACTGCAGAAAAATAAGTTCAAACAAACAACAGAAGCAAGGGAACAATTAATAAATCTGAAGCGCTAAGATGTTCATTAATTAATTAATTAACAGCTCCAAGTGTGGTGAGTCACTTCTTAGAGGAAATCAGGGTGATAATCATTTCACTTTAGTTTCACACTGTAGGGAGAATAACAAACTGTGGATGAATGAGGTACAAGAATGCAATTAAACTAATACAATCCCAACTCTGATGTATCTTTACCTGCTCCCAAAACAGCTGGGTGTTGTTTAAACTTTGCTGGTTTATTCAAATGCTTAACCTACAATATTTTGTTTAAGTGTTGGATTTCCACCTCCATCTCTCTTTCATGTCTACTGTTCATACCCCGTCTATTCCATGAGTTCCCTTCCCTCTTAATCCAGTTTCCTGCCTCGCTCCTTCTTCTACAAACAGTTCCCAAATGATTTGGTGCTTTTCACTTTCAGTTTCCACTATTTCTTCCATCCACTCCTTAACCCTCTGATCTTCCCCTCTCCTTCCTGTATCAACTCTTTCCTCCCAACCAACTTGTATTTCCCTGATCTCTCACCTCTCTTATCTCCACGTCTCTCCTCACAGAGCTTCAGTTTATGGTGGAGCACCACCTGTACAGGCAGCAGCAGGGGGGCGGGGACGAGTGCTCCTCAGAGAGCTGCCTGTCGGATCGTCCCAGCCCCGACTCATTCCCCCCCGGGGAGGAGCTCCCACACGACGATGAGGCCACTGCAGAGGCCACTGCAGAGGCCTTTGAGAAACTGCGCTGCCAAATGGAGGGTATGTTTGGAGTCTGTGAAGAAGAGGATTTCATTTGCAACTGTCTACTCAGCAATACATCTCCTTAACAAATACAATAATGACTTACTCTCAAAAGACACTGCAACTTACAATTTAGCTGGGTTGGAGGAAGTACTAGGTTCCAATACAACAATGTTGAAATACCACATTACAAAGTCCTGCAAAAATAAGCCTACAAGAAAAGATGTAAAATAAAAAGTATTCAAACATTGACATAGATGTTTATGATTATATGATACAATGAAAGAGAGCAGATGGAAGGCGAGGAAAGAGGGAGAAAAAGCTTAGTGAAATATTTTAAGGTAAATGGATGAAACCAAATACAGCTTATACATTTTAAGGTTGTACAAAGTGAAGGAAAATGGGAACAGCAGAGTAATGCAGACAAATAAAGCAGGTAAAGGGAAAATGGCTGGAAGGCATGTTTGTAAATATAAAATCGGGTTATGGGAAAAGAGGAGAATTAAAAGAAGTTAAACAAAGGTCTCTGGGAAATGGAAAGGAACACTTCAAGGAAATATGCTTATTTGCTTTCTGGCAGAACATTGGATCAACACCACTCACACCAACTTGTACATGCTAAATTATGAAGCTACGGCCAGCAGCCCACTGTCTTATCTTTACATAAAGACATATCAGAAACAATTACAAGAAAAATCCAACCAATAACCTAAAAAGCTCACAATTGAAGTTTTCTTAATTTGTTTTATCCATAAAAAAAATGGGTACCACTTTACAATAAGACTACCCTTATAAAGGATTCATAAAGGGTTTATAATTAGGTTATGAATTATGTTGTAAACACTTTATTAATCATTAAGAACCATTTATAAACCAGTTCTAACAGTTTTCATACTGTACATCAACACAGGCTCACTATTTGGCAAGATGACTAAGCCTTATATTGGCTACTTAGCGAGAATCAACTCAGTGAACAACATACCAAGGATGCTGGCTGATGAAGAAGACGAAGTAAGCTAGGTAGCCAATATAAGGCTTAGCAGTACAGATAAATGTGGGCTCACTATTTGGCAAGCAACCGGTCACAGTTGGCCTGTTTATCTCATGTCTTATAAAAGCTTATTAATGATCTATAAAGTTCACAACCTAATTAATAAATGAATTACAAACTATTCGTAAACCCTTTATAAGGGTAGTCTTATTGTAAAGTGCTACCAAAACAATAATCAGTCAAATGACAATGCCAGCATTACTTTCATGTGCGTGTTTGACATTTTTATACTTTTTGTGCAGATTAAAGAAGCTGGTGCATGGACCTTTGTTGCTTTGCAAGCTATTTCCCCCCATGTTTTATGTTTATGCTAAGCTAAGCAAATCGACTGCAGTTCATTTTTAGCATGCAGACATACAGTATGAGGGCTATCAAAGCTCTCATTTAACTCTCTGTCAGAAAGTGAATAATTCCTTTAATGATTACACTAAGATGGTTCAAAGGGCTGTCTTGGCAGGAACTGTCTTTTCACTTTGCCAAACACTTCAACAACTGATGGGGAAAAAAGAGCATCAGCTTTTTTAGCTTAGGCCAAATAATTGACTTTAATGGCAGGTCAGAGAGGACAGCACATACTGCACACACATTCAGTAATTACCTAGCACTAATGCATCATGAGGGCTGCCTTTCTGAAGTGCAAACATCATTTGTCAACCCTTAGATGCATAAGTGGGTCTTTTTGGACCCGGTGAGGTGGTTTTCTTGAAGTATCTTTGTAATTACATTTTTTTATCATTTCATATTCCAGCTATTCCTCAAAAAACATGTTTTGGATATCATGCCATTCTAATTTTGGACCCGGTGAGGTGGTTTTCTTGAAGTATCTTTGTAATTAAAAAAATGTATCATTTCATATTCCAGCTATTCCTCAAAAAACATGTTTTGGATATCATGCCATTCACATTTTTAATTTACATTTTAAGAAATTGTAGTTTTTGTATTAGTACCCCAAGCTTCCATAAGTGGGTCAAAACTGACCCGCATGCATTTTCTATGGAATCCTATGGGAAAACGTTTTTTTTCAAAATGTAAAAGAAATTTCTAAAATTATAAATAGTGAAAAATTAAATATAAAATATTTCTAGTGTGAACCAAAATATAATACTAAATATTATACAAGAGATTTTTCTTAACCAAAATGACAAAAATGGCATAAAAACACATATTATTCTAATACGGGTCCTTTTAGACCCACTTATTGAAGAGTGTAGGGTCCAGTCACTCGTGCATCTAAGGGTTAATGTTTTTATCTATTTTTAATCTCAGGGACACACAGGAAAAAAACACTCCATATAACAAGAGAACTAGGTTTTGTATGTGTTGCTTCATAGGTGCTAATTAGTTTCCCTGTACAGATAAAAGGAGCAATGGGGAAACTAGGGGAAACAAATTAATGACCATTAACACTATCCATTGGAGTGGTGGTTTCACTTAAAGACCAGCCTTTTAAATTCACTCAGCATGATTAAAAAAACACAAAAGAAAAGGCAGTGAAGTTCATTACTTTAACATTATTTAACAGAAAATATTGGAGTATTCTATTCACACATCTGTATGGTGGAAAGTAAAGCTTTCTCTCTTCACCTTCAAGATGTCCTGCATTTGTATGTCTGTCCCCTGCAGAGTTCTCGAGGGAAAGTCTCTCAGAAGCTGCTGGGGGGCTCGAGTGCCCCCTCTCCAAGGAGAAGGAGGATTGTTCCAGCCTTGCCAACGTAGCAGATCCCTCATCACAACACATCAACGTGCAAGCAGGTAGAGTAAAGAGCCACCTTTACACAGGAACAGTTTCCCTCAGGGGACTCTTCATCATCTGTTCACTAGGCAGGGTTTATAATTATATAGATATGTAAACAGTTCAATAGGCTTGGCTTGGTGTAATGTAATCACGGCTGGTCGACAAACATATGTGCAGTGGCTTTGATCCACACTTCACAAAGCCCTGCTGTGGTTGAAATACCCCCGGGAGGCAGCTCATACGGAAGTGGAAAAATGTGTTAGCGGGGACTGATCTGATACTGTGGGTTTACTGTCTTTACTGTAGATTTTGTTTGTTTCTTGACTTCTTTCTCTCAATATATGTGGCCTATAAACAAGAAAATTAAGTTTGTTATATAACAAATTAGTGCGTAACAGTCTTAATTCAACTAAAATGTTTGTACTGTATATAAATCCCAGCCATAATTGTCGCCATAAATCTAAATTATAAATAATGACGAACACACAAGTCACTTCATAAATAAGATTGAATGCACGATATGACGCAAAGATCTGTCCAAGTTAAAGTGAAAGTGAAATGCCAAAAATACTTCCTTCTACTGTAAAGTCAAAATAAATGATGTATATGTATATGTATATGTATATGTATATGTAGTAGTAGTAGTAGTAGTAGTAGTAGTAGTAGTAGTAGTAGTAGTAGTAAAAACAAGAAAAGGAACGGAAAGTTTACTTCTCATCAATTGGAGAAACAACCATCCCTACTGTAGGTAGTAGTATATGAATATATTAAAGCTCCCATGTCATGCTTTTCCGGTTATTACCCGTCCCCTTGTGTGTTATGAAGGTTTTTATGCATGTAAACGGTGTGCAGAGTCAAAACCCTCAAAGTACACCCTGTAGCGAGTAAAACTCTAACACAGAAAATACCTCCCCAAAACGCCTCGTTGGAGATACGTCACTGGCCATTTGAGTCTTCCATTTCGTTCCGGGTACGGCATGATGTCAAGCGGTACCCGGAACGAAATGGACCAATCCCGAAGAGCCGTTACGTTACGTCCGCGGAGCCGTTACCTTAAGCCCCCGCTGATTGGTCCAAATTGACCGATCCACGGACTTCCTCACACACACATCTGTGTGCAGGGAGCAGGCAGCTCAGCTGATTTCTCCTCCCTGGCTGCAGGCTGATAACAGATAGTTGGGATCGCGGCAAAATTCTCTCTGCAGACCCATTCTCACAGCGTTTATCAACCTTTTTCTTACTCAATATCAAGCCACACTTATTGTTTTTACTTCGGATGTGAGTTTGTGTGTGCTCAGGATGAGTTTGGCTGTGTTTCGCTATGTATCCTAAACAAGGAAGCAACACCTCCACGGAGCTCAGCGCGATTCACAACGTCCCGACCAATCAGAGCACACTGTGCTCACAGGGAGGGTGGGGGCTGGAGCTTTTGGAGCTACAACGAGCCGTTAAAGGCAAATAGTGAAATTCAGTGAATACAAGTAGTTTACAGAGATGCTGTATGAGAAACCAATGTGAGTTTGGAAAAATGCACAGTATAAATCTATTTTAGTATACCTCAACAATGGAATTATGATCAGTGGAAATGGCCATGACACCTCTCCTTTAAGACTTAATATATATATATATATATATATATATATATATATATATATATATATATATATATATATATATATATATATATATATATATATATATATATATATATATATATATATATATCATAAAGTCTTCATAAATAGTAATTGTTTAGCTGCAAGACTCCAATAGATCCCCCACATCAGCCACTTGTCTTTATCTTATTGCCCCTAAGTGTTTTATGTCTCTGTCTATTTTTGCAGACACAAAAGCAGCAGCATCCAGTGCGAGTCAGCCAGCAGACGAGAAGACAAAGAAATGCAGCCTGGAGAAAAAGAAATAGAGCGGTCTTCTGCACAACACAAAGCTGCTCGGGCTGCTCAGCCAGCCGACACAATGACAGAAGATTGTGTCTGCAGATCCACTCTCTAGATACATCAGGGCATCCATGTTCCTCTACAGTCAGGCCTTAGTAGCCACACCAAGAACAACAACAAAGGTTTCGAAAATTATTTTGTGTGACGTATTTAATTCAAATCTATTTGTTTTAGCTTCCCCTTCACTGAACTAAAACTAGCTTTCTGTATCTAGTTAATTAGAAAGAGAGACTTTTGCGATCTCAGTCCAACATTCAATTTCATTCACTTCTCCACTCACATGCATTATGTCCCCTTTAATGTTCAAACGCAACACCTTTTCTGTTTGCAATTATTTTTAGACCGTTTTTCATCATTATATGTGCCATGACTCCAGCAATTATTGTTACATTCAAAGCAATACAAATGTATTTGAACCTCATAAATAACTGGGACCGAAACCAAAACATTGAAAATTCAACTGAAGTGATTTAGTGAGGTAGATGCTGAATCTCCAGTGAGTGGGTATAGGCAACATCTTGGTTGACAGTTGAAAACACATTTACACATGTGTTCACACTACTGTATTGGACATCTACCAATACATTCTTTAAGTAACACTGGAATAGAATTGCATGTTATTTTTTCTGCTACAGCATGTAGAGCTGCAAAGATTGGTCAATGCACTGATTGACAGAAAATGTATGGGTAACTATTTTTGATAAAAGGGTATTGATTGACTTTTTAAAAGAATAAATGCAGACTGCTGGTCCAACAATATAACTCAATTTGAACTATAGGGAATTTTGAGAGGCATTTTTCACTATTTTCTGACATTTCATAGATAAAGCCATTCATCATGAGAATGATCATCAGAAACATCGAGCCTTGTAACCCTAACAGCATTGCACATCTGCTTAGTTTCCTGTGATTAATTAAAAGAAAACAGAAACCTGAATGGAGAACTTGATACTTTTGTATAATTGTGTTGGAACACGGTTCATTCAATCATTCAATCAAGTAGATGGGGACCTTGTTTCAATACAGCCGATCAAATCACTTCATTTTAATCCCTATTTGCATAACGCATTATCAAAATAACAATAAAGCACCCTGCAACACAAAACAACCACCAACACCTTGAACTACATACAGTTTCCTGCAAAACTCCCCTGAACATACAAACGTGAATGCATGTCTGACCCTAAACCAGCAGCTTGTTGAATGAGCGACCAAACAAACATTCACAGTTGAAAAGAGCACTGCCATCGCTAGTTTGGTGGTTAGCATGCTAATAAGCCGCTCAGCTGCAGCACATTAAACAGCATGTAAACTTACTTTCCTGCGAGTTTCTGTCAGATGCTGGTGTTGTCCTTGCAATGAAGCCTGGGCGTTAATCTATCCATGGTTATTTTGCAGCACTGCTGCCTACAAGTCTGCCCATCACATGTAGGCTAACATTTGTTTACTTGGTGTCTGCTGAGGTCACCATGCTAACTGCTGTCCATCACAAACACACGCCCCCATCTAATGAGAGGTACAGTAAAGGACTTTATCTTATATTTCCCCCAAAGACTTTTGGAAAAAAAACAAAAAACAATTTACTACACGACTAAAAAACTGAACTTGTTAACATTATTTCTGACTGCAAACAGGAATAAATACAAGTGATTCCCGTCAGACTTCCAAGGAGGCCATATTAATCTATGCTAATATCCAATTAACATAATATCTGGTTAAAGTAGCTATCACACTCCTAATACAAGACTTTTACCAGCAACTGTGTAGTTGTAAACTTCTAATAGCTTTGGACAGAGGGTTGAGTCTACAGATATGCTTACGATTTATTTTATTTTAACTTAGCATCATCAGTGAGCAAATTGTATCATCATATTTGACACTTTTTGGGGAAATGAGAACCTGGTCATAAAACACTTTCCTGCATGGCACTGAATTTAGAGTGACTTTAATTTTTTTTTTTATTGTACTATTGTTTTGAACAGGTCATTTCAAAAGCCAATCAAACTTAAAAAATACAAGACACAAATTGTAATTACCAGCATTCCCTTTTCATTCTAGTTTTTTATGAAACAAGAAAATTATAAAGTCATTACCAAACTCTTACATCCTACATGTATTTCATCAGATATTTGTTAGCACATAGTGACATTATTATGTAGAATTTGTAAACAATCCTTCCATGACATGGAACATAGACATGCCTAAAAGAAATAAATAAAAACTGTTAACAAACAGTAAGCTAATGCCACCCTAGTATTGATCACAACAAGCCAATGATCACAATGACAAAATGATTTAAAAAGATGGTAAAAACATTCCTGTGCAAGTTATTTTCTTCTTCTGTAGTGTATTTACGTAATGTTTTTTTCTGTTTTTGAATGGTAATAATGTAATATGTAATTGTTCCAATTTTACTTGAAATTATTGATGATTACATGTAATCTACATTTGTTTGATACAATAAAATGTTTAAATTGGTGATTGGTGGTCTTTCTCTACTTATTTACTTACTTATTTTGGTACAGTCCATGGATTTTGCATCCAGTCAAGTTAAGAGCATGCTTGAAATCCTCAGCTCACAAGTCACGAGTGTCAAAAGACCATATACCATGATCCGCTTTCTTATTAAAACATCAAAAAGAGATATGTTCGCGGAAAGTCTTTAAGAATTTCAAGTTAAACTTACAGTGTCTCACATCAATGCACCACTGGTCATGTGTTTTACATTGACTGTATACTAAAAATAGATACTCTGACAATAAATAATTCAGTGACTCAGAGTTGGGAGTTAAAAACACATACATTTTTCATACAGAGGGCTGGTTCTCACAAAAATATGTACACTGCTGAAAGGTAGGCTATATTGGACATCAGACCTTTACGAGGTTAATCACTTACATTGCACAGTTTTTCTCTGACAAGAGGATATGCTGCAGCGTGTCCTGAATGTCAAAGCAGAAAGTTGAAGTTTTTATTAATTTTCTATGTCAAATTGAAAGACACTGATCATAACTTCTATATTGGCTCCAAATAAAGGCTATCACACATACATGCTTCGTTGCTTTTGTAGTGTGATATTGTATACCTCATAGACAATATGGAAAGTGCAAGTTCAAAGTGACACTATTGGTCCATTTTACTGTTTTGCATTTATATATTACATTACATGTCATTTTGTAATATAGCTAGAGGTGTTTGTGTGTTGGGGGTCGGGGTGCAAGTGTGTGTATGGGGTGTACATTAAACAGTGGTATCACACCTGTGTCTTTATTCCTTGACGTGTTATTAATCTTACAGCCAGACTTTTCATTTAAATGTAGAACAGCTTCATCTGTCTGTACTGTCCTAAGATGAAAAAAGTTGAAGATGCAATTGCAAACTGCCTAACTGACAATTGTTAAACTAGGGAAATGTGTTTGAAGCTGATCCCTTTGGGGGACCCTGCAGTCACTTCCCTCACTTTGCTCTACAGCTCCTCCAGCTGGGAGAGCAGAGCACTGGAGTCATGCCACACCATAATACTGCATGAATTACAAAGTCAAAGAAGGGTCTTACTAAAAACGATTTTATCTTGCATAAGGTGAAGTATGAGATCAAGGCATTGGATGGATTTGGAACTTTATAGTCTAAAAGTCTTGATTCATGCTACATTTATTTGAAAAATATTGATCTCTCCCTTATTAGACCGCCAACATAATGCAGTACAGGTTTTGGAAATATACTTTCAAAAACGTGTCCTTCTTAAGTTTTAAAGTGTTTCTAAAGTTACTGAAGTGTTGGGGCAATAGTAATTCATAGTAGTAGTAATAATAGTTGTGGGTTGGTTGAAAAAGCCACTGAATGTACTGTAATTATCTTTTGGAGGACACAGAAAGGTAAAGGAAAATAATTAAAGACTTCATTATTTGACCCATTTAAAATGTTCTTAATAAAAATACAAGGCAACAATATCGCACCATGACAAGGCCAGCCTTTATTGGGTTGTTTATTCTGTACACACTACATTTATTGTATGTTTGTCAAGCAAGAGGAAACACCCTGTAGTTGCTCTCCCTAAGGTTGTTTTTTAAATGTTTCACTCGTTTATTGGTGTTTTTACCGTTTCCACTGCGAGGGTCTACGCACAGAGAATGTTGTTTGCTGTAGAGATTGTAAAACACCTAGTGACACATTTGTTTTTGTAATGTTGGACAATATAGTTAAAGTTTGCTTGAATTTATTGATTATAACAAATCAAAACTTCACATATGACAGACATCGGCATATTTTCAATATTGTTTTTTAATTAATAACATGATTTTATAATTTGTGTACAGTTCAAACTAATAAAGGTACAATGTTCCTTACAAGTGTATAGGTGGCAAATTAATTTATTATAATGCATGATACTGTATAACATGGCCAGCATGTACACTTTACATTTAAATTATCACAGTATACTTCACTTGAAATAAGACACCAAGACATTTGTTTGAATATATTGCATCTTACCTTGGGAAGATGGTGTTAAGCTTAAACCAGCCCTCCTCTAGCTCCCTAAACCATGATATAAGAAGGCTTTGTGGTTTTGTAACAAACAGTGACTCAGCATTAACCTCAGTTCACCTATGAAATGCAGATATCACAAAGAAAGTCCTGTCTACTGTTCTGAATCCGTAGTGGGGTCTTGCAGGGAGTTTTCTGACAGCTCCTCTTGCCTGGATCTCTGCCCTTTTGTCACACTGGGGTCTGAAAATCCTGGAGGATATAAGAGATTGGAAAAGGCATTGGAAAATGTTGTTAAGCTGAACAGGAAACAATATCTGTACCTATTCATCTCCTCATGAGATCACTTTGACATGAGTGTTGATAACAAATCAGATCAGGGCGACTGAGCACATTTATGGAGCTGAGTGGCTTGGTCTCGGCCAAATCAGTCACACAAAGTCTTGTACTTTAGCGGAGGTTGTCCAACTTTTCACAGGTCATCATTTCAATTCAAAAGAGAAAAAGAGAAAGAAATATTTCTCAGGATTTTTAAATCGTAAGCCCTGTAGTGATAGGTGTGACTTAACAGAGTGCATACACATTCATAACATAAATGATTGAATAAACAACATACCATTGGAGCCACTCTCCTTCCATTTTATCTTGTTGTCTTCGGTGTGTCGTGTCCAGGTGGAGCGGAAGCTCACCAGCTCAGCTGTGATGTGAGCGAGACTCCACTGCAGACCCCTGGAGCTCTCCTTCCAAAGATTACTGTTGACAAAATACAGTGTGGTCAATTTCTGTTTAAGTGTTATCCATATTCATCTACCCATATACAAGCTTTCTGGCTGGCCTCAGAAAGAAACTTGAATTTCAAAGAGTGACAGTTGACCATTTTTGCAGTTATAATGGTGGTCTATAGAGTCTTTCCTTTTTGGGCCATACATTGCAATATCACAAATGGGACAAACTGGTAGCAATGGTGTGCAATGAGCAACCAGTACAATGCTTCTCTGTGTGTTACCTGTGTCTGTTGCAGGGGTCTGGTGGGCCTGGGTTCTCCTCTACCAAAGGAATAACAATCTTTTCAGCCATGTCAGTCAGTAGAGAGAATGTGGGATACACTATGAAGTCTATGAAACCTGCAAGACAAAATGTCCATGTATCAACAGGAGAAAAATAAATATTTCTGAGCTTTTAAAATATGATTTAAAAAATGTAATACAGTGTTTTATAACATATTTCACAGCAGTTCCAGTTTGACTTTATCAAACAGAAGTATGGATGTTGAAAAATCTCTCTTATATAATATTAGTGAGAAGAAGACTGAGTGAGAGTGAGTGTTTTGTGAGACATACCAATCTGAGACTCGGCTACCAGGGTACTTTTTCGATCGCACAGAGGAGAGAAGGGCAGGCCGAGCTCTGCCTCTCTATCACCCTCACAAAGATAGAAAGAGAGAGAGAAGATATCTTAAAGGGCATCCCACACAGGAACTGAAAATAACTTTTAAAGGTTATTGGACTCCAACACTCCCCACCTGAGACTTTTAAAGCTATCATGCTTTTGTTTTTAAAAGTAATAGAACAAACATTAAAGTGCCTTTTCAGAGTGGTTTCAAAGACAAAAGGCTGCCCAACACCTCCTCTATTCTATTTTTTCAAGCTGTCAAAAAAGAGGAGAGAGGACTTTACATAGAAATGTATTGCTGCATTAACTGGAAATCAACTCAAGGCACCAGCTTCACAAAACCAGCCACTATATGGCAAACATCTGTAGGCTTTTGTATGATAATAATGGCATTTTAAAAGGTGATAAGAACACATTATTGATGGTTTTATTCCAACTGTGACTCACAAAACACACCTGGTTTAATGATGGCAACTTATGCTGAGCAGGAAAATCAGGCCAACAGTTGCACACATTTTTCCAAATATATCCCGAACAATAAACCAAAAGCCTTGGGGTAACCAGGGAGATTGCTGCATCATGCTTCATTTGATATCTATCACAACCTCAAAAGATAAAAAAAGTTTTCAAACGATCTCATCTCAAGATTTATTTCGTGAATGTTCTGGAGCAACAATAATTTCACCGGCTCAATCGATTCTCGGTGGATTTTTTCTCCAGGCTTTAATCTTTAAAGAAAATCTATTGTAGCCTCAACTTCAGGAGGTACCTGTTCAATAAACGTTTAAAAGAGACTTATCTCTCTCCGTCTCTGCTACATACCTATTTTTGTTGTATATATAGCTCTGACGTGTTAAACATCTTTGAAGGTTTCCCGCTCTCCCTTTCAGGCTTTGTTGAGGCTTTTACAAAATTGTACAGTTATTATTAGCAGTCCAACATCTTCAATCAAGGTAGCAAAATATCAGATCAAACTCTCCAGAATAGAAAAAGTTGGACATGAAAGAACAGAGTATGTGAAGGGAAAACCTCTCCGTACAATACCTCAGTAAAAAACACTCACAGCGAACCTTGACTGTACTAACGAAAAACACTCAGGCAACAATAACTCAAAAGCCATCTGTAGCACAAAAGATAGAGCTACTAATGTTGGTCTTCAACTTCAACCAGGACGGGAGATTATACATTGTGTCGGTTGTATTTTACACAATTTTAAGTTATTTATGTAGTTCAGTCAGACAACTCTTCTTCTTAATATGTTTATTAGAAGCAGCATATAGTTTGAGTTTGGCCTCTAGGCTCGGGCCTCATCACTCCACAGATTTACAAAGAACATTGAGTGAT
Source organism: Trematomus bernacchii (assembly GCF_902827165.1). Classification (NCBI taxonomy): domain Eukaryota; kingdom Metazoa; phylum Chordata; class Actinopteri; order Perciformes; family Nototheniidae; genus Trematomus; species Trematomus bernacchii. The sequence continues at coordinate 7,003,188 of NW_022987698.1, forward strand.
GATTAGATAACTATCCCCCGAGCCTACAGGTGGAAGCTGGGGTGGAAGCTGGGGTGGTGGTGGGGCAGGCGAGCAGCAGCAACATGAAACACAGCAGCAGGAACATGAACGTAGCAATAGCAAGTGAACACAGCAGTGGCAGCAGCAGCATAGCGAGGCAGAGGCAGGAAGTCCTGGCAGCTTAAATAGAGCGGCATGTTTAGGAGAAGGTGTTTGGTTGGTTGTAAGAGGGACGAGGTGCGTCACGTGTTAATGTCTGATTGGTGCTCGAGTTGACTGCCTGAACTAGCTCGTAGGCTTCACCCCATTTCAGCTCTTAAAAGTACTTTTCACGTATACATTTAAGAGCTATAGTGTGGTTCATTTTCAAATAAAAATCGTACAAAACATGTATTACGTTTTTAAAATATGACCAATTCTAAGAGATTAAAGGTAGGATTACAGTGGCTCCATCTTGATGAACAAACAATATAGAAGTAGGCCTACCGCTTTCGCAGTTCATTAGTACACATACTGATCCAATACTGAAACAATAAACTGACAGTGGCCACTCTGCATAATAACTATTATAACATTACATGTTAAATACATTTTTTTTGCTGATACTTGGGTACTTTCACTTTGAAGTTCGAAAGCATGACCTCTACTTGTAATGGAGCATTTTTATACTGCAGTATTTCTACTTTTACTTAAAGGGGACCTATCATGCAAAATGCACTTTTGTACGTCTTTTATACATGAATATGTGTCCCCGGTGTTCCAGGGAACTCACCAAGTGTCAGAAAACACAACCCTCTCTATTTTCCTCCATACCCAAATCTCTAAAAAAGGGCCTGCAACGGATCTGATAAAAACTGATCCAGATTTGAACACTGTCCTGACGTCAGGACAGTGGCGCTACGGCTATTGGGCCAACTCCACCAATCAGGAGGAGACAGCCACGGCCATTGCCGTTCGAAAGCGCTGGAGACGCTGTAGTACATATGCTAGGCCAGTAGATGGTGCTGTTCTCACTGAATCTGCCCTTGCTAAAACAGATCTAAAAAATGTCAAATTGAGCAAAATGAGGCATGGCTAAAATGCATGATCTGTTTGGTATTTTGAAAAAAAAAAAGTATAAATATGCCTTATATAGGTATGGTCCTACACTATATTATTCAAATATAGCATGATAGGTCCACTTTAAGTAAGGGTTCGATCATTTTTCCACTGAATCTAATCATTGATAATACTTGCACGAGAAAGTGTCACAGCATCAGCTCAGGTCTGTTAGCGCTCCTACCTGCCTGAAGAACTCCTCCATCAGGGATTTGGTCCAGCGAGAGTGCAGCACCCAGGGCTTGGATGGATGGCTGATGTCAGCCGTGTGCAGCAGCAGAGAAAGTGCTTTGGGCTTGTCAATCCTGTCGGAGAAAATGATGCACTTCTTGTTTTAGTTTTCTCAGACAAAGGAAAAAGAAGAAGACTTGACACTTGCTGGGAGGAAATCAATGTGCCACTTAGTGAAGGTTGTTTGAATCATCTGAACATGTTATTTCATGTGACCTCTTAAATGTGCACCACAGCACAACCCATTAGCGTTACCGTTCTTGTTGCTGAAGACAGGATTTCATCCCTTTGACTTGGAGCAGGTGGGAGGACATGTCCGTGGACAACACCATCTCAATGACAAGTGATCGCAGCTCCCTTAACAGCAACACACACAACGACACACAGTTTAGCATTTGATCTATTATAGGATGTAAATGTACAGAGGGTAACCTTTTTAGATTTCGTGAGGAATTGTACTGTTCCCATGGTAACGCTGACTGCTAGAAAAAGCCTCACTTCAGCGTGATGCTGGTGTTTATCTTGAGGGATCCCTGCAAAGCGATGCCATTACATTACAGTCACATATTGTATCTGAGATGAAGCATCCGTCTCAATGAGTATGCTAAACTGTTTAATACGTTTATATTTTCTGACAAACTGAATTTTAAGGGCAGAAATAGCATGTTTACATAAAAAGAAAACATGGGGAGAAAGCAAGCTGATACCAATATTGATCCATCAAAATTTAATTTCTTATTATTATTGATTGTTAACATGCATTACGTATGACATTGCTAAAGTAAATTATAAAACACAATGATGTAAGCTCACTGCAACCATGGAGTAAATACTACATTTGCCAGGAACTTTCAGCTGCTGTGAATATTAACACGATACAGCAAATCCTATTTAAATTAGATTTGTTGATAATAAGAAACATTTAAATAAATCATATACAGTATATTATAGACTTTTTTAATTAATGTGATCACTAGTTTTTTTTCAAATAGCTTCCATCTTACTCGCTGCAGAGAGTGTTATGATTTGCTTTCTTGTTGTTGTTGTTGTTGTTGTTGTGGGAACCTCGGGAGGTTGTTGGCCCACATCTCTCATCTCTTTCTTTTTCAGTGAGTGAGTTGTCAGATTGCTCTTTGACAAAAAGCATGGTTGGTTACATTCAGTTATGTAGTTATATACAGTGGGTTCTCAAAGGAAACTCGTCATGCCATTTGTTCAAAATGCATGCTGATCTATTGGGTTCATTTAAAAAATCTCCGCCTTTTCTATGATGGGTTTCTCGCTGTTTTTATCATTGAGGATCATTTAGATATTTACTGTTTTAGATGGCCTAAAAGATCCCATGGCTATCAAACTTCATAGTTCTATTGTTAAAGAACTTTTAAGTTTAACCACTTATCAACACGAACAATATAAACAAATGACAGGTCATTGTGTAAAGCAGGATTAGAATATATCAAATGAAAGGGTTCTGTTTTTTTAATTAGATCTTTCATTTGCATAGTGATGCCTATAATCAACCCTGAATGCAACAATTCTCAAGAAAGTATTTGGTTAACAATAATTGAAGCATATAGTTTAGATAAAATACTGAAGTTGTGCTTGCATTAGATTGGCACCCACTGTTAAATGAATGCTTCACAATCAGTGGCTTATTCACTCTTGTGACACAAGCTCAAGCTGTGCCACATCTAATTGTATTAATGCGGCCAATTTAATCTTCTTTCTCCTACTCCACACATCCCCGACTTCCTCCTGTGAAACTTCCTCTGATAGATTTTGGTTCAAAGTATTTTTCTTTATGTAAGATTTTCTTCAAAGAGTAAGTACGGGGGTTAAGTCTGACCGACATCCTGCTTTCTTTAGCCATTTAAAACCTATTTTTTCCAGATCAGCTAACTTTTTTAAATAAATGGTATGTCCCTGAACATGAGTGTTTCTAAATGGAACAAAAATGAGTTGTACAATTTGAGATAGTAAAAATAGTGTCCTCTTACATCCATTCCTCTCTTGTCAAATTAGTGAAGATGTTCATTCGGTCGTCCTGCAGCAGGCGAAACGCTGCACTCAGATGATGGCTTTCCTGTACCGACCGATCATTGTACATCAATGCAAACTCTGACCTGGTGGATAGATAGAGAACGAGCAAGAGACGAGGTGAAGAGAGAAGAAGAAGAGAGTTTACAGAGTGACAGTTATTCTCCTGTGGTGAAGGGAGATGAAGTTGAGAATGAGATAAAAAGAGTCCTGAGGGCATATTTCCAGCACTATGACTGTGGGTCTGTAATGATGCATTTAGAAGAGCTAAAGAGGGAGTAGGATTTCATATAAATGACTCAGTATAGCAAGTTAATTAATTTATTTTCTCAATCAGGCATTCTGTGTCCACTAGTTTAATGGACTGTATTCGCCTTCTAAAATGGAAAACAAAGTACATAGTGAAAAGTTTTCCAATTAGTGATTATTTGAGTAAACTGAACATAAAATTCAACAGATGTAAAAATGTCTTTACAGAACACATTTAGTTTTGTGTTGAAATGGGCTTTTGGGGACTTTTAAAAGATTGGGGAGAGAGAGGCCATGATCATTTTGAATTTGTCATGGTTGCAATTGTTTTTAATGACAACAATAATTTACTGTTGGAGAAAAACCCGTCAAGTAAAACGTTATTTTACAGATCTGTAATTTCCTGGATGCTTTTCATTTCCTAGGAGTCATGGTTTAAACTGTAGATTGGCTGTAATTACACTGGAAATTAATTGAAAATATTTACCAAACAATGTTACCGAGGGGACATTGTGAACAAACAAGTTCCTAAATACATATATTTTGTATTATAGGATGTGCGGTATAGTTTCTATGATGTTTTTCAATTGTGTAAATGTGTGTATGCTGTGGCAATGTGGCATTGGTTAGATGTTAGCATCTTGTCGATCCTGTGAGGAAAGATTCATGCATACTGTAGTAAACATCTAGACTGCTATGAAGAAAACATTTTCTAATAGTTGATTAACTTTGAGTTTTTAGCATAACAAACCTTTACACTAACCCCCAGATGTTATCCTAACTCTTTTAAAATGTATTTATAGAAATAAGAATATATGTATTATTTGTTATGGGAAACTTATATTATTATTAGTTTTCTTTTCTGCAAAATTGCATTCTTGCGCACAGTCAACAGGTTAAGCGACCTCCTGTGCATTGACTTAATATGTCATCATAATAATAAGGTAATAAGAAATGTACCAATTTATTAATATCCTATTATCTTTTGATCACAACTAAGAAACATGTTAAGTTATGGTTGAAGATTAATATGAATTTAGAGCCACTCATCAGCTCCTTTTAAGGATTTTATTAAGATGTGCTCATGAAATAAACTCTTAAAGTAACAAACTTACATAAAAACAAGTAACGGATTTTTTACTTTTGTATAAAGAAACTTCAAATTAAATCCAGTCTAGGTCTGCAGCATTATTCTATTCACAGCCTTACTCAGAGATTCAAATATTTCGAGGAGCGCAATGCTGCACAAAATGAGACTGCTGATTAGGTCACATTTGTTTTAGAAATATCAGTGTTTGGAGCAGACTGTTGAGGTGGATAATAATCCATTGCATATGAAGTGGACCTCATATAAAAACAAAAAGAAATTAAAACCAACACAAATTAAAGCTAACCAGAGTTAGTTAGTAAGAGCCAGTATTTCCAGGCTACATAGGTACATGTTTGGGCGGAGTACAACTTTCAGGTTTAGACTGTGTAACCATGACAAGTTGTATTATTGTGGATGCTTATTATTCCCAAAATGAAGTATGATGATGATGATGTGTGCCAAGAGACTGCGTTCTTTAGCTGTCCTGTGTGGAAAAATGACATCTAAAAATACTGTGTTCCCTGCATGAAACAGTGTTTGCTTTAGAGCTCTCTCTCTCTCTCTTCCTCTCATACCCTTTTTCTAAAATTGCATCTCAAAAACACTACCATACTATTCCTACATTTCCTAATAATTTACAAAAGTCACAACAGGATGCGGGGTATATACAGCAGTTTTTGTTTTGGTAAGGGTTGATAAAGAAGTTTAAAAAAAAGAGCTTACTTTGTGTGGATGTGGAAGTTGTTTGTGGTTCCCGTGTGTTCATAGTCGTGAATGGCTGCAGCAAACAGTGACGCCATCACCTCAAGCTCTGTCAGCCAGTGCTTTGTAGATGCAAGAGAAGAAAAATAAAAATCAATATAAAATGTGTAATATAAGTGCATATACTGTACTGTGGAAGAGACACAATGTGTACAGTGTACAGTTGTATAGTAAACAAATCCTAACAAAACACCCAAACCAACAATGAATTGATCCTCGGGTGGTTTTGAATCAAATCGTTAAAGTTAACAGGATATATTTACTTCATGTAAATAAACATATACATGATAACTATGAATTAAAGAGACGTTTTATAGGACAGACAGCACCATGGGTTGAATATGCATTATAACAGAGAGTATTACGCAAAAAGAATCACAACTCTAAAGCTGACCATAGTGGCCTACTATCTTTAAATATGTGCGTAATGACATATATAATTTATATATACAGTCTATGGTAATGACACACAGTCTTTCCTGGAAGATATTCATAGCTCCTGCGGCTGTTCACACCAAGTGAAACAAACAGGGGGCCGGACTGGCAGTTTAAGAAATGGTTGGTTTTTGGTCTTTTTATGGGATTTTAAGGAGAATATACGAAAACACTATCCATTAGCCTTGGAAAGATACAATTCAGCACCAAAAGTAAGTGGATAAAAATAAGCCAAATGTACCACGAGTCCAGAGCGCAGCAGCAGGCAGTGCAGCGTCTGCGTGACGTCAGCAGCATGAACATGGCTGTGGTACGGGTTGTTGTGTTTGCAATATCCTCTCTCCAGTGCAGACAGGAACTCTGTGAGGCACGAGATTGGTATCTGCAAAGTGCATTACACAATTATTAGTCCAAAGTCGTGTTTGAAAATTCAAGGTTCAGAAAGTTAGTGTCAACAATAATATCCTGAATTGTGTCACAGGGTTGTGCGTGAGATTGACATGGATAGCATGTGATTTGCACATAATTTGGCAACCTTTTGTTCCAAATTGATAATAAAACCCATATGCCTGATTATATCTGCAATTACAACACACTTTTTCCAAACAGCTGAGGTTACAAGGGCAAAAGTGTCATATAACTGTAATATTTTCCCTCCAAAGTACCGACATTGTTCTCTTTGTCCCATAACATAATTTCAGTCAGACAACTCACGTGTTTCTTTAACATGTTTATTAGAAGCAGCATATAGTTGAGTTTGGCGTCTAGGCTCGGGCCTCATCACTCCACAGATATACATAGCACGATGAGTGATGATTAAATAACTAACCCCCCGAGCCTACAGGTGGAAGTTGGGGTGGAAGTTGGGGTGGTGGTGGGGCAGGCAAGCAGCAGCGACGTGGAAGTAGCTGCAGCAATAGCAGCAGCAAGCAATGCATAGAGAGAGATCTGGCAGGTTAAATAGAGCGGCATATTAAGGAGACTCTGTTTGATTGGTTGTAGAGTGGCAAGGGGCGTTATGTATGAATGCAGCATAAGTGCTCTAGTTGACTGCCTGAACTAGCTCGCAGGCTTCGCCCCATGTATGGGAAGTGCACTTTTTAAGCTATGCAATGAAATCCAAAGTCAAACACCTTAAACCGGCTGTTGAGACCATATCTGGTGATCAGCTCAAAGAACAGAGTCTGCAGAGCGTGATCAGAACTGGCCGAGTTCAGAGCAAACACGTCAAAGTTCCAGCGGTCAACATCCTGAAAAAAAGGTGGAGAAAGTGACTGCGTTATTGATGCATACTTCTGGTGTGTATACTGTCCTTTTTTGTGATGTCCGATTTATTGCACAAACACACGAGGCACAGAGAGATTTATTAGTGGAGGCTTACCCTGAGGCAGTTTACGGCCGCGGCAGGTTGGTCTGGCATGGTTGCTGTGTAGGCCCTCTTGAACATCCTGAAATAATGCAATGTTTATGTTGAGTTCAGTTAAAGTTCAGATGTTGACATTGTGCAGCGAACTCGTCTTAGGAGCTGTTTATATAAATCCTCCAAAGTCCCTGTCCCCTTTGGAAGGATGTTTTAAAGAGAAAAGGGGCCTAATGTTTCACAATCCAGTGCAGCTGTCTGTGGTTTCTGTGGCTGTGATAGTAACAACTTCATGATCTTATATTAGAGTTATAGTACAGACGTGAAGATTAGTCAGAAACAGTAGGAGTTTTATAGTATGAGATTATTGTTTCCCTATTTTAGTGTAATTACGTCTCGTAAATAAAAACATATCGTTTCATTCCTAGCACTGTTACTTTTCCGCTGTAGCTGCTTTTTTACAGACAAGTATTCTTATGAATAGTACTGGCCTCGTCTAAAAAAGATCACAACCACATAGTGCTGAAAAGGAGATCACATCAACATATGTGTTATTTTACCTCTCCACAAATATCCCAGCCTGCACTGCGTGTACAATGCTGCGAAACTTGGGCTTCTCATCCGAGCGTCGAACAGGCCGCCGAACCCTCTGGGTAAAAGTAGACGCCAGCCAATCAGTGACCTCTGTAGGCACGCCGTCTGACTGTAACTGCTGGAGGTCATCCTCGGACTCCAGACACTGCCTGTGAGAGAAAACACACAAACAAACAAACAAACAAACAAACACACAAACACTAATTGTTAGACAGATGTTATAGCAGCGGAGTAATAGTGAAAAACTGAACTAAAGCGCTGCAGGTGTCCAAAATCCCATATTTAATGCTATTCTATTTAAGAACCTTTTGGGCCTTTACCCCACAAGTTCAAAGTAACTATAGAGCTAAAACAGTTTGTATGTCAATTTACTCATCAGAAAATGTCAACATCATATTTTTCATCTATATCCTACCTTGATCCATCGTGGTAAACTGACTCCAGTAACGAAGCTGTGAGATCCAGATTTCTTTTTATTTCTTCAAAGTCGACATCTTTTTCCTCTAGCTGCTTCAAAATGCTCCTCAGTCTGTAAAAACAAACGACACAATAAAATAGCTGATGCCCTTTTTGAAATTAATCGAACTGCTGTTTCTTACTCTTCAAAACAGCAACTGTGTTGTGAAAATACAAGAGGTTACAGCTGTTTGGCATCAAAGTCTTCACTATAATTCAATCAGGGTACAGAAAAAAGATCAGTGTGAACAAAAAGAGAAGATTTCTAGACACAACTCCAGAAATTGACAGCACTTATCATTGTCTTGAGTGGGTGAAGCAAGGTGAGCAGGACTTCAAAAAGGTTGAGAAATCCTGGTGAATACCAAAGAGTTCATTTGGAAGTGATTTAAATGCCAAGCTGTCCAAAGAAAGCCAGTGGCAAGGGGACATCGTTAGTGCCACATTTTCCATGAGAGGAAAACTTCCCATGGTTGAGGTCTTATGTAACTTTAATTTTGTCAAAGTGGGCTCCAAGAAAAAGTATGTTTTTGAAGTCTTGGCTGCAATCTGATCTTGTCTGAAAAAATGTTGCTCAATTTTAAACTTTAAAATCTAATTACGATAAAAAAAACTGTTGGAACAGAATAAATCTCCTGCAGCGTAATAAAAAGCAAATGCTTGGAGCACATGTCACCACAGTGAACCCCACCTGCATCGTGTTAATGTAACCTCATTATGTTAATACATCTAAAAGCTTTCATACAGCTCTGATGAAAAATCTCATCCTCAGTTTATAGTGGAACCTTTCTGCTTTGATTGGGCTTTCTTTTTCCGCAGCCATTTAGAAAAAGACATTCATTTTTATCTGATAACACATTAGTGCCACAGATCCTTTCAATATAAAAACATTTTGGTTTGCGTACGCTGCCGTGATCAGAGGGATTGTGTTCAAACTGCGCCAGGCCATGCTGCTGAGCCACAGCTTTTCAAGTCTTTATCACGCTGGCAAGGGCTTTCAAAAGCTGTTGAGTCATAAAAATAGCATGCATCTAAATGCCACCACTCACTTTCAATCTTAAATAATCTTTTATGATAACACAGTCTTTCTTGTTTCGGCTAGAACCTCTGACAGGACGTTTACAGGAAATTACCCGTCAAGTGCACTCGTGAAACTTTGTTTATAGAGAGAAATGACAAATCCTCCTTTGGCTCAGACTTTGTTGAATCGAGACACTGCATAGTGTCATCCTTACTCGGAGGACTTACTGTGTTAAAGAGTTTGAATGGTATCAGCTTTGTCAGCACAAAACGTTTTCTGTGTTAGAGTTAATTGTGTTAAGAAACAAAGAAGTAATCACAAATCAAACCCTTATCTTGTTAGATCTAATCACCATCAAAATGCTATCATTTTTCATGGTACATTTTGAATGTGAAATGTGTGATTTTACTGCAAAAGATGACCCAAAAGAATCAACAACTTTTCCGTTCTATACCCTGCAGACACTAATACTGCAATGTGTTAACCAAAACAAAACCACATGACCCATCACCTCTGCAGCACATTTCCTCCCACAGAAAAAGCATGAGTAAGAAGAGTGTTCACACAACCGCTGGCAGTGACAAGTGCTCTCATTCTGCTAAGTATAGTAAGGGAGAAAATCTTGTGAATGTATCAAATATGTAAAATCTCCTGAAAATTAAAAACAGGATACTTTGCAAGGTATGGATAAACTTCTCATTTAGTGACCTGCAACTGTGTCAACAAATCCACCCAGGGCCGCTGCATTATCTCTCATCAATGTGCTGTACAGGGTTTATTTTTTACTCGCATATTTCTATTGCTGCAAAACAAGAAAGCTCCTACATAACAGAATGTGATCAAGACAGCCTTAGTGCACCCAACAGTGATCAATCATTTTAAATGTAAGATGTAGCATGTTCTGTAAAGTCCTTCAACATTAATAAGGTAGTCACAAAAAAGGCTGAACATAGATAGCTATGATATCATCTGTACATATAATTACCCCCTGTCTTACCTAGAGATGGGGATCTGCAGTCGTTTCTTACGAATTCGCACCAGTTCAGACATTCCACACTCACGCAGTGCCCTAATGGACCCCAGAGCTCAATAAAATAACAATAAAAGGACGAAAAAACTAAAATAATTCTGAAGAGTTGTAAGCAGAAAAGTTCTCTTAACCACCAGTGCAAACTTTGTGTGTCCTGAGACAGACTTCTGTTTCAACAGCTCGCCCACCCACTTCTGGGGGGACCTACTCCACTTCACTCTGATTGGCTGGGCAGTCCCAAACTGTGTCAGTGTGTGTGTGTGTGTGTGTGTGTGTGTGTGTGTGTGTGTGTGTGTGTGTGTGTGTGTGTGTGTGTGTGTGTGTGTGTGTGTGTGTGTGTGTGTGTGTGTGTGTGTGTGTGTGTGTGTGTGTGTGTGTGTGTGTGTGTGTGTGTGTGTGTGTGTGTGGGGAGGGGGGTTGTCAGAAAGTGAGTGTTTGTGTACATGTGTACACCCGTTGTGTGAAGTGTGAGTGAGTTGACATCATTCATGATGAAGTGTTGACTGCAATGCTTTCAGGCCGCGTGTACTCAAATCCCCAATGAGAATTTTCCACCGCAGCCGCAAATTAGGGAACTACACAGAGACTCTTTCACTGTAACCCACCAGAGTCCCTCAAACCAAAATACATAAACAAAGCTAGTCCTCGAGAGCCACCCACAACAACCCGATGGGTGCTGTTCTTAAAACTGCATTGCAGAAAAAAGAAGCACTTTAAATACATTTTCTTTGACTGCTTTGTTCACTCATCTGCTTTGGCTGAAACAGATTCACAGAATTTGTAACGAACAATTTAAATTAATTTGGTGTTAGAAGCGTCCTTTTTTACAAGAAACAAAACTGTAAGTGACAGAGCCAGTGTCAATGAAAAGTACAAAGATCATATTCAAAATAGTTTTAATTTATTTTATCAATAAATTCCATCTAGGTGTTTTCTGAGTCACCAAAAAAAGGAAAGTACAGAAACTTACAAGGTCAGATGAGACAGTGAAAGGCGTCCATACACGTCTTTAGATCTAAGTCCTACATCCATTATAGTCTTTATTTATAGAGAGCTGTGCTACAACGTGGCCTGCATGGGAAACCCCCTCTGCCTGCTGTCCACTCCCTCCCTGCTCGTCCTGCTTTGGCTGCTGGGTCAGACTGGCTCTCATGCTCCCATGCTCTTTGACTTATTGCAAAAATTGAAGAGAAGTAACATCACGACATATGATTCTCGATCTACTGTGGCACTTCAAGCTGTTTTGGTTTCAACCAAAGCAATGAGGAGAAAGAAAACAAGATGCAGAAATGTCAGAAAATGACTTACTCTCAATCATAATGTCATATGAGTTAAGATGTACATTAAAGACAATAAAAGATAAATTCATCGAGTGTCATTTTCCAATCCTCAAATGAATTTCCCTTTAAGTGGTTGCATCCTCTGGCTTTACACTTTTCGTTTTTGTTTCCATTTGTACGTCATCCTCTGAGTCTCCCTCTGATGATGACGAGCCCTCTGATTTCTCTCTGTCCACTCTGACACCAGCCAATTAATACTCACTATGCCCCACACATCAGAGAGAGAAATCTGACTCTGTGGCACCATTAATCACAGAAATGAGACGCTTGTCTGCATGGGAACTAGATTACAGTTACAGAGACTGAGGGTGCCGAGGGGCACATACTGTACTGCTGTTTTTACAACAGTGGAATCAAAAACATTTTTTTGACTGAAAAGGGTGATCAGAGGCCGACAAATGTGTTTTTCTACATGTTTTGGTCTCTGATATGACTAACCAAAAAAGCATAATTACATCAACTTCTATGGTTTTCAGCTTAGGATGAATCTTAATGAATTTGAGGATCCACTGACTTTACCTTGAAGTAGACAACTCCGTTTTTTTTAATGAAATGTGATCTAACGTTAGAGTATCAAGATGAATTGTTATTACAGTAAGCAATCTCATACTTCCTATAAGCACACCATCAGGTCAATTTATTTATGACCAAACTCAAATAATGTTATTCTAATCAGCCTCAGCTGTACTTTTCCTTTTGTGCTTGTAAACAAAAGGTAGCATTCTGAAATACTAAACTAGTTTGGGAACGTCATAATATATTTTTTAAGAATATCAGCATGTTAACATCATCATAGCATCATAGCATGGTTTAATGCCAGCATTATGATGTAGCTTCTGGCAGCATACATCCTCCCAAAGCTGGATGGGAGTATGGATGAAGACTCTTGGACGAACCACAGATACAACTCCATTCAACTGCATTTAAATGATAAGTCATTGTTATGTGGGTGAACTGAACCTTTAAGGTTCAAGTAATATAATTGAAATATTTTGCAACACTGCCTTCTATATTAAATCATATGCTTTTAACAAATCGAAACAATGAGCCCAGAATAAAGTTAGAAAATCTGTCTCTGTAATTTTGAGAACAAACTCTTTAAGAACAGAATATAAAAATACAGCATCCTAAGTACTATATCCAGGGGGGCATACAAAGTGTATTGCCAAAAAATACAGTGACACCTCACTGCAAGCACACCTTTTCTGTACATCCAATCTATCTCCTCTGTGTCTTCATAGTCCACAACAAACTGAGGATGTTACTGAAAACTGAAGAGTAAGAAAAAGAAACCATTAAAGGCAGTCTTACCGTTCCACTGTGGTCCTGCATGTCACAGCACACAGGTGTCTATCAGCTGCTCTGTGTATCTTGCAAGTTGGTGTCATGACCCGTGGATCTGAACGCTGCTGAAGACCATGTGTGTGATTGGAAGTGTTAGACACAGAATGAGCTTTGTGCCTCTGTTTGTTCCTGTAAATCCAGCATGTGTCGTCGCTCCGAATGTGTGTATATAGTGCTGTAGTTTATGTTAATGTACGCTGCTCTGTGTTTACAGTGGCAGATACATCTAGTCCTTTCCTCTGTGTATTTATATTGGATTTTGCAGTGTGTGTGTGTGTGTGTGTGTGTGTGTGTGTGTGTGTGTGTGTGTGTGTGTGTGTGTGTGTGTGTGTGTGTGTGTGTGTGTGTGTGTGTGTGTGTGTGTGAGAGAGAGTGTGTGTAATCCTCAGTGTCAGCAGGAGAGCCTCTGTGTCACCAACACAATCAGCAGAGAGTCTTTATATCAGGACCAGAGTTTCCACCATTAACTGTCCTTAGGGTCCTGGGACAGGATTCACTGTTTATTTAAATGTATAACACATTATATCATAACCATAATTACTAAAATAAAAATTACAAACTGTATTATGACATTTTCTTTTAAAAAAAAATATCATAAATTAAACACTTTACTTTAAAGTGGACCTATTATGCTATATTGGAAAAACATATTGAAGGGCCATATCTATACAAAACATGTCTGTGAAGTTTTTTGCTTAAAATACCAAACAGTTCACCCGTTGTAGCCATGCCTCATACTGCTCATACCCCTCTTTTGCAGCCCTGTTAGAGAAACGTGGATTTTGGGTCCTTAGCTTGAAAAAAAAAAAAAGAGGAGGCGGAGCTAATGCCTGATCAGAATTCTACCGGAGATAAAGTAAAATTCTGCTGTGATAAAACGCCATCCTGTTCTAAACCACGTCAAAGATTATTTCTGAAACAGTATGGAGCTCAAATGCTTTTTCTCTTGCGGGTTTATCACAAGGTGAGTTCCTTTTTTTATTTCCTGCTTTTTAAACACATGTGCTCTACAGTACAGGTTAGCTCTGAGTGTTAGCGAGGTTGCTAATGTAAACAAAGACGAGATTACGTCCAAAACACGTCAGGCATTGTTTCTGATAGCAACTTTCTGTGGGTCCGCCGCCGATTTGACGTCAGATCGGCAGCAAATCTGTATCCGCTCGTTGTACCCCTGTTTTTAAAAGATTTGGGTACGGAGGAAAAGAGAGAGGGTTTTATTTTCTGATGCTGCGTGAGTTCCCCGACGCACCGGGGACACATATTTATGTATAAAAGACATCACAAAGTGCATTTTGCATGATAGGTCCCCTTTAAGTGCAGCTATTAAGTAAGCAGCATACACACAATTAATACAGTTTATAACAGTTCACACTGTTGTTATAAGCATATTTAAGGACATTGTAAGTGTTTGCCTCCACATATGGGTGTCTACAGGAGATGAATTTAATTATATCTGTTAACAACTACATTTTAGTTTTTTTAATATATGCTGGCTATTTGGTCTAAATAGGAAGGGGGGGGGGGGTTCAATAAAGAGTAACTGTGACATCAAATGCTGGCAAAAGCACTAGCAGGAAGGCAAACATCTTTGAAAGAGAAAATAAATGAAAGCAGCATTAAAGATCTCAGAAGAAGCATCAGTTTACATGCCGGGGGGGGGGTGGCACATGGGCAGCATGATGAAATACAAATGAGCAAACCTCCCAACTGATATGTGGCTATTCCCTTGGTACGCAACAGTCATTATACATTTTAAAAAAAATTCCACAAACTGGATATAGTTTGTTTAGTTTTTACCATTAGTAGTTTACTACTAATTACTTAATATCATTTGTTTAGTTTTGACCATTATTCATTTTTACCTGGATAATATGTATTAGGCCCATTTGTTTTTTCCCTGGGACTTTAGCCTTTTATAAACATGCACACTTATACTGTTTATGCATAAAGTATGTGATTTAGTAATGTGCTGTTTTAAGTGTCTGTCTTTTATTTATTCATGAATGTCCAACTGCGTATTCATGTAAGTGTTGCCTGTGGTGGGAATCAAACCTCTTGTGAGAGGTCTGAGTCCCTCGGCCTTAGACGCTGATGCCCTAAATACAACACACACACACACACACGCACGCACGCACACACACACACACACACACACACACACACACACACACACACACACACACACACACACACACACACACACACACACACACACACACACCACACACACACACACACACACACACACACACACACACACCACACACACACACACACACACACACACACACGCACACACGCACACACACACACACACACACACACACACACCAACAGATGTGTACATCCAGATCTCCAGTGTGGCAACCAATAGCTGCAGAACACTGTAGGGTGAGAAGGGAGGAGACAGAAGGAAAAGCATGAAGAGGTGCAGTACTCATTGCGAATAAAATAAACATAGGATAATCTAAAATTAGCAAAAGGGACTTTCGTTGTGCAAAACTTGAGTGCATCATTACATTTGAGCATGAAGAAAATGACTTTCATCCAAGGCTGGGAGGGGGGAGGATGGACTGGAAAAAGATGAGGAAAACTTGTTTCGATATATAGAACAGAAAGAAATCAAATATCATATCATCATGTTTATTGGTGGAATATTTGTAAGAACACATGCTTTACAGCAACTTATTAAAATAATGAGAAATCTTTATTTAACTTTATGTCATGGCACTGGTGTGTAAAATGAAAGAGTGATATATCAACACGTGTCGGATTTGCATTTAAATTATTCAAGCTGATTTTAGTAACAATACAGCAAATATAATACTGGCAGATAATAATAATAATAATAATACATTTGATTTCTAAGCTCTTTTTCGGGTGCTCAAAGACACTTTACAGTGGTGATAAAAAGGAAATAAAATAAAATATAAAAAGTTGAATTAAAATATTAAAACAGCAATACAACATAAGATTAGATAAGCACCATAAAAGCATGTCTAGAGTTTGTAAAACAACACAAAACCACAGGAAGCTATGGTTAACTTGGTGGAAAGGCATAGAAGTGTATGAAAAAGAGACTCAGGGCAATACAAACAAAATATAGAATACATCAAAGAAATCCTCAGCCCAGAGTGACGATGAAGCTCCGGTACACCGCTCTGTAGGCGTTTCTGAGCAGAACATACGGGAAGCAGCTCTCCAGCATGTCCTGGCTCAAGAACGGAGACTCCTCCACAATCTGAGAAGGGCAGTGTTTAAAGGGTTAAAACAAAACCCCATACAAAATAAATAAATATATCTGCAGCAACCCCATTCACTTCTACTGAAGACGTCGATCTTTAGGTCACTAATATACCGTTTTTTAAGTAATTGTACTAATACTGATAGGCGCAATGAGAACATTTCCCACAGAAAGAGTGTTTTTGATGGGGACTATTTTCAGCGGTCGATAAGTTTGCATTTGGTGTCCTTATTTAAAGTGGACCTATCATGCTATATTTGAATAATATAGTGTAGGACCATACCTATATAAGGCATATTTATACTTTTTTTTTTTCAAAACACCAAACAGATCATGCATTTTAGCCATGCCTCATTTTGCTCAATTTGACAATTTCTAGCTCTGTTTTTGCAAGGGCTGATTCTGTGAGAACAGCACCATCTAGAGGCCTGGCATATGTACGACAGCGTCTCCAGCGCTTTCGAACGGCAATGGCCGTCGCTGTCTCCTCCTGATTGGTGGAGTTGGCCGAATAGCCGTAGCGCCACCGTCCTGACGTCAGGACAGTGTTCAAATCTGGATCAGTTTTTATCAGATCCGTTGCAGCCCCTTTTTTAGAGATTTGGGTATGGAGGAAAATAGTGAGGGTTGTGTTTTCTGACACTTGGTGAGTTCCCTGGAACACCGGGGACACATATTCATGTATAAAAGACGTACAAAAGTGCATTTTGCATGATAGGTCCCCTTTAAGGCAGGAGGACATTGCAAGTGTGATTGTCTCAAACTACAGCACCCATGTTATCGTTTTGAAGGAACATGTCACCTTGTGCAACAATGAGGCTGAATGATGTATTTTTAAGGGGAAGAAAATTGAACAGACAATACTTGTTGGTGAGAACCATTCATTGCCAGTTTTGGTATTTCATTGTGATTTGTTGACAATACAAAAAACATTTATTGTAATAATATAAACAAAATGTGCATGGTGATGACATTGCATTACACAAAAATCCTTTAATATTTGATGAGGATTTGGTTGTTGTTTAATTTGTTTTGCACTTTCTCTACTTTAGTGTAAGCGGAGGTCTTTGTATTCTGGATATGGAAAAACCCCTCAAATAATTTGCAATTTGACTTCCACTTTAAGTTGAACATATTAACTCAATAGGGTTTATGAGTGGTCCTTAACGACTTCCTTGTTAATTATTCATTTATTAATGCTTTAAAGATAAGGGAAAAGCCATTATAGAAGGGGGGATGGATTATTATAAAGAGAAAACCTCTTAATGAAGGGTCATAGGATTTCCCATTAGTCAATTCATAAACCCACTTACGTCTTATTGTACATTTAAAAAACATAATTAGTAATGTGCTGGCAAACCTACCAAATGTAGGAGCAGGTAGACGGACTCTCGGTTTTTGCACTCCATTCTTTCCACATTTTGTCCCAACTGAAGCAGAGTGGAGGAGGCCAGCTGTGGAATAACACACAGTTAAAAAAGATCAAACGATTGAAATGTTTTGACTCTGTTGGACTCAACTGGAGCAAGGGTTGGCAGTGTGCTGAGAAAGCTAATGTGCCCCAGAAACAATTTAAAACAATTTTCTGGTGCTACTTGCCTCAAGTGGGAAAACGATCCAATATGTCACATGAAAAAGTATTATTTATGTATTTCTTTATTTTTGTATTTATTCAAATAAGCATAATTGAACCCCTTAGGTCAATTGTTTACACCAATGAACCACAGTAAACTGATTTTTTTAAGCCAGAACATAACAATTGACGTTTCAAAAATGCAAAAGGTAGGAAACATAATACAGTGTTTGCTGCTCACCAGGAGAAACTCTTTGAGGTGCTGCTCTATGTTCTTGTTCTGGACGGTGAACATGGCAGCAGCCAGCTGGTTGATAGATGTAGCTAAACAGTGGATGTTGTTGTTGTGACCTGAGAAAATAAAATCACAGAATTAAAAACTGAAAAATAAAAAGAACAGAAAAGGCAGGTCCTGTAACTTTAGCCACGCAGAGGATGTTTTTGTGACCAGACAATTAGAGAAATGTACTGATCCGTAAAACTCAAGAGGAAGTGTACTGAGTGTACTTCCTCAGGCTGAAAGGGTAGATCTATTTCCGACACGCCAATGGAAAATAGAGACAAAGAAAATGATCTGAGACAAACGCCACCCTGTGCTTTGATAGAAATCTTGGCTATTTGCTGCTCTTAATGTTGCAGTCCAGGCTTGGAGCCAAGCTGTTAGGATCACCAGGGCCACATGCCAAGACTAACTGTATCAATGCACGTCAGCCAAACCTATCTGTAAACAAAAGTCTCTCAACAGAAACGTGTTTCTCGTTAACCAACATACTTTGCTTGGGACCACGTCAGACGGACTGGAAAGTATGATGCACAGAGATGCTTATAAGCCTAATGTTTCAGGGTGGAGTACCTTCTTTATACCCTATCAGCAGCTGGTGAGTAATAGCTGGAAGAAGAAGCGATTAGTAGTGTGTTGAGGCCTCAAAAGCAGTGTGTAGCAGCTGAAAGTCAATGAATTGATATGCACCTCCATGCTCTCGGCTGTAGAAAGAGTTGGGGTCCAGGGCCAGGGTAGGCAGGGACACGGCGACGTACACCAGCAGCAGACAGGACAGCTTGTACTCCTCATCAACTGACGTGTTATCTGCAGGTTTTTCCAAGAAGACATTCAAATATGAAAGAACACTCTCTTCCTGTTGACTAAGCCATTAGATCAAGCTGTCTACAGAAGTGGCACTAATAGTCTGAGTGTTACCTGTCTGCATATTGCTGATGGCTGCGACCAGGGCAGGATCAATATCACATGAAAAGCCTGCCGCAGAAGCCAGCTCGAAAACACTCAGAGTCACCTGTAAGATCACAAAGGATTAAATCAAGTGCAGAAGCTTCTTACATGAAGTGCAATTCAAATGTAATGCATCATTTAAATTGTCATCATTTTGCTGCTTTTTATTGCTGATAAAACAAGGTCGGTAGGATGTGCGTTGTGCATTTAATGTAGCAGCCACAAAAGTGACAAACTGTATATGTAATGACACTAAATCAGCATTGGGTGCCTTTTTCCTGACACACAGGTTTTGATCTCGCCCTATTTCTGGTTGCATGAATGGTTGGCCTGTCTGGGCACAATGTTTCCACTGATTAAAGTGAAGCGCTGCAGCGGCCATCAGGGTCTCTCTCACGGAGGCATGAGGGGGCTGCTGACGTCTTTGGGGTTATCCTGGCCCTGGCTGTCATGCCTCAATCAGAGGCCAGACGTACGTAGGGGAGGGGGAGTTCATGAGTCACGGTCACAAGGATTGCTCCAAAGGGAGATAAGGAATTTAATTTGGTTGGCACTAGAGTACAGAAACAAATATTCCTATGCAACTCTGAGATCTAATGTTGCACACTGTCTATTGTGCTTCAGTATATTCTAGATTCTTAACCTCTGGGGGCAATCAGTACATTCCCCAAAGTCTCTAACAAAATACATTAGGATGAATAAAAATACAATATGTCTTCAACCTACATTTTCCCACAATATGTCAGCCCTGTGAAAATAAACTGTGAACAGGCTGTTGATACATGTGATGGGATGATTCATGCACAGTGAAAGCTTGATTATTGCAATCCTCCGTGGGATCTCAAAAATATTGATGCTTTTTTTGATACTGTAGTTACAAGCTGTGTTTCACCTTGATGTCCGTTTCAGGAGAGATGAAGTCTCTCAGGCACTCGATGGGCCCGATCAGATACGGACAGTGCTTATTCAGGACCTAGTTCATAGGATTACATGACAAAATATATTTCTGAGATGAAGAAAATATATGTCTTCATATCTGATGAAGGAAAGACTAAAACCATGTTCAGGTGTTACAAACAGTCAACAAAGAAAATCAAGATCAAGAATTAACCGTATGTTTCCCATTATCATAATATATCATATTCTATATTTGCACCTACACCATCAAAAACATTTTCATCAATACTATCATCATGAAAGGTTGTTATTACTTCTTTCAGAGAGTCCTGTGCCATGGATCTGAAGGACAGGATCACCCCGATGATGGTCATCCTCTTCAGCACGTTCTCTCCACCTGTAGAAGTGCATATCAAAAGATGAGAGGCTTGCTGATGGATGTGAAGCATTACATCTGTGAGCTCCAGTATTATACTGTTGCTTATTGTATGGATGTTTTTTTTGTAGTAATGAATAAGTAGACTGGACTAATGATATGTTCAATCTGTAGTGACTGACAGCTCACATAGTTATTTGCACGTCAATTAGTTCTTATACATGCTCTAAGAAATGAGAGAGCTACTCTAGTAAAGATGACCGAGTAATAGTAATTTATATATATATATATATATGTATATATATGTATATATTATGAGGTTTTTCCACCAAGAGATCTACAGTAGACACTCCTCTGCTTCTTGTTATCGTTGCTCTTCATGGTCTGTTTCTTTCCTCCCTAAGTACTTTGTGATCTCTGTCAGCCTTTACAGGACCTTCAACTTTTATCAATTCATTTTCGTTTCAACCCCATACCTCTCCCTTCACATCCACCCCTCTATCCACTTCTCACCTGTCAGCCTCTTCTTAAGATTAGCCATTTCCTCTGGCTTATCGGAGTTGTTCCTCATCTGTACCAAGACGTCCATATTCTCTCTCACCAGTTTCTAACACAGGGGAGAAGAAAGTGAGACAAAACCCCCTTCAGGTGGGAATTATGATGGACAGGGGCCTTAGCTGTGACAGATCTGCCTCTCAGTAAGTTCAGAGCTCCTCACTTCAATCTTAGGTGTAAAAGTGTGGAGCCTGATGCAGTACAGCAGTGAGAACTGCTTTAGAAGAGGTTTACAGTAGTTTTGAAGCACTAATTCCCTAATTTTAAAATCATAATTAAATTAAATGTATCTCAAAGGAAACCATTATGATCTATAAATGAATTAGAGCTCATGAATCCGACTATAGTAAACACAGTAGCAGCATATCCAGTCATTATTGAGGTAAGACTTGGATCTGACTTTTGACACAGATACATCATAAGCATAACAAATATGAATTGCAATTTTCTACCAGACAGAGTTAAAAAAAAACATAGTAACTGTACTCTGGCTTGACTTCATAAGCCTGGATCTCCTGTATTCTCTACATACAAACAGCCTAATAGATAGCTAAGAAAATAGAGCTAACAACACCAAAGGCTAGCTGGTTAAAAAGCCTCAGCTAGCATCGGCTTAAACTAAGTTAACTTACACATTTCTCTCTAGTTGTTGTCTATATATTATGATAGGACACTTTTCAGTTGTCTGTTTTAAATCTATCCAATTGTATATAAACAAATTATATTTATTCCAGTGTAAACATTAATAAGAGATAAATAGAAACAACGAAACTGAACTTTATTTCATTTATGGATAGTTAATTATATTAGTTTTTTAAAACGTGTTTTTCTCCTCTACACTGCTTCCAACTCTACTGTTCTCTGCCTTTGAAGGGCAAAACAAGCATATTTCTAAAGACAAGTAATACTCATCAAAGGTAATTCAGCAGGTAATTGATCGACATCCTTGAAATGAGCTCATAACATCACACTGTAACGTACCTTCAGCTCACTGACTTGAGAGGTGATGTGCCACATCAGGTTCTCACTCAGAAACTTCAGACCGTACGGACCAATTAGCTCCGCCAGGGACTGTAACTCTGTTCACAAGGTGATACGAGTCATTTAGGATCACGATTAAAGGGAGATAGAACAGACTATTACATTGATGTCAAGCAGCCAAACATGTTTACAAAAACAAACAACAGGAACAAGCTTAGGTGGAGGCATAGTGTTACCGCAGTGGTGTTTTACAGGAGTCTAACACAAAGCTTGACTCTCTACCATGGACACAAATAAGAAAGATTAAATTAGATCTGTAAGTGTAGCTGAATCAATGAGAGAGAGACAACTGTAACTATTAAAGCTTTCACTCAGCTCTCTGTCTGATTATGGATGGATAAGGACGTGTGTGGTTCAAATTGGAGGTGGTTAATGGATTGGCCAGTGAGTCAATGTGAGGCACGCAGATACCTCACTACGGAGTAAATATAGGCAACAATGATGACATTGTGCGGGGGCGTCTATTGAGGTGCAGTGGTCTCCAAGGTAGCATTATGTTAGCATCTCTATTTTTGTTTGCAATAGCTGGAGTGGAGTGAATAGAAGCCTTAATACAGCTATAATGAGGTGCACTCTTCCTACAAGGCAGTGTGGAGGAAGAACAGGAGGCTTTGTGGAGGAGTGGCAAGTCATGCTGAAATAGAACTGAACTTTACATTAGCCAGGCAATGTCAAAATAAACTGTATCACAGGCAGCATGACCGAAAAAACACCACAATAACAAGGTCCTCATCCCTTTTGAGCAATAACACTTGAGCTCCATCTGTATGACGTGTCACACAAATGAACAAGATGTTAAGTATTTGAGAAATGAGTCACATCTTGGATCTATTGGACCATGATCATTTAACCTTCGAGTACCAAAAAAACATCTCCTATTGATGCCTTTTTTGCTCTTTTCATACAAATGTTCCAAATAATCTCCGAAAATACTTAAAAAACTGCAGCAGGGCGTTGGCTTTACTTGACAAAGTACACAGCTATATGACTAAAACATTTCCATTACATGCAGCAATATCGAGACCACACTATTTTAGCAAAGAAAAAGTTCACATTGAAACCTCCAAAATGTAGAGTTGTTTCTGTGGGTACTAGCTCTGTATGTCACCGATGACTGTCATCTGAATTACTTTGTCCTACGACACAATATGCAATAAAAGTCAGAGTTGATATTTAAGAAGGTGCAAAAGTAAAAATGCTAACTTTTAGAATAGAGTTATGATTATTCATCCAGATGTAATGAACGATGTACCATGAGATTCACATTGACATTATGATGGATGATAGGGATTAAAATACTATAATTAGGCTCTGGGGCCCGACCTGATATATCCGAAAACTCCTCTGCTCTGAAACTTGGTTCGTTGTCAGTAGCGGTGTTGATGAAGCAGTGCATCGTGGGACAGTGAACGATGAGGGAGTTGCTGGCCTGACGCAAGAGACTCTCTAGGTACCTGAGGTGCAGAAAGAAACAGACAAGACAACATTTGCTCAGCCTTAACTCAACAGAAATGTGGATTGAAGAGAGATAAAGTCAGAAACAAAGAAGAGAGATGAGAGAGATAGAAAACAAAGCAGAGAGAGAGGAACTTGCATGCACGACACTTCCTGTTTTGTTATATGTCAATGAAGCTTTATACATATGTGGATGTGTGGAATTGTGTAGGCACTTGCAGCATAGAGTAGATAGATCATTCTGTACACACACCAGGTAGTGAAGATAGTGGTAATGGTCTGCCCTCCACGTGAGTCCAGGGGCTGTGTTTGCTGCAGCAGGACATTCTTCACCAGCCGGGTGATGTCCACATTGATGTAGCTGGAGAGGCAGTGCAGGCTGGCTGTATAGGCTCTCAACGCCGCCAGGAGGTCCGAGGGCCGGGCTATCTCCTGGGTGGTCTGGTTGTAATTTGCCATTCTCACGATGATCCTGGAGAAACATGTTTAACCAACGTCACTTATCTCCAGGACGTAGTCGGCTGAGGGCTGACAGATGGGACATTAAAACGGGTTAAACGAGCCATGGTGGCATGGTACTATACTCTCCTGAGGTCAGCCCATTCACCGCTCCAGGGCTTTTCTGCAATTGTATTTATTTTTTGACAGGGCCCTTAATTTTCCCTCTGTCTCTTCCTGACTTAGAGTGTATTTACAATGTTTGCCAAGGAAGGACCAATCACTGCGAGCGCGCTGTGACTCAAGGGTGCTAATTTTAGGGTGACAGGGGAGATAATCATCAGCTAAGACAGGGAGACTAAGCAGAGCGTATACACGGAAACATTAGGTTGCCCTGGTACCAATCCCTAATCTAAATAACAGTTAGAACTGAAATGACACAGAGCAAGGGAGTGACTTGATGGATCTCTTCTCAGGTTTTTAAGTGGGTGCAGCACAGCCTGACACAGAGGTATCTGATCGAAAAGCAGGGTTCATTATAATGATGGAGGTGACACCTAATAAAAGAGAAGCTCCTAATGATTCTCTTATTGTCAGGAGGAGAACAAAAACTGTGTGCAAATCTGTGGGTGACAATTTGGAAAAAAATGCAGCTTGATATGCCTTTGAGTTTTCCCTGAGCTCCGTCACATCCTGGTCATTTTTATAGACCAAGTTCAGCAGGGAGGTCAGCCTATTGGACAGTTACTATTTCAAAATTCAAGAGTGGACATAGAGAGGGAAATGACTACAATATGTTACTACACTGAGTCAAATTATACATCAGATTTACGCACTGGCAGAGAAAATCAATATTACATGGACAATGTGTTTCTTTCACAATGAAAGCTGGCACCCATGTCCATAATTAGCATATTTCTGACAGGAATTGTTTATGGAGTGACGAGAACAATATAACTGATGTAACATAAAAAATGCTTCTGCTGCACATGAGATAGGGGAAGTGAAAATCGCAAATGTCACCTCTGGGACTTTGTATGCGCCATGAGGACTCATCACATCATCCACATTTTTATATGTACAGTATATAAATATATATTAGAATTCCCCCCCCTCCCCACTCAGCATACTCAGAGAGGCGTGTCTCCAGATGGGAAATGAGGAACTCTGTGGGAACGACGATGTGGTCAAAGACAACAAAGTCACTGCAGAGGCTGTAGGAGGAGCACAGCTCTGTCAGCATCAGATGCATCTTGTCCACACTAGGAGAAGAAAGAAAGACAGAGAGAGAGGGGGGGGGGGGGGGATTCTTTAGGACAAATATTTTGATAGTGACTGTATTATGGATGAGCTATTCTAAGACAAATAAGGTCATAAACATGGTAGAGTATTGTAAAACATCTCCAAACTGAGGCAGCAGGGATGCAATCTGAGAAAAGGGAGAGAGACAGAATTACAGCTCTTCATACCTAATTAGTGAGGTTTCCAAAGTAGATGGATACAGAATATGATCCAACAATGAAAACGCCAACATCAAATGTGCTGCCAGTAAAAGTGCTTTTTTAATATGCTGAGGCGTTTTGTTTTTTATTTGTAATAGCTTGATTCATTAGCTGTCATCCCTGACTGATTCAACTTGAAGGGTAATAAAGCTCGAAACAGCAAATGCCTTGTCGGCGAAAACATTTTAATCCTGTCTAACTGATAACGCCAGGAGAGAAACACGTGATGAGGTGAAGCAAATCATTTGGAAATGTCAGCAGATATTAATATGTTTCTAGCTACATGAACTGCATTAACCTACTTCCAACCTTGGAGGAATATACTTTGCAGTTTGACCGGAACAAATGCTGTTGATAATGCTTAATGTCTCCAGAAATCAGGGACGTGATCATTACTGTACACACATTTTGCAAAGACCTTCTGCCAATTCAGTGTAATAATTATTGAACAACAAGCAGAGAGATAAGAATAGAACGTGGGGGAATGAAAAGAAACCTGACTTGGTAACGACGATGCGGTCTTTCCTCATGCTTTCAGCGCCTGGTTTCTCTTTCTGGACCTCTCCCTTCTTTTGCATCGGCTTCTTTTGCTTTCTGTGGCGAGCGGCGCTGATGGCCTCTGCACAGTGCCTGGGCTGCAGCTGAGGGGTTATCAAGTGGAAAAAGGTGTATGCAGAGATGTAAAGAAGAACAGAAAGGACTAGGAAGATTTCAGCAAACAAATATTTTCTTTTGTCTCGGGTGCACTCAGTCAAAAAGTAAACACTTTCTTCATATTCTCCTCAAGGGATTACAAAAACAATCCTGCATTATCAACTCCAGAGATAAGGCCCTAGCTTATCACTTTATTCAAATTCTCAATTATGTCCGCTGCCTGCAGCCAAACTCACCGATGGCAAGCTGAGACTAGTGTGATTATATTTGGATATTGAGGTTGCTGGAATCAATCTCCGCTAGATAATTAGTTAAAAAAAAATACTGAAATAGACTTCACCTGGTCATTGAGGTTGCACTGCTCAGCACATATATCTAACACAATACTGCTGGTCTGCTTGGCTATCTGCTCCAGGAAGGTCACACACAGGCGCAGACTCCTCTTCTCCATTGCCTCTGTCTAGACACACAAACAAACACGCCATGTGAAACTGTGCAAATCCTGTATATACTATGATAACGTTTTCAGGATTTGTTGTGCCTTGTACATGCAACATTCACTACAGCCTTACATGATCAGAGCGAATGATGAAGCAAAAGCTTCTCCCTAACTTCTTCTTTATCCACTTTCAAATGAAAATCAAAGGCTTGTACAAAGGCACAGAAAAATCACACATTCACTCAAAGAGAGAATGCATATTCTTTTCATATTTCTCTCATAGCAACATTTAATATTAACTTTTAACTTTAAAGGATATTTTAGTTAAGACAACAAAAACTACAGCATATTTTCAATATCCCTATACTGTACATATGCTGTCATGATGGAGCTGGTGACTTGCAGTGTAAGACGTCTTAAATGCTTCTCAGCTCCTTATTAATGACTTGGTTAACACATAACTTAATACTGACCTCTTCTGGGCAGAGCGGGTGTCCACACTGGCTGAAGTGAGAACAGGCAATCGGGAAGGCCATGAGGTAACGCTTCATGTTGATATCCTCACTGCTCTGGCAAAACATCTTCTCAAAAACACGTGGGTAGAAACTGGAAAACAATTAAGAGAATAAACAGTTAGTGCATCCAAGTATTCAACCTTTTAAGAGAAGGGAAGAGGAGAAGAAACGGACCCCAGGATGGACACCTCAGATGTTTCCTGCAGAAGATCTTCCGCACTGTCCACCATCCTTGTGTGAAACTGAATCAGGTTCATCACCTTCGCTAAGTCGGTGTACTCCCTTAGAGGAAGAGGGGCCTTGTTCACACTTGTGTAGGCCTAAAACAGAGGACAAGAACACGTTAAGGTGGCCTTCAGCAAGATTTATAATGACAAATGAAAACTGTGCAATATATAAACCTAAATACCTGCAATCTCAGCCAATCCAGTCTAATTGCTCTGAAGTCAAAGTCCTCTTTGTTTTCCACTGTAGATAGAGATGGAAACATCATTATTTAAATACCATTTCTTGTTTTGCATTTTCAATACCAATGAACTATTGGATGGTGAATACAAGTAAGATAACCTGCAGGATGTTGTTGTGATACCTTGTTTGATTGACAAAGCAGAGAGGGTTGAGACGAATGAAGTCAACAGGACTGACTCCTCTTCTGGACAAACATACATGTTCTACAGAGGAGGAATACAATAGATATATGTATGAAGAATAAGAAGAAGAAGAACCTGTACTGTGCACTATCTACAGTATGCCTTCTGCTACCTGTATGGTGTCATTGAGGACCATGGCATCAAACTGTGCCAGGTACTGGACATGGTAGCGCTGAACTACGTAGTTGTACTTGGTCATCAGACCTCGTAACTTCTCCATGTGGAACAGCAGCTCTGCCATCTGACTGCAAGCAAAACACCAAACGACATGAATCACTTCTTATTACATTTCACAATTAAATGTGTACAAATAACCAACTCTAAAACCTCTTTTCACACTATAGGATACTACGAAAGACTACATAGCTTCTGCACTGTGGAGAGACTTAATCATTTGTAGCGGGGGTGCTGCAACCTGCTCGCTGCCAGATTTTTGCACACTAAAATGACACTCCAGGTTTTCTCCCTCTGCACCTACACCTACTTGTCAACGTAGTCCTCGGGCGTCTTTATCTTTGGCATATTCTCAGAGTGCCTGACGAGCCACAGGACCTCGTCACGGGAGAATGACAGAGCCATGAAGACGAACAGGGCCTAAGGGATTTGATTGGCACACAGAACAGAGGCGGGTCATTCCAAATAATTCACCCCTCCTATCCAAGTATTCCCCAGAGCCCAAGATGTGTGCAGGATGGAAGCTGGATCAAAGCTACTGTTTTACATAAGTTATGCTATCAGAATTTCATTTTAGATTTATGACAATGTATAAACTCATTTAAATTCCTCGGCACAGCTGTTATTCCCGTTGACTTCTACCTTTGGTCCCAGAAGTCCAGGTTCATCTTCCAGAACTTTATATAATTCCTTCAACGCTCCTCTCAGAAACTGCCTCCTCTCTCTGTGCATAGCTCCACTGGTAATAACACAGGAAATGGACATGGACATTTTGGTTCCCACAGCTCATTTCAAAGTAAATACACATCAATGAATATTTATGACACAACAATGTTCAAACTTTGCTTAGTTTCCTGTCAGTCTCACCTGTTGAGTATAGCATGCTCACGGCATTCCTTGATGTCTGCAACTCGCTTGTTATATCTGAATTAAAATAAGAAATAGTTTACAAGGAATATCAAACATTTGAAATTGTTGACAGGAAAATTGTGGACGGATTTACCTTTTTTATTGTCATACTTGCCATGGGTCAAATCAAGCAACTTTAGGGGAAATTCATATTTTAGTTATCATTGCCTTGGTAATGTTATGTATTCTCCAACAGAACTACCTACATTAAAAACTGTTTTGTAAACTATAATATCAAATTAATTATTTAAAACAGTATGTTTCATTATTGTTTTTATATTGTTTATTGCAAACATTCATCCTTTACAACCTTTTGAATTGCTTAAGTGTTTTATTGTGTTATTAGCAATTTTTGTTTTTAATGTGATCATTTCCAACCAAAAATCATAACATAAATAGTTGATTTGAAAAACCTTTATAATACAGTACAGTATGTGGCCGTATTAAGCCTGTTGATAGACTCATGGTCCAGCTACTGTATTTAAATCCAGAATGAATCAAAGAAACCTGACGAGAGGTCCTTATCAGAAGAATTTAAAACAGGCAATGAAATGAAAGTGGCTTTGATAATTGTTTGAAATACATGTATGAGGTTGTATTATCTGGCACAAATTGCCCATTATTGCTTCTCACATGTTCATTCATCACTAGTAATACTTCTCAAACTGTAGCAGTGCAGCTTACACACCCTTTGATGTTGATGAAGAGGTCCTCGGAGACCTTGTGTATGTTGAGAACCTCGTCTCTGGTGAGGATGAGGAAGAGGCCGCTCCGCAGAGCCATCTTCCACAGCTCCTGAGAGGCCTGGTTGGTGTTCAGGCTGCTGTGGCACAACAGGAAGCCGACTGCAAAGAGCACAGTCAGCAAGATTTAAGAAACAACAACCTGTGGCGCTGGACGCCTTCTGCTCCATATGACAACTGGTAATGCCTCTGAGGTAAAGTAATAATATATTTACCTTTACTGTACTATGTTTGTGTGTACTTCTACTGTATCATATTGTATACGTGTTGGATATCAGTATGTCTGAAATGTGCTTAAAAATGTGCAAACATTTTAAAACGCTGCATATGTTTATTACATTTATATGTTGTTAATAAAATGAACAGATGGCAGATTCAGTATGAGTAATACATACTTATTATCCACCGCTCCATCACCTCCATAGACAGGTATTCACATGCCATCTGTGATAAATAACAAGCCCATTAACTGCCAATACAAACACATTCATCATAGCCTTAAATGTGCTAAACCTACTGTATTAAAAAGTCAAACGTATCAGTTAAACGTTATGTTAACAACATATTGATTCCTCCTGTGTTCTTGTTCTTCCTTCAAGACAATATATTGCTTTTATCTTACTTGAAATAGTTACCATCATCCCTAAATATGGTAAAAAGAAATACAAAAATCCACATTTATAATAAAGCTCAGAAGACCTGGCTGTGTTCTCAAAATACTTTCAATTAGGACCCTCTTTTCATTAAAATAAATGGTGTCTTTTCGAAAGAAATTGTAGCCTGGAGGTTCCCTTTTTGGCTGTACTAGTGTTTCCAATATGAAGAGGCCACAGGCAACAGGATTCATAACACTCACAGTGTCGCAGCAGGCCGGGTCCAGCATGGCAGCTGGAGCACTCAGCAGGCTGAGGAGCTGGGCGCTACGCCACTGCTCTGCTGGCAGGTTCCTGCGTGGGTAGACCATCCTCAGAGACAGCAAGGCCGCTGTCACAGACTGGGAGAGACACGGAGAAGAAAAGGGAGGAAGTGAGAAAGGAAACTGGAGAGAGGCAGACACAGGAAGAGGGCAACATGACAGAGATACAGAGAGATGGCAATGCTCCACTATGAATTATAGCAAAAACCAGCTGGAGGCTGAAAAGCTGTGTTTTTCGCACATAGGCATATTTGATGGTCCACTACACAGACCACACAGACGAGTCAGTGTAAAAGCAGTAAATAAAGTGATGAATCATCTGACCATCTGTCAACATGTTGTTATTTGGTTTCCTGCATCTGGCAGTTGAAAAAAATAAAGTGTGATCTTGGAGAGGTTGAAAATGAAATGCACCTTTTTATCTACTGTATATTATATCAGAATATATTGTGCAGACCTTTTGTTAAAATGTTTGCAAAAAGTCCTGATTAGTTTTCATTGTCTGCTGAACATAGTGAGAGCAGTGTTTGCAGGAGTGCAGACAGCTGTGCCAACTAGTTCAGTTTGTGTTAGATGACAGTGCTATGGAAGTTTGATGTTTGAAAGGTACATCAAAACATCACTTGCTATAACAGGCACATCTGGGCCTCAGATGTGCCTGTTATAGCAGAAATGTCCAAGGCGATTGTCCAAACAATATTTGCTTTGACATTGTTTGGCTTTGTTACTCACTGAAACAAAAGGTTTGTATGATTTGTGTTGTATTGTGTTAGTCTTGGGTAAAGCATCTGCAATGTACAGCTATAGTCTTCGTAGTTGCATGTCTGCATTCAACTAGGAAAGAGCTCATCCTCATCCAACACCTTTAGGAGGACGTCTGACCTTGTCACATTACATTAGTGCCCGTCCTCCCTTAAACTGTATGGAAAGCCTGTGCATGCTGTTGAATAATAAGGTGTAGTGGCATACTGTAACAAGACAATAACAGAAGTGTGTATCATTTCATATTTGTGTTCTCTGTTTGGATATACAGCATTATTTGGACAAGGTTAATCAAATCTGACAATTTAGTTTATTTTACTGTGCCACCATCTCTGTTTAATTCATGTAAATCACAAACTGTTTATATAGCTTTGTATTGCACTGTATATAAAGAGTGGCACATGGAGCTTACTTTTGTGTGAGGGCCAAACTCTTCCGTGAGCTTCTTCAAAGGATGCTCATACTCCACAAACATCTGGCCGAGCCGTGGGTAGGAGGGGTCACTGCAGGATCCAACACAGTATGCAATTAATCAAGGCGAAGGAAAAGAAGTAGGACATAATAATAATATATTAATTATAATACTTTGCCACTCTAGCAGTCCCTACAGGGATTTTTACTGATAATACTGAAGTCTGGGAAATTATATCATTCTTTTACAGCTTTATTTTTGAGTGGTTGAAATAATGCAGAGTTGTTTCTTCTCAAGAGGCTTCCCCACATGTGGTGTGAAATGTAAATGTGATTCTAAAATGTACAGTATGTGTTTGTGTTCCCTGCTCACGTCTCAAACTCAGATAAATATCCTCTGAGGGAATAAATAAATATGCAAAGTGGGCGGACTCAAAATGTCAGATTACCACTTGGCACTCAGAAAAGGTTAGTGGTGGCTGCTCGATGTCTGCAGCAATTAAGATTGTAATTAATTTTGAGGATCAGAGAAATGTTCATATTGATGGATGTGGAAACTCGTAATGGCTTTAATTAAACAACTTAAATTAAGTGTTTGTTCATTGGAAAGCTGCACATGGCAAATGCTTTCTGAATGTTATCTTGATCAATAGGAATGGGGATTCTTAGTGCATATATTGTGTCCATTTTCTTTTCACTGTAATGTTAAATTAATGTATCCAATCATATCAAGCACTAGCAGTATCATGTTTTCTCACCTGCTCCCATTGGTCATCTCATGGGCGCAGTTGAACATTCCCACCAGCGCCTTCTTATCATCGATACGAGACAGTGTGATGATAACAGACGTATAGGTGATGATCAGATCCAAGTAGTTCTTGGTGAAGTCAAAGTTAATTGCCTAAAATCAAAATGTCAGTGTGGTCAGTGGCTCGGAAATTACTGTTAGTACTTCAGTCTCATCAGGACATATGTCAATATACAAAAGCATATACGTAATGCACAAGGAAAGAGATCCCACGCAATTATGATAAATACAAAAACTGAACAGAAGGAGGCGGTGAGGAAAGAAAAC
Organism: Trematomus bernacchii; assembly: GCF_902827165.1. NCBI lineage: Eukaryota > Metazoa > Chordata > Actinopteri > Perciformes > Nototheniidae > Trematomus > Trematomus bernacchii. Next base: position 7,035,792 of record NW_022987698.1, read on the forward strand.
ACAACCTGCATTAGCAGGAAGGAGTAAACAACATACAGCAGATTGAAGGAATAGACAACTGAATGACAGCTTGTCAGCAGATGTTGAGCAGACTTCAGTGTTTTCCCTAATTTATAAAAAATATATATTGTATTCAGTATACTTACAATATCAAAGAAGCACTGACAGGCATCTATGGTGTTCAGCAGCTCATACACGTGGTCCTAATGAGGAAGAGAGAAGGATCCGTTCAGAAAACAGACATTTACACCATGTTAAGCCTCTGAATTGATTTCATAAACACATTCTCATGTTCAGAGATTCCTGTGGCCTAAACATCATTACACATTTGCATATTTATTTTTGATAACGTCATGATTGAGTAATTTTCAATCTTACAAAAACAGATGATGCATTGGCCTGGCTGCGACCTGCATCACAGATGTATGCTAATGTGAGGGGAGGTGTGACAAACTGCACAAAACACAGAGTGAGCTAAATGTCCTCCGTATTGGGAATAAATCAGTTATTTTCTATGTAGAAATAAGCCACTTTATATGTAAATGTATTCCGGAAACCTAAATAGCGGAAGAAAGGATTAATTAAAAAAGGAGAATAACAAACATTATCAATATCTTCTATTATCAGATTTGTTTTTGTTTAGGAAAGTAAGAATAATGTATATTTATCCATCATCTTTTTAATGTTTGTAAATGTAGACAGTTGTTATGTGGTGCTTATGTTTCTTCCACTGAAGTTGTCATGTAGGTCATTGTCATGCAAATGGCATTCAAACCTTAACAAGAACAAAAGAGATCCTCACCCTGAACTCGATGACATCCAGGAACGAGTCGTAGTAGCTCGTTGTGGCTGCCAACACTTCAGATTTCTGTCGCTGGATGCTGTTCAGATTTTGCTGCAAATCATCAGAACTTTGGTCAGGTATTATGAAGCAAAGCATTGTATGATATTATTTTCAAATTGTTGTTAATTAGCTCCACTTGCTTGTTGATAAAACCACATCAGCTATGTGCAAATCGTTAAATGAATGGATTATTGTAGTATGTAAACAAAACAGATGATTATATGAGATATACCCCTTCAACGTGCACTGATATTATGAGCCATATCAGAACATGAGTCTTATAGAGATTGTGTTATAGTTTTGAAAGGCCAGGATGGGATCATAATATTATCAATTTGACCAAATGTCATAATGTTTTTTAGTAGATCACACAATAATTACTTACTAAGACCTACTGTAAATTGTCCAAACATTTTGTCTCAAGATCCAAAACAACTTCCTCATTACATCAAAACAAAACATGAAAATAAAGTAAAAGCATGTCCATGTTTATAAAGCAGGAAGGGAAAAACAGTCGCAGTTACACTCACAATGTTTCCTCTGAAGTCAATGTTGGGGAATTTCTTGTTGATGTACTTGATGGCGGTCTCCATGGATTTATCTGTCAGGAGGGAGAGCCGCAGCTTAGGGTCTGCACAGGTCTGCAGCAGAGATTAGAAAAAGATAGAGATGTGAGGATGTGATGCGAGCAGTACATCATACCGCAACACTCGGCCTGATATTTGCCATGATTCACCTGGGAGGTTATGGCAGTTAAACCTTTCATTTTTAAACACGTCTTCATGCCCGGCGGGTTCTCCTGACAGGATAAAATTGTTTTTTTTTTTTTAACATTTTGACTGGCATCCAACCACTGGTTTGCAGAGCTAGCTTGTCAGATGATGAATCCCCAGACTATCTGTGAAGATTGTGGGCAGAATGGGTAATATTTCTCTCCCCGCCTCCCTCAGAAACCCTGAAGGTGACCTTGAGCAGAATAGTTATCACCGAACTGCTCCTGTGAGGCTGACAGTAGAAGGCAGTGTAGCAGCTCGTAAGTCTGCCTGCAGGAATATAAAGTAATGGATGCATGTTCAGCACATCTCTACCAGGCTCAAAATAAGACTGCTCTTCCACTTCCCCTCATGAAAAGACATGCTACACATGCTCAAATAGGGAAACTGAATAGGGGATATGTGTGTGTGTGTGTGTGTGTGTGTGTGTGTGTGTGTGTGTGTGTGTGTGTGGTGTGTGTGTGTGTGTGTGTGTGTGTGTGTGTGTGTGTGTGTGTGTGTGTGTGTGTGTGTGTGTGCCTGTGCGACACAGAACACAAAACATTTTATATTTTCTCATGAGTGAAACTTCCTGTATGTCACGTTCAGTCAAGTGTGGGTTGTCAAGATAGAGCAAACATTCGTTCTGTGGGATCAATCAATATCAGTTCATTCCATTAACCATGTAATGTCTTATTTTACTGGTCTGTTTGCATCTAATCTGATTTGTGAGTTTCATAGCATTCATTTTAGAATAACTCAAACTAAAGTTGACTGACAGCTCAGACTGACTTCCTGTTCGCACTTCCTCTTTGGAAAAATAAGCTCACTTGCAGTTAGAACACAGTTCTGCATATACAAGAAAAGCAAATTGTTTAAAAAAACTCACATTATTTCATTACAACAGTTTGAGTTACAGCTCCTACATAGTTTATTGATTTGAAGTAACAGTGCATTACTATTGTATGAGTGATGCATCCTTATAAGACTTATGTAGTACTTTTGTGCATTACAGATCAAATACATTTAAGTTTAGCTTCATACAGTCATTGTCTATCCCTTGTGTTTACTTTCAAATATATCTTGGCATTGAGTAATGGCTATATGCAGTTAAACATTTTGAAAACCAATAAAGCGTAAGCGTATAACATGAAAGTGAAGTTCCTTATTTCTGTTACTCAGACCTCCGCCTACTTAAATCTTCCTGCTCCCTCACCTTTTTAATGTAGTTCATGCGGATTAACACCCCACTGCCTCTCTCATTGAGGATGGTGAGTTTCTCTGCCAGTTTCTGTTGGTAGTCCATGGCTCCAGAAACACCAAACCTCTCTTTCCGCTCAAGCCTTGGCCTCCTGGTCCTGTGTAGCGCTCGAACCCTCGGAAACAAGTGCACCCAGAGCCTCACCCTGACACAAGGTCACATGGGGCTCTTTGGGGGGGGGGGGTGGAGTCATGACTTCAGAGCATACACTGAAAAGAAATAATACAACAAATACATTAATGTTTGAGAGTCCATTTGCAAACTTACTGTAACTGGATATCACAATGAGAATATACATGTAATGAACACATTCAATAACTACTTAAAGTTACCAACTGTTGGCACAATTAATACTTTGGTACTTTTGGATTTATAGCCAGATTTCAACAGTCTTTAAATCTACATATTTATCACGAACACTTTGATTTGAATCTGGACAGAAAACATATGTTGCATATAACATTTTATGTAAATGAGGGGCAAGGTCGTGTTTCCTGTCGGTTAAACTGCCTTTTTTGTTGTGAACAGTTTGAGCTACTTCCTCCTGCTCTGTAAAAGGACTCCTGTAAACAGGGAAGTTGGTCCAAACTATATGATTGTTATTTAAAATAGTGTGCACTGAATATATAATAATATTACAGAGTATAAAATAATGAGTAAATTAGAAAAAAGAGGAACAGGATGGAATTTTCAGCCCAGACCTGTAACAAAAGGATTCTCACTCCCCACAAGATGTCACTGTCTACCAAGTGAAGCTGTGTGTCTCTGACGGATAGGGGATCAATTATGCAACCGTACAGTAGATACATTTTTCTCCATCGATTTTCATCTATCCAGGAGAATTTGATTCCTAAATGTGCAATAACTCATCTTGAGAACTCAATCTCACACCCAAAACTTTACTTGGATGAGATGCATTGAACGCTATAACCACATGTTAAGTTTTGTTTGACTATCCTTTGTTGTGACTTAATTGGATCAAAAGACTCCTGCCTTTTGGGTTGGAACCTTGTTTCAATGTGTTGTCTTGCCTGCAACCTAAAAAATAACATAATTAGAAAGTGTCTTATAAATCTGTGTTTTTGTGTTTATGTGTGTTAGCGGATTTAGAGGCCTGTATAACAGGAAAGCAGCCGGGCGGTCACACTACTTCCATATCAAGCGATTGTCACATCCAGCATAATTACTGAGACTAAAGACTTTGTCATGTAAACTAGAAAGGCCCAAGTTATTCAGCAACCAAGTGTTGTTTTCTGTTTTTTTCCCCACAATTGCCTATTAACTCCTTTTGGGATTTAGTAACAGTTCAGGAAAGTGTAACCTGAAGGCAGCAGCCTAGAGTACTGTAGAGCTTAGAGAGATAAATTGTCTTAATGAGAGTCACTAAAGTCAACCACAGCGAGCACAGCAGTGTAGCAAAGCAATGATGGATGTTAAGTGGACTTGAAAAAATAATCTGTTTATTATTTTCTTGCTGGCAGAAGCTCAGAGAGCGGTAGACAAGTTAACAAGGCTGTCTGGGAAAGCAGACAGGAGGATGTGGAGGTGGGAGGAGAGCAGGGTGCAGGGAAGGGGGCTTTGTGGATAGGGTCACAAAGCGTATTAACCTCTGTGAAGAAAGTAAACAATGTGTGTCCTTACCTGACTCATTATGAAAGAGAGAGGTGAATGAATTTGCTTGGTTTCCAGTGCATACTCATGATTTTTTATTCCAGGTACCAGATGCAAAAGCTGTAGCGGAAACAGGGTTTCTAGGCACAAAAACAGATTTGACAGTAAGGCATATAGAGTACATAAAACAACTGAGATCACTACTGTAAAACTGTGCTGAACAGACCTTTCATCCAGGTTGGCTTGAGTTTGAAATGCATGCTACAGTATAGAGAAAGAGACATGATTTGAGTAAGATTCAAAATATGTTACAGATTTAAACCAATAGACATCCTCGACATAAACCAATAAGCATTGAGCACTATACAAAAACATGTTTAAGAGCATTTAGCAACATTAAAATAGCAGTGCAGGAAGTATAATGAACATTTTGGTTCCACTATTTTTTTTTGTAATTTTATGTATTGTAATTTTATGTAATGTATGGTAATGTAATGTAATCTATTGGAGCACTTGTTAGTGTAGGCTTAAAGTATGAAATACTGTTTGAATGACAACAGAAATGTAGGTTCAGTCAGGAAAGAAAGGATCTAAAGATTACGGACAATTCTTTCAACGTTTGACTGACTAATGTCAACCATTATATATGATTTTATAAGTCTGGATGGATATTCCACACAAGATTTCAAAGAATATGAATAGGTAATGGGCTAACTAAGAGTTATAATAACTACTTATATGATTAAACTAGTAAAAGGGGACAGATGAAATGGCCTTTAGGACATTAATATCTGGTGCCATCTGTGTGCAGGAGGAGGTAAGGGTAATGATAGAGGGGCTGCAGCCCAGATGTCAAAAGAAAGATGGCAAAGCGCATATGCCTGCCTTATAAATCCAGCCAAGTATAACATAGGATGCTGTGGTATATGTGTTACCCTTCTATCAAACGTATTAGCAAAACTATCTGAGAGTCTTAGTGAATGGTTTTTCACATTTTTGACAAACTTCAGTTTCTTTTTGCTTAAAGTCGCTAAATAGATATTTTTTGATTCATTCAATCCAAAACTTTTAAATATCTGTCTGTACAGGCACTACTTTTACTCAGGAAATAGGACCAAAACAGAGCTGAAAGGTGAGTGAATACTGGATGTATAGCTACAGTATATTGGTATGACTGCTGCCTCATAGCAACACATTAACCTTAGAAAACTTGTAGCATCACTGAAATCAGAAAAACCAGATCACATATCAACTACCACAACACAGCCAACAAAACACAGAAGAGTACTTACTCGCTTTTGTTATGAATCCTCTCTAAAAGGTATTTAAGGAGAGGAAAAGAGGCTTGTCAATATTTGCTTGGTCACACATCTGACAATAAAGTGGAAGTAACTATGTCAGTTTCTCAGGTCTTCTGAAACCAAACATTTAGTGTATCATGCTAAACATATTAAGTCCATTAAGCTCCGCCTTTACACTCGTTACAATAAGGTGCTCCTCTGGTGCTACGCATAGGAAATGTTTTCTAAACAGTATGGCTAGAAATGACAGGTCTGTTTCCAGCGTGTAAAGTTGACTAGGGTTTGTTGATATAAAACAACAATGAATTGATATACAGTATTCAACATGTGAAACTTACATTTTTGGACTTCTTTTGAGTTCATTGCAATCTCCCACATTGTTATGTTAATATCAGACACCGAGGCGCATGGGCATATTCCCATTCCCATATTATCCACAGCTGCATGTTTCTGCTTTTGTGTATTCCCAGGCTTTCATCAGTCATTTGCATCTCCCTTGATCTACATGTATTACATTTGGAGAATCCAGGTGGCCCAACCTAGGTCATAATGACTGGCAAGGCATTCAGCTGAACTTAATTGGTGTATTTATTGGCAAATGGCACAGAATGAAAATAATCCTGCCAGCCATGCATGAAAGGTAAGAAAGTGAGAAATTGTGAGGAATATTTGTGTTAAAAGGAAAGGTTCAACTGCTACTGATTTGGAAATATCCCAGTAGGGGTGCCGCTATAGCAACATCATTTTGGAGTGAGACCACCTGCTGGGGGCAGAATACAAACTGTTGTCATGTTTGTTATCAAACAGTAGGACAGTGTACACTGCCCCTCATGTTGGTATATGAACTACTGCACTAGCCCTGTAACTATCTTTGCATTTCTCAGCCTTTGGCCTTTCAACAAATCAAAGGAAGTGGAATTTCTCTTTTAAGAAAACTGGAGTAAATTCGGCCCCCGGCTATGACATCCTGCACAGCATGTAATTACACATCTAAATGGTTAATCATATAGAGGAGATAAAAGACACGGCATTCTTACTTGGCACGTTAGGACATGGTACAGAGACAGAGAGAAAACAACTGGGGATAATGTATAGCCCTGATGAAAAGACCTAAATGTTATTGGCAAGCAGCAACAACACCCCATTAAATCTTAACACTTTTACTCCTTACAGGCAGCAGGGAACGTGATGAGTGAAGATACATGCAAGTTCAAATAAACATGACTGATGCTGATCCCCTCAGAATCAGACGCACTTTATTTGCTAGGTATATAAATCACATGGAAAACAGGCTTTTCAACGTTAAATCTTTTTTTATGTTTGCTGGCTGGATATCTGCTGTAATTATGTTCCAACACCTAAGGGGACTAAAGTCTCTGAAAAGAATGATCTTTACAGCTGGCAGGAATTATGTCTAGTGCCTATAAACAAATGTTTTCTATGAACGTTCTAATAAAACATGTAGTGACAAGCTTTAAAAAATATTATAATGTATCATTGGAAATATGTATGAGTATCAGCATATCAGACTTGTAAAATAAGTGACCCTTACTTTGGTATAGGCAAATTAAGTGTACTGCAATTTGAGGTGAACCATACAATATACTTTCAAGACAAAAGCATATGCATGATAAGCACAGAAGCATTGGTTGCGAAATCAGTTGAATTGCTTCTGCATTTTCCATTTAGGTGGTTAAAGTGGACTAAATTCTAACAACTTGTTAGGTGTTAAATCTCTAAGTAAACTGACTATATGCTGTATGTCGTATATCAAATCAGAATCTGAGGAATAAATAGTGGCTATATCTTTCAGACAAATTCAGAGGATGTAAAAAGTGAAAGTACAGTAGAAGTTAGAAATTATACAACTAAGTTACATATTGCCAAAACTAATATACTGTATGTTCCTCAGTTATTCTTGCTGTTTATTGAATCAAAAGTAGGTATTTATGCTTATTATGCTGATATTATTAATAGTAACAGAGTCTTTGTGGTTATCGATGTTGCAGGATTAGTAGTTTGCACAGAATTTAAATTTAGAACCTTTTTCTTTTAAGGAATTCCTATTACACTCCTCCTATTTTTACTATAGTTTATTGTAGTTTCCTGTATGTTGTCACTATCTGTCAGATGGTATCTCCACGTTGAGTCAGCAGTTTTCTCTACTCAGGCAAACTGACAGTGGAATGCAGTATCTTCCTGATGCCAAAGAAGGTGGGATGACATTGAGGTGAGAGAGATTCAGAATGAGAAACAGAGAGAGAGAGAGAGAGAGAGAGAGAGAGAGAGAGAGAGAGAGAGAGAGAGAGAGAGAGAGAGAGAGAGAGCGCAGGCCGTACAGCTGGAAGGGATGCAACATGAGAGAGAGTGTGACCGAATGACCTAAATGACCTGAGGCTGGTTTCCTCAAACTCAGGAGGAGGGTACCTGCAGGACGCCAGAACTGCCCTCCTACTTTGTCCAATAATTACTAATGTGAACTGAGGTAAAGGGTGGAGGGAGAATTATGACGAGGAACTGGTCAAATGTGCATGCAAGTACGGACGTATACACACTTCACAGTGGGCAGCTCCAGTAAGTGCATGACAGAGGGAAATTCACAGACTTGTAAATCCAATAAACTGGCAAGACTTCACACAGCCAGGTGAGAGAAAGAATGAGAAGCAGGCACATAGGCACATAGACAGAAAGACATTATAGTAGCAGGTCAGGGGACTGAAATAAAGGGAGGGGGAGGCGGTAGTACCTTTTGAAGGATGGAGTTAGACAGTAATCCCCTCAACTAGCCAGGGGTTCAACTACCAACTGTTTGTTTCAAATTCTGTCTGAGAAAGTGACCTGTAAAGCTCGGTCAAAACGTTTTAGATATTAGAGACGATAGTGGAAAAGATATTTATTTTTACAGCAAGGGAATAATAAATCATCAAAGTTGATAGTTTGAGCATATTCATAGCAGAATCTGTGAAATGTGTGGAATTGCTCAATGGTTCCCACTGCACAGATGGTAAGACTATCAACTCTGCAACACTTTCCAAAATACTGCACAACTGTTATGTGATAGCTTTATTTGCCGGCCCCTCTGTATGCATGATTAAGCACGACTCCAGAAGACCACATAAAGAGGTATTGATAAAGAAAATCATTCAATCATAACATTTAACTTGCCCCCTAAAGTGATTTCCCCCCCAAAAACCCAATTCACAAAAAGACTTGAGTCGGAAGCCAGCACATAATGTGTATGAATCTCTACAGGTAAAAGTATATATCACAAGGTTTGTTTTCTTCTTCACAAAAATACCCTGCTTTGCTCTGGCGTCTCTGAGAGCCTGTCAGGGCTCATTTAGTCAGGGTGTGTCCCCTCACTGCACATTGAACTTTTCAAAGACAAATTAGAGCTATATTAACAGAGCAGTTTCTTCTACTCAGAAAAAACCCCACCTCTTTATATTTTCCACCTACTCTGTCTCAGTTTAGTGACCAAGATAATTTGGTGACTGCCCAAACACAGGAGCATGAAATAACTCAAAGTCAATTTCAGAGGAAAAAGCAACAGTGCTGTGCTTATAAAGGGCTACAAATATATCAGGTACCATAAAAAAGGGTGACTTTTATAACTACTGGTCAAATGGCAAAGCCTTTTGCCTCACTGTTATTGTTAAGTGCCTCCGAGGCTGATGTTTTTACTTTTATTATATTAACAAGATTGCCGAAAATTGTCAAAGCTTCAGTTAAAAGAATGCAAATTGCTCACAGACGGCCTGGCCCCACATCGGAAACAGGTCAGCTGTCTGCCAGCCGCTCAGCTGGTAGCACAGATTAAATAACAGGTGGTTTCATTTGCACATTTTTCTCTTTACCTCGGCAGGAACCAACAATCAGACTTTTAGATGATCTTTTACACTGACTGCACTAACCACAAATGTACATACAATTTGATTTGGCCCATGAAGCGTGTTTTACAGTAAGTAGGACTTTGATTTACATGCAACAAAGACGACAGATGTTTTAAAATCTTGTTTTCCTGAAAGACTGTACGCTTGTTTAAAATGATTAAGGACTCACTCAAGATCAGCTGATATTTGGAATGAAAAAAAAAAATGAAAGTAGGAGGAGCTAACAAGAAAACAAATAAACAAGGAATCAAATGACTGGGCCAGGGGAGGGGGTGAAAGGCAAACAAGTGGAATGTAAAGAGTGAGAGGGGGGGAAGAGGTAAAAAAAAACTAGGTGACAGGGAGGAGGCAAACGTGAAAAAGGAGGTGAGGAGAAATTCCTTCACTGATGTGGGGTTTCCTTCCTGAAGAAACTCCTCTGAACATGGAATGTAGCAAGTGACTGAGGGAGTATTTGCAATGTATTGTGGATGTTTGTGTTTTCTTATAGGCTTTTTACGACACTTGGCTTCAGTTCATTTAGAAAAAGCCGAATGTTCCATTCCCCGTCTCTCTTCTCATCTTCCTCTCCTGCCTGCCAGGGTTTTCTCGTCATGAGAGGAGAGTTAAGGTGTGCCAAAGGGAAATAGCTCTAGCAGTCATGCATCCAAATCTTCTAAGAGCTGCAGCAGGGAGGCTCCTTTCTTTCAAAAAGTAAAATAAAATAAAAGCTGAAACTGACTGTGCAGAGGACGGCAGTAAAACGGTCTTTAAAAAGGTGGCAGTTTTACTGCTTCTAGGTCCTCACTCATTTCATTTTTATGAAAACCTAATGACTCTTTTTAAACCTTTTATGGTTTATGTTAAATGTTTCCGTCTTGCCCATCTTTCTGTCACGTATATTACAGGTGATTCCTTATATGTTTGACAGGTGACCACTTTAATGAAAAAAGAATAATGCTAGCCTATAGTTTTCTTATCGACAAAAAAAACGGTTAATTATTTTGTTTCAATCCCACATACTGTACACGGTGTGTGTGCGTTAATACTCAATAGAGCATCATATGTGTAACATGCACAGCTAAAAATAGTCCCAAACAAATGCATGATTAACCCCCAATAGAGTAATAGTGGAGCAAGTGCCCAGCTGTTAAAGGAAATGATTGACTCTTTAAAACTTCCGGCCCTTTTTTAACAATGCAGTAGGAATAGTGGGATCAGTACTGAGGACCACAGACAGGTTGGGGAAGTCAGAAAGAAACACATTTTAAAGAACAAAAATGTGGAATAACCCCACTTTTCCTAACGCCATATGAAGTATGTGCATATGAATAAATGAACCAAATACGACCAACTGCTCATAGAGACTGCTCTGTATACTATGAATAAAAGTGTCATTACCCCCACCCTCTTACTCTGTTAGCACCTGTAGGTGGCGCACTCTTCCTGGCTAGCTGTGGCGGAGCACTGTCATGGCTCAGAACTGAGACCTGTGGCTCTGGCCCACCGTCTGCTGTCTATGAGGCCATTGTATCAATGAGGTAAAGATAGCATCTCTCAGTAGACATCACCTCCATGGACACAGAGCGCCCAGTGTTCACGTCCAGCCGCCCATGAATGAGAGCTCAGCGGCTGGCTGAAACTTTGCTCTGCTCCCCTGACAGGTCTCTCTACTCTATTTCTGTTTTTTCTTCTCCCTGTGGTTACCCCCTCACCCCCTCATCTCTCTCTGTTTGGCTCTCTCTGTCCTCATTACACAACACACTTATAGTCTCATTTTCTCTCATCCCCCGCATCATTTACTGCCACTTACTTAGCTGTAATATACTCACACACTGTTAATAATATAAAATAATCCTAATAATTATTTCACCTAACATAAATGTTTCTGAGGTGACAGGATCACAGATGGGTGGAGGCACTGCTCACTACTTTGACCAATTGGAAATACCGCCTTTAACCTCAGACTATGATTACATCAAGTATTTGGTCTGCTGCCAGTGTATCAAGAAAAACTGACATGGCTATCCATCTGTTTCTATGGCAACTTTCTCCCCTGTCAGTGGAAAGGTCAGTCAGTGAGCTGAAGGTCGGCCCAGGTGTGTATTAACCTGTCATCACATGAAGATGGCCGCTGATGAGGCGGCGGCAGGAGGGAGGTGACGACGGACGAGGTAATTGTGTCTGTCAGACTGAGAGATCTCTGCCTTCTCTGGTCTCCACGGTAACGCCCAGGGATGCACTTTAACAGGCAGTTATCTAAATGAGCATAGCCATTTAATGGATGACAAGCTACATCATGTAATCACATTTATATAAAATATGGAAATATGGAAATCAGTGTATATTTTCTACAAATCTCAGTTTCACCTTTGCTACTTTATTATGTAGAAGGCCTGACAAGTGATACAAAGTTCATTAAATAAGATAACTCTCATATGATTTTCAATGCCGTCCATCTTCCTTTTCAATGTTTATGAAGTGTAAGTGTGAGTCTCAGTAAGCCATGAATGTTATAAAAATAGGATAAGTGAGGCTATGGCCAACTGATGAAAGCTATTGCATTTCCAGTAATACAGTGGCGACAGTAGCAGAACAAATCAAAGGCAGTGAATTATTAGCCGTGGTTTCTCAGGCAAAGCAACAAACTCACTATTCAACTCAGTTGTGTGAAGGTGCCTGAAATGAAAATGAATCTCAAACTGGATAAATAAACAATTTATGTTCTTTCCCACAATCAGCATGATTAGCATTAGTATACTTAGGTTGAGGCACTCAAAGTACTTGATTACAGTAACAAGAACATTTGGAATTGGTGTAGTTTTTCAATGTTGTCAAATTGTTTTCATTCAGGACTAAGGATGAGACAAAGTCAAACAATAACAACTCTCCTATGACAGTCTTGGCAAGTACATTTGTTGCCAATTTAAGGTATTTACAGGCATCAATTACGTTTCCTTAAAACCCTTTTAGGTAAAGCAATATAGTAGTATTTCAATGTAAGCTTGGTGACAAGGTTCACATTTTCTCTTTCAGAATTTTGGGCTAATCTGCACTATTCTAAATGTGTCCTTTCCGGGAAATTCCGCTTGTGGTTTCCCTAATAACACTAGAGGGATTGTTGCAGGGTGAACTGCAGCAGTCTGTAAGGTACCTCTGTCAGCCAGGAGCGTAGATCTTTTTTTGTTCTGTCATTCCTCAGGTAATTCCTGAGACCCAGCCCAGCTGCACTTACCCCGTCCATCCCCACCACTATTAACTCAAATTACCACATTCCTTTCCCCACAACCTGCACTTTAAAGTCTAAAAGTGAATAGAATAGGGTGCCAGAAGATAAATATTAAAGGAAGTGCACAGAAAATACCTGCAAACAGTAGAAAGACTCAGCATTGAGTGATTGGGTGATTAAGGAGGTTCAATACTGCACACAGACTACAAAGCCCTCTGTCAATGAGATGGTTCTTGTGTTAGTCATCTTCTGTATCTGTGATTTTAAGCGTTTAATATTATGATTGGTGCATTTTTTGGTTTGTTTGTTTTTATAGTTTGTGTCTTCAAGTATCCAACATTAGGGAAATTATACTCACCAACTTTTCATCTCTGATTTTCTGGCCATTCGGGGGCATTTAAAAAAGCTGTAAATACAATGTTGACATATTATTTTACAAGGTTGTTTTAGTAAACTTGATTAAAAAAAACATGTATGCATATGGTAGATAGATAATGAGTGTTTATCTGGAGTCATGTTTTTGTCCACCTGATGAACATATGGCGCTTCAGCTGGTAAATGCTCCACTGCGTTCACCATCTAGTAGAGAGTCTACGCTTGGATGTTGGCTTGGCTTGGCTGAGCATAAAGTTATGATAGCTGTGTTTAAAAAAAACAATTATCTGTTTTGCATCTATTTTTTAACTATTTAAACATACTGTATATGGTACAGTGGTATTATTAGGGGAACACTGTTTACATGAATGACATCATCATCTTTATAGCCCCCAGGACTTCACACACTGACAGCTGAGATATATTGATCTAATTAGTTCCTCTGTGCTGGCCACTTTGATCTCACATCCAATTACAACACACGCACTTTTAGAGAAATAATAAAAACATCAACATTCGTGGCCTTCAAGTTTCTCCAGCGCTGTGGGCAGCACTCCGGGACAGACAGGAGAGAGAGAAACATCTTCCCCTCAGGAAACAGGATGTCCCGACTCACACGAGCGCCCTCAGCACAGAATCAGACCCTCAAACAAAATAAAGTTTTTCCAAATCACAATATGGGGCAATCGGAAGCTCGGGGGCCACCCAAAGCTGTTTCAACCTTTTGATCATCCCTTCCAAGTTAAACAAGCTTTCTGCAAACCCATTCATAAGATAAAGAGGGATTGTGCTTTGATAAAAAATATTATGTAAATTCTGAACATCCTGTTATCAGTCCTGTGATCAGACTTAGATTGTATCTCATTTTTGCTGCTGCCTGTCTTTCTTTATTTGTGAGATAGAGAGGAGAAATGTATATCATGTCATTGTGTTACAGAATGTGTAATAAAGTGATGTATGTATACTTTTCATTAAAGGTCCCCTGTTGGGGAAATATTCTCCTAGGCCCATAACTTTGACCCAGTTTATCAGTTTGTACTGCCCTTATGAGCGTCGACTCTGATCTCAGTGTTTTGTCTCCCTGCCGGTTAAGGGTAGATCCCTTATGCAACAGATGTAAGTCATTAACAGGGTCCCTCATCCATACTTTCTGGACATGTCCAAATCTTCATAATTATTGGACATCCATATTTGATACGTTTTCTAAGATCTTTAAAGTCAAATGTACCCCTTCTCCTCTTACTGCAATTGTTGGAGTGGTCCCGGACGACATTGTCCTTTCCAGACATTATTCAAACGCTGTTGCTTTTGCTTCCCTAATTGCGAGGCGACTTATACTTATGAGGTGGAAGCAGGAGGCGTCTCCCACTCATGTTCACTGGGTGACAGAACTTATGATGTTTCTACACATGGAGAAAATAAAGTGTACTTTGGGTGGCTCCACTTGTAAATTCTATAGGACCTGGCAACCATTTTTAACGTACATGGAAAGTTTGAAACTGCCTACTCTTCCCTAACTGATTTATTTTATTTTGTATTATGTGTGCTGTGTTTTCAACCATCTGTTTGTTTATTATTTTAAAATATTTGTGTACAATTAATCTTGTATTATTCTGTAGGGAGGTGGGGGGGGGGGGGGGGGGGGGGGGGGGTTAACAAAAAATGGACATCCTGCACTTTTTTGTCACTGAAACTGAAACTGTATGTGTGAAAAAGGAAAATACTGTTATAAAATAAATAAATAAAGTGGCCAAAATCTGATCAGCTCATTTTCAGACAGGTTTTTATATAAATGGATCAGAACAAAAAGTGACCAAATCTTTTTTCCTGAAACTTTCAGATTCTCTTAACGCAGAGGGGACACATGTTGTCCCCTCTGTTGTATAAAAGACCTGAAAAAGTGGATTTTGCATAATAGGTGACCTTTAAATCCAGATCCCAATCTTGCTTGGTTTCATTGATTGTTTTTGCATAATCATGTTTGGTTTATGTCATTTAGCTTTTGATTTATAATTCACTGAATTGTTATTATTGTATGCCAATAATTAGGGCTATTAATAGTTGGCCCTTGTCAGTGACTTGAATAACCCACCCCCCAACTTTTGTAAAAAATAAAAGCCTCAAATAAAGGATTTGGGACCATAAATACACCAAATGTACAGTAAAGCATGAAGTAAAGCTGTAATTCACTAATACCCAGGAACATTATAGGGAGTACATCCAGACGAGGTCCCCCTGGCCTCCAGGACCATATGATCCCCCAGCCCATGGAGGAATACGTTCTGGCCTTTCATTTCCTCCCTGCTCTGCCCTCTGTGATGCAGATTCCTGGTTCCTCTCGCCCGTGTGGAAATCTGACTGTGGATCACAGCGAGCAGATCCTAATCCACAGCGGCAGGGACCTCTCCCTGTCTGTTGTCTTTGCAGATTTGCCCCTTGCTCTGTTTTCAGCGTCGGGGAGGAAACGTTTTCCATTACTGGGGAAAGAACATGAATGGTAGCTTTGTTGGTTGGTCTTCGTGTTGGTTTGGTCAGGTCTTTGAGCCCCCCTCCCATCACCACACCACTGCATACCCCTAACACTCATTACCACTTTAACTATCCATCTCTTACCTCATTGTTGTTTTAAATTATCTTTCTTTCTACCCAACTCTTTTTTTCGGATCACAGGAAGAAGAACAAGGCAGGACTGGTGTAGCTTTGATGCAGATGGGGCCGTCTGAGAGCATGAGTAAGACCTAAGAGCTGGAGCTCAACAAAGGATGCTCAGTGCTGCGAGCCAACTTTATTTGATGAAGAAGAGGAAAGACTCTGTTTTCATCTCCCATATGTACATTTCAGCACATTCTTGACCAAGCAACCTTGATTTAGACTCAAATGCACAGTATGTATAAAATCTTAGAAATGATCCATTCACGTTTAGCCTCTTTGGTCCAGAATGAAATATGTCAAAACCTTTTTGATATATTACCATGACTTTGCTCCACATATTAATGTTACCTCAAAGATGAATCCTAAAAATCCCCTGACTCTCTCTATTGCATCACTATGAGGTCAGTGTGTGTTTTTGAGATGATTTGTTATAACTTTGGTGATCCTCATCAATCAGATCAAAGTCCAATTTGTTCGCTTGGTTTATGAAACTCATGTCTTTGGATTGAATTAAATGCAAGAAGATTTAACGTGTTAATCAGTGAGCTTGGTTTTCTGACTGTTCTACCTTTGGACTGAGCCATTTCCCCGTTTGCAGTCTTTATCTTCATAGTTACTGTGCAGACATCTGCGTGGTTTTGAACTTCTCATCCAACTCAGGCAGGAGGGCAAAATACATTATTTTTCAGGATGTCGAAGTACAGAACTTAAGTCCAGATAATGTAGTTCACCTACAACTATGTATAACACATACAGTATATGAGTATTTACACATTGCTAAACTCCATTTACACCTAAGATGCTTTGTACCGACATCAGTGGTCAGAGTGTTCAGAGAGGTCAGAGAGGCGACCTCTGTTTGTGGGAGGGCCGGCGGTATCCAGGGATTTAGCTGGGAGAAGCATGACGGATGCAGAGAGAGGTTAGTGGGAGACAAACAGAGCCGAGGGTCCGTTTGTTTGGGATTCTTGAGGGGAGATAGCAGTTCACAAAGCCTGTCTAATGGGAACCAGCTGACCACTAATAAAGCTATAGCCAGGCTGGGCTATTTGCTTTTGTTGTGGACCTTTAGAGGAGGGGGGTTCTGTTTATTGTGCTTTATTCTCCCAAGCCCCTCAAAAGAAGGCAAGAGAAATGTATACAGGGCTGAGTTTACTTTGAGTCCAGCGGACTTTATCGAGCTTTCCTATGAGTTTTCCCAGAGTGAGAGATTTGCTGATACAAATCCCCATTGATTAGCAGACTTTGTTATACACTTTGAGTTTTGAGGTTATTCGGATAATGTGTTTCAAGACGGGCTGGTCTAAGCTACCTTCCCAAATTCATTTCAAAGGAAACATATTTTATCCTGGATTTAGTTTGGAGCTTTTGCAGGTACATTTCTAACAGACTGCGGAAGGTGTGGCACAGGGTGGATCAAAGACTGGAGTGTCATCCAGGAGACAAACGTTTGCATCATTTGTAAAATGTCTTAATGTTAATGTTAAATAACAAACATACTTCAAGCCATCAATTCTATTTTTTCCAAACATTACCAATTCATATTATTGCTTTAACATCACTAATTAGTTTTGTTGAGTTTGTATTGTTTTCTTTCAATTTGCACCCTTAACCATATGAAACGTAAACCCTAATCTGGGAGAAAATACGTTTCTCTTGAAACGTAATCGATAAATTAATTAAGTTGTAATAAAACATTATTTTGTAGGAGACGTGATTCTTCAATTTGTTTGTGCAGTAACCTTTGCATAGCTTTGGTTGTAAAGCAACATACAATGTCAGTAATGTACTTTAATAAAGTGTGAGTACATAAATGATACAACTTTCATGAAGGTTTTATTGCTGGACTGTTAACATTACACTGCATTCGTTTTAGCTATACAACTTATGAATGGGCAACTGAGGGCTAATACAAATAAATACATTGCTAGTCAAAATAAATACTGTGAAAGTCCTTATAGCAGTTCTAAATTCCACTGCTTGCATCACATGAAGCATAGACAGGAAATGTTTTTGTGACTGATATAATAATAGTGGGAAGGAGATAATATAAGTGTGTTAACTTCCTGTATGCTGTGTCCCACTCTAAATGATGGGATAGGTCCTTTCTGCGGCTCATCCAAAATCAACACGGAGAATGTGTTCAGTTTTGCAAAGAGGCAACTGATAAAAGAAGAATTAGTTTCCTCTCTAAAGCTGCACATCTTTTATGTTTGTTCTGAAGAGAGTGAAAGAGTGTTTTGTTTGGTCTGAGCTTCTGATGTGCTGTAGAGCATGTCAGTATTCCTTTCAGAAGACGCTTGATTAATTTTTGGAAACGATCCAAGATGCTGTAGGTGTTGAACTGGAATGGGTGAGGGTTTTCTCTAAATAAAACATACCATACACAATGCTTTGTACAGGCTTCTAATCACTGCTCTGATAGGATAACACAAACTCAAACAGACACAGAAATTAGTCCAGACGTTTGTGACATAAGCGTGTTTCATGATCTTCAATTAAAAGTGAGTTCTCATGAAACATAAATATTGAGACTAAAGCCTTGATGCTAGCTTCAGAGGAGCTGTTTGTTCCTCACCATTAAACTGTTTGCATTTCCTTGTCTGATTATCGCTGCAGTCACTAATGTTATCGTTTTATTTGCCCCTAAGAAATATCTCTATACAATAAAATAGAAATGACCTGGGAGACTCTCTGGAAGACTGGTGTGTGTATTGTTATACTGTACTATATTATAATTTAAAGTCTATTTGATCAGTGCTGTCTGCAACATTTAGTCTCGACTCCCCTGTGCAGCGAAGACTAGCAAACACTTTAATGACACATTTGTTCAAACTGTATCATGATTGTGGGAGTCATGCCACTGTAGTTAAGCCTCTCAGTCTAACAATAGGAACACTGTAATACAACAATGAAGCTGTGCCATGCTTTGTATTAGAAAAGTAACTTGCAAAAACCATGTCTCAAATGAAAAATGATGTAACAATGTTTTGATTTATGAACTCATAGTGCAGCCCACACAAGTTTAAAGTGCATAATGATGGAGTAATACAACTGTTTAGGAAATGAGGTTCATATTGGTAGAACCTTGCTCAAATTAAGGGACTGCATGAAATAGCAGCAAAGAGGTAGAAACAACTAACAACATGTAACTTATCTTGTGTTCAGCATCTTATAAACATTTATTTGCTGCAAAGTACAACCTGGTGGGGTTATGTGTTGTTGGCTGCTAATTAAATTAGAGTTGCAGAAGAAAACTGAAAATAAGGTTCGGACAAGCCACTTCATTTGAATAACGTGGAGGCGTGTGGCGCAGTGGATAGAGCGTGGGTGTTCGGATCAAGGGAGCACAGGTTCAAACCCCACTGCTGTCAGCATGTCGTTGTGTCCCTGGGCAAGACACTTCACCCCAAATTGCTTGTAAGTCGCTTTGGATAAAAGCGTCTAACAAGTAACATGTAATGTAATGAATATATCAGCCGATGTGTGGAGAGATTTGTGGATGTTGTAATGTTATACACAAAGAGTCCCTCACTTACTGCACCAGCTGGGATCTCCATTGGGAGCCTTTTAAAGCCACTCTGCTCACGGCTAGAAAATAAAAACAGAGAGTCATTGCTTCACGTACTTTGGACTGATTGATGTTGCAGTTATTATAAAGGGAGTCCCGTGAGAAACATACTGTAGACCCACTGAGCTGAAACCCTCCTTACTCTTGTATTCCTGTTTGCATATCACACCTAAGGAAATGTTGTGCAGCAACTGGATTCCTTTTCATTTCACTGTAAGTCATTCTTGAATATGTAGGCATTGCAGATAGGCCTGGAAACTGGTAATTCAGCTAATTCTACTGCATTAGACTCTTGGATCAATAAGGACCTTGTTTTGCCCAGTGTTGACAGAGGGCTGTTCTCTGCTGCTTGAAAAGCGTTCACTGTCTGTACGAGGTGAACACTTCACAATCCAGACTTTTACCTACCTGAGCACTGCGTAGTTCCACCTCCACGACCAAAGGATCCCACAAGCAGGATAGAGGGCTCTCTGTGGAGAAAAACCGGGCTGAAAAGTTGTTTTCATGACGAAGGATTTATATAAATTATTCGACATAAGACATAGGAAGGTCTATAAGCTAAGTGTGAACATTGAACACAAGTGAGAGTTATACTTTTGTGTTATCCTGTTCATTTAAGCGTTTCAAGGATAAAAGTGTGGATGTGATGCCTGATTGCCTGACCTTGCAGTAAAATCATACTTCAGTGCTTCTATTTTCAGACTAGTTAAGCTGTGCTCTGTGCTGTTATGAAACACAACAATCTAGGCAGTAATTGTCCAGACGTGGAGCCAAAGTCTAATTAGTGTCAAATACTCTGCCAGTGTTATACATAATCAGAGAAATAAAGCTGTTTTCATTCAGAGGGGACCACAGAAACAATTGATGTATTTTTCTGATTGCCTGGCAGTCACATTACTAGTAGAGTAAAGACTTTGCTTGTGAAGTGAAGGTGCAACCCACTGCTTAGACACAACTGCATCTGTTATCTCTGTATAATTGCTTTGCAAAGGTTTCACCACACATTTAATTTGTAATGTAATAAAATGAATATTGAGATGCGGTGGATGGAGGAAGTCGCTCTCCGTGAAGTCAGGGAGAAGAACATAACAATACTTTTCCAGTCCTTGAGATAAAAGGACAGCACAAACTGCAGAAACACCCCAAAAACAAGAGTATAAGACACAATCTAACAAAGAAACAGTTGCTTTAGATGATTTTAAATCCAATTCACGAACACACTATAGGAACATTGAAAATAATGGTTAAATAACTGTCCAAAAGGGTTATGTTAGAACTAAATTCCTGTATAATCTTACATACTTTATTATATCTCAATTAAACACCTTACCCAGTGTTACTTTCTAATCAAAGAGTCAGCAAATCGTAAGCTAACGACAGTGGGATTCAAGTAGTATTTAAAAAAACAAAACTGCTGAATCACATTGCATGAATAAACCAAACCAGATTCATCTCTGACTTGTCCAAGTATGTACAGCACAGCATCCAAAAACAGTTATGTAGGAACAGAATTCCTCTATGATCTTACATATGGGGCGTATCAAAAGGTAAAATGGGTAATTTCCAGACACACGATACAGATGTAGCATGCTGCTGTACATATTGCTGCTCAGCAAAATATGTCTTTCTGTTTCTGTGGGCCTTGGCTTTGACAGAATTATCTTTATTGCACCGCCCGTTAAATCAAACGTCAAGTAAAATAAATGGGGCATTATGGTCCTGCTAATGAAGCAGATCTCATGAAAATGTTGTAGATTGATGCCAGAGCAAGCAGTATTATGATTGCAGCCAAGGATGGTTTATTTTTCTAGCTGGACCTGAGGCTCTCATCAAACACTCGCTCTCTGGTGGAGCAAACAGAGACTTTATGGCAAGCTACTTTCATCCCAGTTGCCCTGAGTTTGTGCAGCGTCAGAAAATACCTCCGTTCCAGAGCTGAGTTTACCTGTGGAAACATCAGAAACAGAGGGACTTTTTAAATCCCAAATTCCTGGCCCGCTCAAAGAAAATAGAGTTGCCAGAGTGGGAATTTCACTTTCTACTCCAACAATAAACCTGCAGTTGGATTTAGTTTCCAGGGTGGGGGGTAAAATCATCATGACTGGCACCCTAACAAAGCTCAACAGCTTCTTTACTTTCCCTCACTGTTTGGAACCACAACATGGAGAGGATATATGTCATCCCCCCACTCAAACAGTCCCACCCTGTCCCCCTCCTCCTCCGTCAGAGGACACATGAAAATTACCCATTGGAAACCGAATTTGGGTTTGGCAGCATTGCCATGCCCTCCTCTGAGCAACTATTGTACACATTATTAAAGCATTACAAATGTCTGGAAAAGCTCAAGTGTTTATCTGAAGTAAAGATAACCATACTTGTCCATCAACACCAGAAATCATGATTAATAGCTCAGAGTAATATTCTGATTGGTGTTTGAATCGCCAACTCAAAAAGTAACTCAGTTATTTATTCCATTCGAAGGCTTCGCTGATTTAGGTATGCAGTCAGTCAAGGGAACAGAAAGACGAACATTAGGAAGCAGTGCCCACTTAGTCCTTTTCTCCATCAACCTTGGATAGATATCTTTAGTAAAAAGGGATGTATTGTCTTAAAATACACAAGTATAGCATTTACTAAGAAAAAAGTGATTGTTTTATATTCCTGTTGGATCTGTCAGTTACCAGCACAGGGGGAAAACAGTTGCACAAATTCAACGAGTGTGCCAGTCAATGGGTACTATGATCCATTTAAACCAAGAGCAAGAACAATGCAAAGGGTAACTATGCCAACCATTAGCCAATCAGTTATTTCTGTGTGTCTCATCTCATTCATGTTAATAATGTGTCAAATCCTTGACCGGACTGCTTTTAAAAAAGCAACTCTGGGTCTATGGCATTGTATGATTTGTGTTAACCCCTGCGTTTGTCTTTTATTGTGAATCACATGGTTACATGGAATCTAGAAAGACACTCAAGACATACATTTGACTTACTAGCTAAACCGTAATGTACAGTTTTGCATCACCATCTTTTCAGTATTTGGTAATAAATACGTTTTAAAACAGTTTTGTGTAAATAAACAGCAATAATAAAACAACTCCATATTAGGTGTCGTTATCTTCTTTCTTTTGTGACCACTGCCTTTGGGGCTGATTAATTAGTTTCTGTCGGGCTTCTGATTCTTAACTCCAATGTCAAACTCAGCCCTCTTTCCCTCTAATCACTGCATGCTCTTCTCTCTGATCTCTTTGGACTGTTGTAATGAGAGTTACTGGAAAAGGCCCCATCTGACAACCTCACAGGTGAACAGAGCAGCCATTGAACTAGTTTCTGAAGTTATTTACTGGACCTCTGCCACAGGCCGATTAGAGCACACTGGTCTACCAAACTAATCCGCTGAGGGGGGTCCATGCTGGAGCTTTGAAACACACTGTACCTGCACAGTGAGGTGCTAAACAGATGTGACTGGATTGCTACATTTCAAGGTGCAATGATGGGGAACTGGATAAAGTAGCAGTTATATTGAGTTTTTGCCCAATATAACAATCAAAATGTAAAATACATTTGATGAAAATGCTTTCAAAACAAGATGCACTGGCCAAAATAATCAATTCCTGCATTACATCCTTTTTTGAAAATGTTTATGGTATATATTGAACCACAGTTGTAGTTTCATAGAAAAGTATTGTCCATCAAAAACATACAGTACCTGTATTCATCACAAAAGGAATTAAAAACAGCAGACCTCTCCATCAAGACTTTAAAACCCTTTGTGTGACTGAATTCATTATACTGGAATAAGCCCATTAAGAACAGCTGATAACGCTAGCAGTGCTATTCTAGATACTTATGGGTTGTTTGGCAAGAATGTTTAATTCCTGATTCATTTTGTTTAATGGTGCACTATAATCAGCTTAGAGGATTGCTGCACTTTTGTTGAAACGGTCAACATGCATTTCTTCCACAAGGGGGCCTTTCAATCTCAGCCGATTCAGAACTACACTATGCTGTACAGTACTGTATATTGAATATTGGCTGACACACACACACACACACACACACACACACACACACACACACACACACACACACACACACACACACACACACACACACACACACACACACACACACACACACACACACACACACACACACACACACACACACACACACACACACACACACAGAGCCTTAACCACAATGCACATAGTCTCTCTTCAGGAGGCTGTGAATACATACATAGCATTATTCCCCACAGTATTCCAAAATATAACTCTTCACAATTTCCAGTTCTCAAACACACCTCTCTGTGGAGAAGATTCATATTCACACACATCCTGAATAACTCCAACCATAAGTCAAACATGCCAATGTGTGTTTGGTTTTTGTGTACCTATTTAGGAGTTATCACCACCATATGTACAGAATATTAACTGAACACTGTTCTTTTGTCCGCCCATGCAGGTAGCCCTCTCTGTGGCCGCAGCTTCTCAGTGCAGCTAGGAGCCTTCTCCTCTGCCAAAGCCCCTTACCTGTGGGGTTCCCCAAGGCTCTATTCTGGGCCCCATCCTTTTTCTACTGTACATACTGCCCCTAGGTTCAATTCTCACAAAACACAACATCCCCTTCCATTGTTACGCCGATGATGTACAGATCTATCTGCCTCTCAATTCTAATGTCAACTCACTACAGCAGTTGATGGACTGCTTGACAGAGATCAAATCCTGGCTGAGCCAAAATGTCCTCAACCTCAACGAGAGCAAGACCGAGGTAATCTTTTTTGGACCCCAACCTCCAGCCTCTCCGGTTGATATTCTGGGCTCCCTCAATAAAAACATCCTCCCCTCTGTCACGAACCTTGGAGTGACCTTCAATAGCGCTTTTAAATTTGATAAGCAGGTCAGCAGCGTAGTCAAAACCTGCTTTTTTTTAAATACGACTATTGGCCAAGACCAAGTCGTTTTTATCTTTTAATGACCTAGAAAGGGTTATTAACGCCTTTGTAACCACAAGGTTGGATTATTGCAATACGTGGGTATGGACCAGGCGTCAATTAGACGCCTGCAGCTAGTGCAGAACGCCTCACTGCACTGGCTTCCAATTCGGTTCCGAATTGATTTTAAACTCCTTTTATTTGTTTTCAAAGCACTAAATGGGCTGGCTCCGGCCTATATAGCAGAACTCCTCCATCGCTACACCCCAGCCAGAGCATTAAGGTCGGCTGACCAGCTGCTGCTGGTAGTCCCCAAGATCAGTCTCAAAACCTGAGGGCACAGAGCCTTCGCAGCAGCTGGCCCTAGGCTCTGGAACACTCTGCCCCTCCATCTGAGGTCGGCCCAGACACTAGGGTTTTTTAAATCCTCACTAAAAACTCACTTCTTCTCCCTGGCCTTCTAGTCAGAGCGGAGCACGACTCGTGACATTTCCCTGTGTGTGTGTTTGATTTTTATATTTGCTGTTGTAATTTATTGTCTTCTGTTTGCGATTGTAGTAATGTGTTATTTATTATTTGCATGTACAGCACTTTGGCTCGACCAAAAATCGTTTTAAAATGTGTTATATAAATAAAACCTGATTTGATTTGATTTGATTACTGCCTTAACCTTAACCAACCTCCTTCTCGTCTTCATATTGTAATAAGGAATATACTTTATGGTTGAAATCATTTTGAAAGAGATTTAATATATCAGAGAACAACAATGGGCCGAGCAAAACCCTTCAGAAAAAGCACACATTTTACCCTTTAACTAGTAAGGTGGAACACATGGCTGAACTTTCTCTTTATTATGGTGCACCAAATCTTAAAGGCTCATTACTGCCCCCTGAGGCAGGAGTTCAACAACAACCCAGTGATATTTAAAGTTTTGGGCCCAAACTTTAAAGATATAACTTATAACCTTTATTAACTCAGATACAGTTGACCCTATATGTCAGATGACATTTCATAAAAGAAAGGCGCGTAGCGATAAAAATATTATGTTTAGGTCTAAAACTATCATTATCCTTATATGCAATTCAATTTAAAATACATCCTTCATCCTACAAGAGAGGATTTGAGACATATCGCATTGCAAAAAAAAAAAAAGGACAGTTAATTCACACATGTAAACTGTTCTAAAATATGAAAGATGTAACATTATATATTAAAAGAAAAAGAGAAAAAGTAGAGAGACAAAAGTAAATGGCACTGGGCAACACAACAAAGGCAAATATTCTATATATTCCTTAACCCTATATATATCCATACATACCCAACCCTTCCCTCCTCTCTCCCTCCCTACATCCCTCCCAAAAAAAACAACCTTTTCCTCCAAAACCCTGCCATCTCCCAGCATTCCTCAGGTCCGCCACACAGAGTCCCATTGTGTCAGTAAGGGAGGGAGCGCATAGCACACCAACCTCTCCCCATGTGCTGCCGCTCCGCTCACCTTAGGAGACCACCAACTACTGTACACACACACACACACACACACACACACACACACACACACACACACACACACACACACACACACACACACACACACACACACACACACACACACACACACACACACACACCACACCACACACACACACACACACACACACACACACACACACACACACCACACACACACACACACACACACACACACACAACACACACACACACCACACACACACCCACACACCTTCTTTCTGTCCCCGTTTCCTCTGTCATTCACTCTCTTCCATCTCAAATTCCATCTTTCGTTCACTTTTCTTCCCCTCACACTTCCACACTGCTTTTGGAAGTCAGCCACCATCAACACACATCGTCCTGCTTTTTTTAAACCAAAGTTTATAACCAAACAGCCCTTCTCAAAAAGGCTATTGATGAGTCTTACCTTATCAAAGTAAGGGAGCGATGAGGAGGAGGAGGAGGAGGAGGAGGAGGAGGAGGAGGAGGAGGAGGAGGAGGAGGGATGTAAGGAAGGAAGGGGGGATGAAGGGGAGGTACACTTTGAGGGCCATTCTGTACTAAAAAAGTGCCAGAGAGAGAGACCTCCACCCTGTCCTGCCACTCACAACAAGGTCTGTGAAACAGGCACGGCTGTATTGTAGAGCCCAGCGGCCCGGCCTGCTGCTAATCAACACGGTTTCCATTCAATAACTTTGATGTGACTTTTCTGAAAATAACAGAGGCTCTGGTGGCATTTCAAAATAATACATTTCTGACATTTCCTATTGGACTTAAATAGGTTTATGGGCCTTTAAAGGTCACTTTGTAAAGACTGCAAGTCCACCAAGGCCCTTAATTATAAAACTATTGTAAAGAGCTTTACTAGAGCATGTTTTCTATAAACCTACTTTCATTGTCCTTTGTCTGTAAAAACAAAATGTTGAGCTACAAAACATTGGAGATCTCCATAAAGCAGAGTTAAGTCTCTGTGGTTCATGATCGCCTCTTTTTTCACATTTGTTAAAGTAAACATTTGATTATTCCGGCTCTTAATAATAATAATACATAAGATTGTGGTGGTGAGAGGACTATGACATGTATAAAGATGGCACGACTTGAAGTTGGCAGGGATGGAGAGGAAGCCACCCAAAGCTAATTATGAATTACAAAAATTGAATTGCATCAAAATGTCCATTATAAAGTAGAATTATACATTGTTTGATTTTCTTCTCTTTTTTTGTTTTGTTGCAATTATATATTAGAAAGCACATTGAAATCCTATAGGGCAACAACAAGGGACAGTCTGTGCAAGAATTGACCCATTTTACACCAGCCTGCAGGTTAATGAGTTCAATTGGACCCATTTGAGAGATTATCACGTGGTGAATGAGAAACATAACTCTGTAAGACTCTGAGAGTCCAGAAGGGCCGGCAGTCTAAACAACAATGTTGTTTTCTTCTTACTAAAAGCTCTACATGTTGGAGCCGCTTGTTTCTGTGTAAAAGAAGATTTGAGAGTCAGGCCTATATCACTCTGGTTTATCAGTCCATAATTCAATTAGAGAAGGCTGCTACCTACGATATACTGTATGCAATCATCATGAACATCATGTACACTGGCACACACAGACGCTGAGGCTCAATGTCTAACTCCGCACACTTTGCACACTCAGTCCGGTCTGAGAGTTCAGCATTCCTGAGAGGCTTAGATGGCGGCTGAAAAGAATGAGCAGCCACACAGAGGGATCTCCTCACGAGATAGAGAGCCATGTGGCCTGCTCTCAGCCAGATTATTGAGTCGAGCACTCACCGTGACCTGAGAACTAGGAGGATAGAGTATCACTTTTCAAAACAGGCAGATTAGTGTGTGCTGTTACAGTATGTTGTGAGGATCATTTACTTTTGCTGAGTTACGCTTTATTTTTGAGCTGTGGGTTTGTGATAGAGGGAGAGATGTGTTTAAAGATACATTTGATTTATTTATTCAGCACAGCTACTGTAAATATTCAAACTAAACTAATGAAAGGGTATTATGGTTCATATTTGAAATGCAACACCTTTACTGTTTACGTTTTTATGAAGCACTTGCATGATATTATACTTGAGGGTCACCTCCAAGAGAATCTTCTTGTCCAAAACAATTATCAGCTGTAATTTACCAATTAACCATGTGTGTTTTATTTCATATCAGACAAATATTATTTATTGTCCTGAAGTTAAAACCTACTCTCTAAAGACTCATTCAACACCCTCAAAACAAACTGCTGGGTGTTTTCTAGCAGTTTACATACTGTAACATTTTCATGTACAGTATGTAATGATTTGTACCAGTTTAGAAGGTATATCAGTAAACTGATCAAATGATACAACGTGACTTCATGGTCAAATTGTATCATTGATGTGTTTCATGAAATATATTGCAATTATCTTTCTGAAATAGTAAGAGCTGGACATACGTGTTCAAAACAGACAATTTAAACTTGACTTTCTTTACCATAAAGAATAGGATAAATAGGCAATAAAACACAATCAATAAAACAATTTGAAAAATCATGTAAAAAGCACTTTTACCAAGGTTTTTCTCAAGAATTAACTGTAGCTTGGATTTTGATGAACTGCCCAGCAACATGTTTTGCCAGAACTACTCGAGCCAGAAAAGAACGTGAATTGGTTAAAGAGGGAAAAAAACAGAGTTTAAACTAACCACGAGAACTCACTTTGATCGACTCACACATGTAGAATCAAGGAAACACTGCAAAACATGCATCTCTTAAATGTTCTACATAGCACAAAACGCAGACCAGACTTCAACCCACACCGTGGATGTATATGCACATGTGTGTCTAGCACTCATATTTACATATTAATCAGTTACATATTTACCACTTGTCCTTGTGCTGGCTATTTTTAAAGCCCCCTCCTCTGTTAGGATCTGACTGATGACTATCTGTTGCCTGTCACTGCAAGCTGTTAGCCATGGATGATGTCATACAACCAAAGTGAGGACCACAGGGGGCCTTTCAATTGCGAGGGGATCCGTTAATGAGCACAGTTCACAAGCTGTTCTACAGTATTCAACAAGAGGCTCATGGTCTATCCAGAAAGAAGAACAGATCCTTAAGGGAAGAGCAATTGTGTCATGTCATGATTTCTTCCACAATGACGTAAAAGTAGCAAATAATATGCAGGCTTTATTTTTCAATGACTATTGATATGATCAATACAGACCTTTATCCTATTCAAGTTTAGGGTGAATTGAACATTAACAAAGCTCTAAAAGCTTATAAGACAAGCCTATTGGTGTTCAAAATAAATGACTATCACACAAACTGATTTCCAACATTATCAGGAGTGAAGGTTGATGCTTTGTGCATCAAAATCTGGATTGCGTTTTAGTTTCTTTTAGTTTAGGTCTAGTAGTGGTGGGTCGGAATCCCATGTGGAAAGGGCCAGATGTTTGGCATGACATACAAATGAAGAAATAAATAATGAATGAATAAAATAATAAATTACACAACAAAGCAACTAATGCACCAGCGATGGATCCTATTGACAAACTTGAAGACTCATCACCTTTGGTTACTGCTCTGCTGGGTTTATAGGTGACATTTTCAAAATACATAATATTTTTGGCACATAATGCATTTAAGATAGCAATATAGTTTTGTAGTAAAACCTGGAAAGCGCTACAGCCGGAACTCCATCAATAGGGTGGACAACATGATGTCAGCACTTCTGTGCAGAAACATAAAATGTATAGAGCTGGACTCATGTAACAAGACTCCTTGTCCAAGAGGGCACGAAGCCGAGGAAGGAGCGGAGGATCTCATTTGAGTGTGAGGAATGTACATATTTGGGAATGGTCTGGTGTCTTGTAAGTGTGAGTGTGTCTGTGTCTGTGTGCCAATGCCTTCCTGAATGACTAAGCGTATGTTTGTTTGTCTGTGTGTGTGTGTGTGTGTGTGTGTGTGTGTGTGGTGTGTGTGTGTTGTGTGTGTGTGTGTGTGTGTGTGTGTGTGTGTGTGGTGTGTGTGTGTGTGTGTGTGTGTGTGTGTGTGTGTGTGTGTGTGTGTGTGTGTGTGGTGGAAACGTGCACATTGATGCATGTGAGTGGGTGGGGGGGTCAGGAGTGCAGCATTGTGACAGTGCTGGCTTTTATTGGTTCAGCTGGGAGGAGAGAGTTGCAAATGTCAGAAGAGTGACAGGCCAGAGGACTTCCGCTGAATTTTTTTACAGCAAGACTCCATCCTGCACAAACTCCCTCTGTGGCACAAATGGTCATCGGTGGAAAAGGTTTATACATTTGACCACTGTCACGCTCAAGTGTGAGATGAGGACTAGCAGCACAGCAGTTTCCTACAGGTTGTATTTCCTGCTATCAAGCATCCATCAAAGATTTGATGAATAAAATACTTTTTATTTATTGCAACGGGAATTAACATCAAGTCAAGTAGAAAACGTAATATAATAATAAGAACCTTAATTCACTTAAATAATCTGAAATTTGACTAAATGTAAAAGCAAGCACTAACGACCACCATTCCCTAAATATACAATGATGCCTGGAAAATCTAGCATACTATTAATTGTTTTATATTGGCAAGCTGCTTCATTAGAGTTGCAAGGAGGGGTATTTGGAGTACTAAAGGGGATCCAACAGTGACACATTTGGCTTTGGCCTTTAAACTTAAAGGCGTTTATCATAGGGGATCGTTTAAAAACAAGCTTACACTGGTTTAGCTTCAAGGAACTTGTTGCCATTTTTCCTACTAATTAATCTTTTCTTTCTTTGTGATTTCTCTTTAGACCTGCAGGGGTACAACAAGCGAGCCGGAGTTTATTAAGAGAGCGATTTCCAGATGGAGCCTGGATGGCTGAGGTGGGGAGATCCTTCACAGCTTGTCAAAGGGGCATGAAAGCTCAGACTGAAAGCTTTTGAAGCTCTGCTCCCCAGTCAGTTGGGTGGGTGTGCATGAAGTAAAGAAAGACGGAGAGAAGGACAAATAGAAGGAACGAGCAGAGACAAAGACTTAAAGGAAAAAACGCCAGGGGAATAGAGTTTTGTTTACTGATCACACAAACCCTTTCAGCCAATACAGAGCAGCGACACTGAGGATGTCCCACAAGAGGAGACAAGCAAACCCACAACTCTTCCTGCTTTCATTAACACTCGAGGTCACCTTTTTTCTCCGACTCTAACACAGTCCAGCTTGAGGCCAGGGAATCAGTTCATATTTCCAGCACACAGGCTTCAAGTGCTCAATGTGTCTTTGTTTTGCAGAAGAAAACTTGTCCTTTTTTTTCTTGTGAAACAGGGGTCCTCTTTTGGACAATTCATATTCAAATCTGTCGTGGATGTAATTGTGCCAAGAGGTTATCTGTTTTCCACAACACCTTGACAGGGAAGAAAAATATCTTCTATTTATTCCGCCTCTCTCTCTCTTCCCACTTTTCCCTATCCCTCTCTTTCCTCCTGGATGTATGTCAATCCAGTCATTCATGGTTTTGGCTGGAGCTGCAGCAATATGTGGAACATTCCATTTACGCAGCTGACACTTTTTGCCGCCCTGTGATTATGCAACACTTTGGTCCACCAACAACACAGCAGAGGGTTCAAATAATCAATATTACCTAATTTTGTAAATGCATTTCTAGTGTATTTATACTGTTGCATTGTGATGATTCATACAATAACATTTTCAAGTTTTCATCTGTTGTATTTTAATAAAAAGGTATATGTTTGTTTTGGAAACAAACTTATTTGCTTTATTGGCGTGGTTAAAGTATAAGTATATCATGTCTGTACACATAAAGCTAAAGTTGTCTAGCTTAGCTATGCACGTAAAACAGATAGTCTGTGGCTCTCTATAAAAAGAATAACAAATGATTGTCACTTGCATTGCCAGCTAAACAACTGAGACTCCAGATATGGCCTCTAATAACTGACAGATATATAGCATGTTGATTTGTGAGCTCTAGAGGCGCTAGTAGTTCGAATAGTTCTCCTACATTTAGACAAAAACCAGCTATGTGTTCCTATCCTCATTGTGCTAAGCTAACTGGCTGCTGGTGGTATATTGATATTAATCATGTTAACCTGTGAATGCTATCAAGTGAAAAAGTGTATTTTTCCAAAATCCAACTACTTCTAGTCGAGGACAAAGACGTCTCAACAACTGTCCCATTAACAAGGCGCTGAATGATTGGCATGAATGGACTCACTGAATACACACCCACTGAAACGTAACTTCAAGGATAGAAAACAGGCGCTCTGTGACTTAATGGCATGTTTTTGGTCAAGTGTCTGTCATCTAAAGTGCTGGCGTACTTAAACCCCACTATTACCCCACTAAAAAGGAGACTCTGTGATTGGTGGATTACCCAACCAACTGTAGTCTCTGCCACATTGACTCTATTATCTAAACATACAAGAATACTTGCCTCAGGCAGAGTCTGGTGTACCATTAGCTGTGGAGCTTTTTATAAGTTCCCCTGTTTTAATAAAGTTTGATAAACACCGAAAAGAAAAAGCGGCCATTTATTTGTATACAGCATCTGTTTGTGTGTCTGTGAGACAGACGAAGAGAGAGGGTGGGAGGACTGTCTGGATCAGTGTGTTAGCTTGTATACTGTATGTTCGCTGCAACTTGACACCAATTAATTTTGACTGACGGCCTGTGTAATTATAACCAATGTAGGTTGTGGTAAGTTAGAGCTCGGGGTCGCTTTGGACTTCCTGTCATTTGATAGGTAATTTTCTGGTTAAAAGAGGTGGTGGTCTCACTTTGATATTTGTATTTGCATCACCATAATTGATAGCTGTAGAAAGTGCAAAGATTTTATTTGGTTGTAAAATCTAGCCCGAAAAAGGATCTATACAGAAAACTAGTTAAAGAAAGATAAACAAAAATGAGGATTCTTCTTGGTTTGCCCCCATGTTTTCTTGAGTGACCTTTTTAAAGTTTATCACTGCAACCCTGTCAAGAATGTGGATGCACATGATCACTGTGCAGCTGCTCACCTTTCTCTTCCTACCTGGACACTGAACATTAGCTCTAATGGCTCAATCATGCCTAAAATAAAGTACATAAAGAGTCTGAAAGCCCCTTTCCAACAACACAATCGGGAAGGTGCTATATTTTATACTTTGGCATTTGGCCAGCTGTGCAGAAGTATGGCTGTGTTGAACACTACTGACATTTATTTTCATCTGTACAACATGGTGCAGCACCACAGATAAGAGAATCCTTGTGTTGTAGGACCACAAAAGACGTCCTTTTATGCTTTTTGGGGTCTTACCTTTCCTGTAGTTTATAGGTTGCGTGCATGTAAATGGTCTGAAAGGCTTAAAATCTCAAAGTTCACGAGGGGGAAGTTTCTCTTCCCACACACTCCCCCCTGCCTGACACGCATCTTTTGACTCCTTTGTTTACTTCCGTGATATAGTGACATCACTATGTAAGACTAGCGCATATATTGGCCTAGCGCTCCAAACACATATAACGTTATGGGCGGGTTGACCAATCAAAACAGAGCTGGACAGCTAACCAATCACAGAGCAGACTGGGCTCTGGTGTCAGACAGAGGCTGATGAAAAGAGGGTGCTGCAGCAACCTGAACATTAAAGCATGTAACATGTCACAGTCGAGGCTCAAAATAAAATATGAACCATCAAATTAGCATTATAGGACCCCTTAATGTAATTGTGTAGACAAAGTATTATTGAGAGGAGTTTTGCCACTTCTGCCAGCAATCTAATTAGTTGTTATGCTGCGTTCACACCGGACGCGATGCGAATATTCACTTCGCTCTAATCGCTCCTATCGCATCGCTTTTAAACGCTCGAGTTTCACCGTCGGGCTGCCAGCTGTGTTTACTCGCCATCATTCAACAAGACCACGCTGGCCGGGAGCTACAACTACACAAAATGAACATATTTTACCGTGATTAAATTGTAATACCGTTTCTAAATGATGCCGAAGGAGTAACAACATACTGATACGCGTTAGTAAAACCATGAATTAATGCTTGACAAGTCTGCCAGACAAGACGGCAGGCAAAAAACCTTTTAAAATGCTTGTTTTCTGAATGAAGATCGGGTCGACCAGGCAAGCTAACGTTGTATCTGCTCATTCCACACTCATACAACGGCCTACAGACATAAATAAACCAGCGACTGTATTCGCCATGGCACAGACAGTCTGTGGTTTGTACTATTTAACTTTTTGTCCAGTTCTGAACAGATATGAGGAGCTGTGAGCTCTGTGTGCTAACTGCTAACAGCTAACGGCTGATGTTGTGTGTGGTTGAACGTCAGTGACGGCAGGCTGAGATCCTCACCGCTGATTGGCTTCCGCGAGAACGCGTCACGTGAATTTGACGCTTGAGTTTAAAAAATTGAACTCTCGCGTTTAACGCGCACTGTTCAGATCGCCTCAATCGCGTGATTCGCGCCGCGTCCACCGCTTCAATGCGCGCCGTCGGAGCGAGATTCGCGTCTGTCCCGGTCTCTGCATTGACTTTAATGTAATCGCGACCTGCCCCCAAACATCGCATCGCGTCCGGTGTGAACGCAGCATTATGTTCTCTTTCTGTTGTTTTTATTTAAACCAATGAGAGACAAACAAGTCCGAAAGGTTCAGTCAATCATACTCATTCGGGCTTAAATAGTTATTTTACTAAATCTCTTGACATACTCCGCTCCCAGGGTAACATGATCCTTAGCTTCACAATGAACAACACAAACTGCTTTTACTCAAACTCAAATCTTTCTTCTTGCCACCTTTAACATTTCACCACCTGGGTTTCATCCACAGGAGCACTCAGCTCCTATAAATAGGGCTATTCATGTGCCTGATCCCACTGCAGGAAATGAGCTCCATACGTACAGAGCACAAGAGACCCTACCATACAGTACCCCCCTCACAAGAATGTTCCCCAGTGTTTTGACTGTGTCACAACCATCAATTATGAGATGCTGCAGGACCTGTTTTTGATGTGCTAACTGTGTTTTTTTTGTTAGACTGCCATGGTGAAATATCATCTGAACAATGCATAATAGCAGTAGATGGCTGGATGAATTCCTGACATCTTATTTTTATTTATGGTACTTATATTTCATAACCAAATCATCAAGCTGGTAGTAAGACAATACTGAAGAAAAGATGTAAAGTATTGTTCCTCCAAGAAAAAAACATCCATGAGGACAATAAATACAATGCAAGCATCTCCTTGAATCAGAGCAAGAGAATCACTTCCAGATGAATCTATAGTTCAATACGAGGCAGTTTGTCACTCGCTCCTCCTCTCTTTGCTCTGATTTCTGTTTGTTTGGTCTTTTGTAATGGGAATTACAAATCTTAGCACAGCTGTCCCTGATTTGTCTCTAAACATAAACGTATGCTCATGGCACCAACAATGAGCATAGCCAGTGAGAGATGGCATTTACTGTAGGAACATTATAAAGGTTTTTATTTGTATGCAGTACGTTACTTTTGGTTTTGGTTTAGGAAGGGTGTGACTTTTTCATGTCTTTTATACATAAACATGTGTCCCCTATGTGTAAAAAGATTCTCTCTCTTTTTGTCCTGATCCATTATATTAAAACCTGATTTTGCCACTTTATGATGTCATAACGATTTTTTTTTGGGTTGTGTAACCATTAGCCAATCACCAACCAAGGGTAACACCCCCACCCTCTATCACCTGAATCTCCTCCTAGACGCACCATTGTGTTTTTTTAACCAGATATTCTCTCAGAGGGGCGTGGGGAGGGGCTCCTTATTTTCATCTGAAGTAACAGACACAGAATCCAGCACTTTTGAAACAGGGCTGAAACAGAGGGGGTTATGGGATGCTACCAATGATCTGTTTGGTACTGAGACATGTTTTGTATATATCTGAGACCTGTAATATATTGATGAAAAACAGTATAAATAGGAGACCTTTAAATACTTGCATAAGAAAAATCCCTTTTACTATGAATGCTTCACAGTTGAATTATATTAGTTGCGATGCAAGACTGTGTCTATTGTGACCAATTTGTTCAATGTGAAAACTCAAAGTGTTGACTGTCACCACTTTGCTAATAAATACTGCTCATTGAAATGTACCATACACATGACCATTTTTTACTAGTATTTATAACTGTGACTATGTTGGTTTATTATTTATTTATTTATTATTATTAGATATATTCGTTGTCTGTGAGGCATAAAGATTATTATTTCCTGCTACCAGTAGCATAGCTTTATTTTTATTTATTATGTCAACTTTGCACCGTAGTTGGAGCATTTTAAGAGACATTTCCAAGACATCGCAAAAGAAAATCTGGATTAACACATATTTTCATCAACTACGTTATGTAAATAGTTGGTGTTCAGCACTATCGGTTTACAATGATGATTGCAGCAATTGGTGCCATTAAACAATTTCAGGCGGGGCGCAAGCAACAAGTTGACATCAGTCCAATAAACTAAGCATTTTGGAAAATGTAATGGAAATATTACTTTTGTGTTCATTTCATGTATTAACCCGAGGAACTACATTAACCTCATCCACTACTCTCGAGGTCTGTTGTTATTGCACTTGGTTGTCTTTGGCTTTTTTTTTATACAACAATATACCATCTCAACCGTGTGTAAGAAAAAAAAAGTCTGTTGGTTTCCACTAGAGTCTTTCAATGTCCAAATAAAAAATGTGTACTTTTAAAAAGTATTGGTAAAGTAAAATTGTTGCATCCGGAATAAAGGACAAACAGAAAGAGAACGGTTTACAGTTCAGTTTAACGCCTGCTGCTCAGATGGATGCTATTGGAAATCTTAAGAGGCCGTTGAAGAGCGATGTGAGGGGTTAGTGCACGCTGGGTCTTCATGACCTTAAACTGTCAAGTAGTCTTTCAGCAACTAACTTTAATACATTTCAGCACTATGGTTCATAAACACAGCCTCCCTCCAAAAAGCTGTGAAACTATGCGTATGTTTACTGTAGCCTTAATCATTTAATAGATCAATCAATGTAAACCATCAGAAATAATTTAATATTCAATTACTTTAAGAAATTAGTGTTGTTTTGATTTCTTAAGCATGTCAGTGGTCTTTTGCCAACGGTTTTAATGTCATGACAGGATACATGTTAAGAGGATTTGCAGATGAAAAAAATGTGCCTTTCTTTCTGAAGTATTTAAAACAGCTAGCAGGAAACCTGACAGCCTAGAAGAAAATCCCAAAGCTGGGCTGTCAGAGAGGTGGGAACACTGGTCACACTGATAGACAAACCAGCACACATTCAGAGAAAGGAAGAAAGGGAGCAGGGAGCGAGAAAAATAAGTTCAAACTTAGGAGAAATAGATTCAGAGAACAAAAAACCTGCGACATCAAAGTCTAATGTTTCAGTTAAAACTGTATTTTCTCATTCCTGAGAAATAGATGTGATCCAGGTGATTCAGATCCAGGTATGAGTAACGCTGCAAGTACTTTTCTTAATGAGAAGCAATCACTGCTATTCGGGTAATTATTTGACAGGATATCCTACTCTACTTCATCAATATTTTCATTTGAAAATATCTAAAGCACTTCAAAAATGTATACGTCAGCATTCACAATGCTCCTGGAAGTTTCCACTGCTTCCCCCCCCCCCCCCCCCCCCCTTCTCCCTCATCATCATCGCTCCTCTAACTCTAGCTGTATTTGACTCTCTCTCTTTCTCTCTCAAAACACATGCCCGGACCATTGATTCAAGCTCTTCCAGAGATTTGGACTATTTCACAGCGCTCCCCCACCCCCGAAGAGATTTCCACAGATGCTGCCACTTTCTGCAGCTTTTTCTCTTTTTTGACTTTGTCTTTTAACTCATCGGCACTGCAATATCTGAAATCCGTCTCCTCGTTGTAAACTATATTTCTTTGCACCATTGATACCTCAAATGAGGTAAATGCAGATTGTTTTCCCCATGATCCACACTCTGAGTACCCCTTTCTTTATTTTTGTTAACTCAGGCTCACACTTGGGTGCCGACTGCTGCTAATTCAAATAGTGAGGGCTTTGTGCGAGACCGTCATTGACTTAAGCAAACATAATTTGGCTGTGTTGTTGACTGATGTGCTCCAGACAGAGGGGTGTCTTTCAGTCTGAATCATCAGGTACACAGACGTGTCCACACACACACACACACACAACCATACACACACACATACACAGATATCTGCATTCACACAAAAATTACATGATGATACAGCAATGAAAGTGTAATGAATTGCCCCTCATCTCTCCAGCTGGCAATATTGCACAACTAAGTCTAAAAGAGTTTGCCTCAAAAATCATATTGGGGTGAAAACGTTTATTTCAGCATCAGTGGTTGCAGCACTTATTTTGACCTATATTGAAAAGTGAAAGCTTTTTGATATCTCTAAAATACATGCTATTTAGGTCTTGCAAATCTTAATTGAAAGGGAAATATTACACTTTCAGCTAATATCCCTATCCAATCAGAGGAAGAATTTTAACATCCTGTTCAAAACAGGAAAAACACTAAGAACACAGTGAAACCATATCTGCTTACAAATAAATTAACCCATTTGCTTTTAAGTCCCTTACTCTCATGCTGACATCAATAACCCACAGTTTGTTTAGTGGATACAGTTTATTTAGCCAAGCTGGAAAGCCATAAGAGTGCTCGTTCCCAGCCTCTTTTTTATGCTCCATCAATAAACATCTAAGTTCATATGACAAGACTGCACATTTTACTGCTGCTAATTAAGGGTTGCTGACTGATTTTGACATGTGTGGTGAAAAAGATCATATTACTGTAGATGATGATTTAAGGAAAAATAAGTGTTGTGACGTTTCTATTGTACTTATTGTCCAAATGAGCTGATTCTCAAGTGTTGTCTGTGTGGCTAAATCCTGATATATTTTTCTTCTGTGCCATTAAACCCCCAAAACACTGTGCTGTTGCTTTAAATACTCACTAACAATAGTACCAAAAACTTGCACTATTTACTCCTGTTTGAGATATGTTTGCTACAAACTACAATGCCCAGCTGTTTCAAAAACTACATCCAACAAGTATTTTGATTATTAATCAATCTTTGTGATCAATATAGAAAATATTGAGAAATATGATATCAAGTAAGCTGACTGCTTTAAATGTCTTATTTGTCCAAGTAACAGCCCAACATCGTCATATGTAAAGAATTACATTATCCACAAGGTGAAAGCTAGAAGCAGTAGATTTGGGGAATTTCATCTTGAAAAAAGTTTTAGTATACTGTGAACTGTTTTCAAAACTTGAAGTCTTCAAGAGGACAGAAAAGGTTTGAGGCTAAGGCCCATAGACAGTTTTAGAAAGAAGTTAGAAAGCAATTAGAGTCAATAGCATTTTATCTTTTTTTCATGGGATTTACTGACAGCCATCCACAATATTCCCTGCCTTGATGTGTAAAAGGAGTCGATTTTGGAAACGTAGACAACTGAATCAAATGTATGGGAGAACTAAACAGTGTTAGTAGTGTGGGGAGTACATTCTGACAATCCCCATTTGGCCCCGTAGTAGAAACCAGGCTATTGGAAGTAATGTTATTATGGCTATAGGTAGCCTGACGGTGCGTTCTTTCACAGCCAACCCAGCTGGTGACGTCATGGCTTTTGTTATTTCAGTGGCGATCTCACATGGCCTCAGTTAAAGCTCTCCCTGCTGTGTGCACCTCACTCTCTCTCTCTCACTCTCTTCATCATCAA
The DNA here is from genome assembly GCF_902827165.1 of Trematomus bernacchii. Taxonomy (NCBI): domain Eukaryota; kingdom Metazoa; phylum Chordata; class Actinopteri; order Perciformes; family Nototheniidae; genus Trematomus; species Trematomus bernacchii. The sequence goes on from NW_022987698.1 coordinate 7,075,422, forward strand.
TCTCCTTCCCACTCGAGGCGTCCCACCCTCTCCTCCTCTTTCAGCTGTCCCCTCCCTCACTCCTGCCTTCCATCTCTCCCACCCACCTTACCTCTCACTCTCTTTCTCATTTTTGTTCTGCTTCCCCCTTCTCTCTCTCTCTATCTCTTTCTTCTTTTTCTCTCCATACTCTCTGATTATATTTCCAGACAGACTTCATTCCTTAACAACTACAGACCTATATTCACCAACTCTTCCCATAATTTCCCGCCTCCTTTAAGTGCAGTCTTCTGTGTGAATATTACGACACAGCAGACTGAACTTCCTGCTGCTGTAATTTGTCACCACATCAAAAATTCACAGAGAAAATAGTTCACTTACTAGCAATTGCGTATTACTGTATTGAAAAACAATCAATATTTATTCAAAGAAACCTTCCCAAATGTATTAAATGTGCCCTTGCTAAAACCCATAAACTTTCAAATCCATAGGGAAGTTGTAATTAAGGGGAAAACAATGGTTTTGCCTGTCCCTATGTTGGAAGGTATAATTCCCAATCTCTGGGTTCTTGGATCATTTGATACCTCAAGTGCCAGTGTATATTTTCTTATACTTTCTGAATCATCAGGGATTCTTTCACCCTTAACCCCTCACCCTGCTGGAGGGGGACACGTCTGTCAGCTCAGCACAGAGGAGCTTTGAAGAAGTAATCAAAATCCTACCACAGGATGCTGCAACCCATCTCTTTTCCAGACATAATTGAGGTTTGCAGGTCTGAAACAAAGCAAAGTCTTGTCTCGACTCATTGACAGCGATCTCTAATACTTTAACCATGCGTGCACTCTCAAAGACACGGACATGAGAAGTGAAAAATATCAAAACTTCACCCGGACAGAGAGTATCATTTACACTGGTTTTCAAAGAGTTCTCTTCAAAGACAGTTGTGGGCTGCTAACTGAAAGAGATCATACACATACAGCACAACACCTGACAGTATATCCTGCACTGAGACCATGAAGCAGCATATGTTCTCCTGTCAGGCACTATTTCAACTGTTGACACATTTCATAGTCCACAAAACACCTACTGTAGTAGCCACACTGCCAGTGACTACCAGCAGTAGGAAAGCAAGACACTAGAGCTGATTTTAGGTCCCCAGCCTATGAATAGATAATTGTTAGTTCAGTGATCCGAAGACTTTGATCCCTGGGTTACGCAGGGTTGATGGGCATGCCACAAGATCACAAAAGGAAAACAATTACAATGTTCTTGGAGTTTTGCTTAACATAGTCAGACGCAAAAGTACCGAAACTTCTAAATTACAAGTTGCACATTTTCATATAAGATTGCAGAGCAGGAATAACATAAAAAAGAAAACTTTGAGGGACAATTATGTTAAACATAACCATTCACATGTTTTCACTAAAAGTGAAAGATTAAAATTAGACACGACTCAACTTCACAAGTGACTACATTTGAACCAAAAACTAGAACAATGCAAGTATTTTCCATCACTAAAGTTGTTATTATGAGACATGCAGAGTTAATGTGTTTAGCAGCTTGCAGGTGTTTACAACAGGTTATTCCAATAAACAGCCATCAGTAATTACTCCACTTGAACCTGAACCCAATAAATGACCCTCACTAACAAACTAATAAGCAGTACAATTATCTGACCCACTATACAACCACAGTTCTCCTTTGACGGCCAAGTGGTGAGGAATAGCCCTAATGCTGCCGACTCAGGACACACCAGCTGCTCCAGTTTCCAATAAAGTGGGTGGGGTTAAAGGTCGAAAGCTCACAGGTCACAACCTGCAGAGGGGTGAGGACCCTGCAGCAATGACGCTACCAAGCTGTCCCCTGCCATTTATATATAGCTGGAGTTGTAGCTGCAGTGTACGAGTGGCTCTCCATGGCATCTCCATGAGTACTCAGTAAGTTGCTGTGATTGATAACTTCATGTGCAGAGTTAGAGCAAGAGTGTCATTCCTACACAAACTATGTGCTCAATCCAAAGGTCAGATGGGGAGATCAAGGCTGTTGGGAAAATGGAAAAGGGTGTTGCTGCTGCATCTAAAACTTAGAGGTTACTAAGTACATTTACTCAAGTACTGTTACCTGCAACAGAGTTGACAAAGTTGGATTATGGTTGGAGGTCAGATATGCCGTGATTATGGTCCATAAGGTACTCATAATAACAACACTAATTCATAACGTTAAACATTAAACTATGGTCAAAGCTTCATGGGAATATCTTTGATGCTTACAGTTTCAGTGTACAGATATCTCCAAGCACATATTGTTACAAGTATGCAAACCCACTCCAAAGCTATTATGTAATCACACACACCAATTACACCCGAAGATTGGTTGAAAGCATTTAGAGTGACAATATATAGATGGGCTTATTTGTCACAGTTATTCAAAGTACTCTGCTGGTGTACAGCTGCAGTTCTTTGAAATTAGAACAGTAGTGTTTGAAATGGATGCCAAACTGACAATCGAATAACGAAAGTCCATCTAATAAATATCCCTTCGTCAAATTTAGCACAGTCCTAATAAAACATTGCTTGTCCAGTATATCAGAATGGATAAATAAAACAAACCATAGAAGAATAATAAAACTACCCCTTTTACTTTTTTGAGTTTGGTGACTGCATTACATTGGTAACTGAAATGCACAAAACTGCACTTAAGTGAAGAAAAGAGATCATTTAACAACCTTTGTCTGTGTTCCTTTGTTTTTGTCAGCTAGCGAGACACAGACAAGCCGAACACGTGTTGAACGTCACTGTCGAAAGCATTTATTCGATCGAAAATCCGTGTGCGAGCAAATGAGCAATGTGCAGACTGTTTGAGAAAAGTTCAGTTCTGAAGCCATAACAGAACCCGATGCTCCTAGAAACAGTTGAAATACAGAAACTAAGACACACAGGCAGCAGCCCCTCAAATAGTTATGAAACCAAAATAATACGGGGAGAAAACGTGCAATTCGTATCGACTGCAAGGGACACCTGGCTTCATCTGTGTTTTTTCAGTTTTAAAGCAAAGCGAAAAAGGCAATGATATATTTTAGTAAACAGGTGCAGATTTGCAAAAGCTTCAACCTTCCATCCATGCATTTGCACACACAACCTCACAAACACTTGACAGCCATGCAAACATTTCAGCCTCAAAGGGCTTAAACTGTGGTCGCCAAAAGGTGAGGAAATATTTGCCAACCGACCTACAATAAAAATAAAGATCGAAAACAATAAGCTATTATTGACTATTATCTTGAGCCGCAGGTGTTATGGAGAAGACAACTGTGAAAACCTTTGGGTTTTGTCCAACCAACAGTCCAAAACCAAACATATGTATCATTAGTGACAAAAAAGCAGCAGATGATCACATTTGAGAAGGCACATCTGTGGCACTTCTTCCTAAAATAATAACTAAAAATGTATTTAATGACAAAATATCTCCGATTAATTTTTTGTGGATCAAGGCGTAATATCAATGAATGCAAGCAAGTCAGTGTGTTCTTGAGAAGCTTATCACAGGTGTAGGAAGCTGTTTTATAGATTGACCACATAATAAATGTAAGTAAACTTTAAGAACTTGAAGGTCCATTACGTTTCTTCATATTAATTAATAAAGTCTCAAGCGTGAATAGAAATTGGGTTGTGGGTCTTCAAAACACATTATGTATTATAAGTATGCATTATTTGTGCATTATTGCAGTATTTAAAATGAATATATAAACGTATAGATTTATAGTGGTAGGATGCAATCTATTTCTTCTTGTAGTTTGACTCCTCGTCAACATGTATACAATATATGGACTGTTTGTGTCTGTGATATTGGGTGGCTTATTCTAATAGTGACTGTATGTGTATCCGGTCATTTAAAGTGTCATTTTAGTATTTTTCTTAAGAACACTGTCTGATATACAGCCACCTTGAAGTAGCCTACCTTTTTGAAATATGACAGTGTGTGGTATTTTTGTGGCCACCCCATAGCACCTGTTAGAATATAAGGCTTTAATTTGCAAAAGTTTATATTATTGCACATAGGTCACAGACCATGGCAAACTGAAGAAGCGCCCTTAATTAGCGTAACGAAGTGATTCTGACATCGCTATGCTTTCAAAGAACGAGGCGGGGGAGAAAGGGGGCTGGCACCAAACTTAGGGGGAAAGTTTCAGGTTTTTTGGGTTCAGTAGCAGCACGTGGAGAAAGGAGTGGTCTGGGACTGGAATAATAAAACCTGGGAGACAGAATGGGAGGGAAGCGGGGCTCAGATTTCAGCCTCACAGGGGGTAAGGGGCTGGACTGATATTTGGGAATATACGAAGATTCATTGAAGGCAACGGGGACATAAAACTACAGCGTCTGGCCTAAAGCGGTCGGTGCTGAATTTCTGCTGCAGGTCCGGGTCCTGCCGCTGGATTCCCCCATTGGTTTTTTTTTGGGAACTGTGATTGTCGAATGGTTCAGCTTTTGTAACGGGGGACACACACACTAAACACTGAGAGAAGCCTCCGATATCTTCGCACCTTTCTTTCTCCCTCACGGGCCCTGCATGTCTAATATTTAGACATGTTCAGAATAATGGATTCCAGGACTGTACTGCTACTCGTAGCCACTCAAGCCTGTCTATTAGCCGTTGTAAGATGTCAAGAAGAGGACCGTAAGTGACATTTAATTAATCTCAAAGAGCTTTAATGAACAAGAGCTAAAGTTGTAATACGGTGCATTTTGGCACAGGTTTATCTTGAAGCAAAGCACCTGAGCTTTGAATGGTGAAGTGCTTGTGTGGGCGCTTGGAGGGGATTTGGTTATCCCCTCGCACCTTTTAGGCGCATAAAGTTCATGATTGCCTGGATTCTCTGCTTCATGCTAATTTGTCTGATTGATGATAGTTGTGGACCTTCTGTCTACCAGGATTGCTTATGTTACTGTGCTTGCAAGGTGCGATACAACTCAATATCAGAGTTGGGTACGTGCGTAAAATTGATGCTGGATGTGTGTAAGGTCTGCGCATAAATGAGTATATGCAGTTTATTATTGTTGCTTTTGTGGAGTACATCATTTAATTAAATGTGTTATTGCAGTTTGCATTCATTGTCGTTGAAGTTAACCTTCTGGAAAGCGGAGTTTCAGACTTTTATCCGCTACAGTGCAGTGCCTCGCCACCTCCCCCTTCTTTCTTAGGTTAAGCTGCCAGACACCTGTGGGTGCTTTAGATGCCTTGACAGACTCTCCTTTTAGCTGCAGATGCACTTAATATAGAGGATGAGAGGGGGAGGGGATGGGCAAAAAGTGAAAGGTGGTCAGGCTCAAGGGCCTTTAGTAAAAAGTGTTCACATTCCATTGCTGTCAGAGGGCATCCAGGCGAATCCTGGCATGTTGGGGTGGAAAGGTGGACTTATATCCGAAATTCCCATAAAAAAGTGTTTTTCAATTTATTTCATTTAAGAATCCAATAGCAGTTATGGTATTCTTTATACCTGCAGACGTTCTACTGTCTTTGCAGTATTTTAAATACAACTTGAGTAAGGTTATTCATCATCATTATTGATTTTAGTTTCACAGGAGACATTTGAGGGAGAAGGAGCACCAGCATATTGGAGCCAGAAATAACGTTCCATATGATTTCAGGATTTCCATCTGCAAAAAAGATTATCCATAGGCCGTGACAATCAGCCCAGGGAGAGACAGAGCCAAGGTACCAGAGATAGCTGATTGGAAAATATTGGCTTCTAAAGCAAAGATAGGATGTATTTTCCTAGAAGAAAAAAGGGGAACATTCCCAAAGAAATTGCAAGTCTCAGGTTACCCTTTCCGATATCGAGTCCCCTGGATAAACTCCTCTTCTTTTCTCAATTTTAACTGGAGGCCAAAATGAATCTGGGAGACACTGAAGTGTTAAGAGGTCTGATTGTGAACTCAGCACAGCAGGCTCAATGGCCCCAATACACTCAGAGGGGACAGGGGTCACTCTTTAACTCTCAGTGTTGTGGACACTGACTGACTGTTCATGTAGGAGAGGAGCCCATAATAAGATGGGGGATCAAGGGCCTAAAAGTATTTAATACAGTGAAAACTGAGTTGACTCCATACTGTCCTCGAAGTACACATGGGTTCACTTTAGAATTGTCATTGTTCATTTTACTCCCCTGGAAAACAGTTTGGCTGCCAACACACGGGAGCTGAGACTAACAAATTATCCTCAGTGACGAAAAGCCAGCTTTCTATCAGCTCAGAAGTATACAGAGAAGCCCTTTACCCAGTATCAGGAGAATCTTTCATATTTGAGCCAATGAAGGGACAGGTGCAGTCTTCTGACAGTGCATCCATGCTTGTAAAACTAAATGTCAAACCTGCAAGGTATGTGCATAAAAGCAGACCTTTTTTTTCTCTGGTATGTTTGAATTGGCATCTGACACAGCTATGGTTTCCAGATGGGGTTTAAAAATATGCCCCATGTTGATTCAAGGCAATAGTTTGTGAATTGCCCACTCTGTCCCCTTCCAGAAAGACCTCATTCATTGCTTCTGAGGTCCGTCGGGTTAGCTAGACTTAAGCTGAGCTCAAAGGTAAATATAGCTACTGTACTTGCTCCTGTTCCTCACGGTATGAACCCTGAGGCCTTTCTTTTGGTGGAACCACTTTCACCCCTCGGTGTGGATTCAGTGGCTCCAATCAGAGCATTTCTTTGAGCAACTGTTTGGCTTTCTGTTGACTTTTTAGGAAGCTGTCAGACTGGAAAATGAACAGGAATATGGCTAATTACTGAGTTCATTGTTAAATGTCCCCGAGTGGTGTCATTTACAGCTAGTACAGTACCTGCATTGAAACAGGCCCCACCTCCATCAGGTTCAGCTATGCTCACTTTGCCAGGCTGTGGCCTGAAAAAAATGTCATATACTGAAAGCACAGTCTCCAAAAGTGTAAACTAGGCCTATATTTAACTTAAGGAATTTAGGTCTCCAGCTCCTGTGAAGTTTTTGGAGATTTCCTGCAGGTCTTGCTCAGCTGTGATTCTGTGAGGCTACACTGCCACCCTGAGGCCGTCTCAGAGGTTGCATTTGTGTGGATTCATTCAATAACTGGACTCAGTGGTGCTTTTTTAAGATGATTTTGGGGAGTCTTTATCTGATGGTGTACTTTATAGTCCAGAGATAGACAGTAAATGTGGAGGGAAGAGAGGATGTCAACATAAGGGCAAAAGCTGCACTAGAAGGTTTCTGTTTTAAGCTGCAACTTTATTGATAAAAAACTATGAATTGGAAATATTTGCTAAAGTTTTAACATCTCAATTTTAAGATGTATTGGTTTTCTTTGTCATCTATCATAGTAATGTGCATATTTTTGGGTTTTGGACTGTTTCATTGTTGTTGGATAAACCTAGCAATTTGAATATGTCAAATTCAGTTGATTTATCAGTTAATCAGGAACATAATTGGCTGGATAATCAGTTGTGAAAATAAAAGTTAGTTGAAGTTCTAATGTAGATGTCCTTTGCCCCCTTGGCAAATGTGACACCCTGGAAGATGTTTAAGAGAATGTGT